>NC_081320.1:29724784-30027272 GCF_026419965.1 Kogia breviceps
CGGGCGATGGGGTTGTGCCCGTCGACACAGGCCACCCAGCGGCGTGGCCTCGCGAGGGGCCCTGGGTGAGGGAGGCGATACAGGGTCAGAGGACCCTACGACCCGTGTGCGGAGAGCCGTGATCCACGAAGCCCGGAAGCCACAGGGCAGCACTGCCCTCCCGGCCCCTGCTCAGAGGCAGGTCTCGCGGGCTCAGCTGGCCTCCGCTGAGAGCCCACTGGCCTCCCATCGTGGGTGCCCTCTGCCCCCGGCCCTCTTGCCACTCCCACTGCTCCGAGGGGGCGCCCTAGTTTGCTCTCCCACCCCTCTAAACTTCCTGTCCAAGCTGGGGTGCTTCTCTCAGGGGGCCACCTTCAGGCCGAGGCCTCCCGGGAGCACACCTCGTCCCCATCCGCCTACAGCAGGCCCCGCCCACCCTGAGGGCTGCGTGCGAGTGTCTCTGTGGCCACAAGTGCTCTGGGCTCCCGGTTTCCCGGTACTGGGCCATTGGGGCTGGTATGGGGGAAGAGATAGTTTCTGGAAATGGTGGGGGGTAATAACCTTGTGAGCTCTGGATTCAGGTAGGGGCCCTCTGCCCCCGGCCTTCTCTCTCCACCTACTTGACTCTCCAGCCTTCATGACCATTCTCTGGGGACTTCAACCAGCACCTGGGACCTATCAGGAACCTCCCCCACTTCGGTCAGCCAGCCTCAGGAAAGAGCGCCCTCAGGAGTTGCTACACCCCCCCAGGGCCCGAATAGAGGGACTTTGGGGATGTGAACTGAACAACCTTCTGGGGAGAGTCAGCGACCCTTTTACTCACCAGAGCAGGAACCCAGTCCGTACGGTATTTGAGTGGAAGGAAATGAAGTCATTTCCATGGCAGCAGAGCCCCCAGTGCAGCACCCTTCCTCCCAGAGCTGCCGCTGGCTGTCCTTCTGGCCAGGATCGCTCCTACCTCAGCGTGGAAGGCCCGGCCTCGTGGAGAAGTATAGGTTCTGAGGAGAGATCTGGCACCTGGCTTCTGCTGCTCCACTTGCCTTCTCTCGTGGCTCTGTGGCTCTAGCTTTCCCAGAAACCTCAAGGGCTAAGTGCCTGTGCTCGCTCAGAGGCCGCACACCATTCCCCATTTCCAGCCTCAGGCCCTCCCCCTAGCTGCCTCCTCTAGGGACCCCTTCCCCCCACCACCTCCCCACACAGTGGGGATGTGCTTTCTCACAGAAGCTCAACCACTGAGATGCTTTTGGGACTGTGCCCAAACTCCTTCATCCCCAGCCTCTCAAGTTTTTGCTCTGATCCCTGGCACCCCCTGGAGCTGCTCCACCTTTGGAACCTTTCCCGGGTGGCAGGAGTGCCTAGCACAGGGGTAGTGACCTAAGTCTGAGCTGTGGCGACCTTTAGAAATCTGTTACAGAAAAACACTTTGCCGAGCAGTAGGGGACGCCACTGGGGACAGAAGAGCCTGGGAATAAAGGAGCATGTGAATCTCGGGGCAGGGTGTGTGCTGCTTGACTCTCCATCCTGTTCTTGCTTCGGGGAGCAGGAAATGGGGGGTTGTGGGTGGGGTCGGGTGGTAACCTTGTGAGCTTTGCCATGGCCCTCTCTTGAGAATGGCTCAGCCAGCAAGATTCTGTGGAGTCCGCCTCCTGGCACCATGCTACAATCGCCGGATTTGGGGTCGGGAGCAAAGATCTTCGTCCGAGTCTTGCGGAGCGCGCTTTCTCTTGGGCGCACGTCTGGCGACTGGCTCCTGCTCCGCTTCCACCTTTGCTGGCGTGGCCGAAGGAACATCCCCGTAGGCCCGGTAGCCACCAGCCCGGCAGTATGTCTCCCCATGGCAGCCCAACTGCGTTTCCCCACACCCTCGGTTGAGGACGTGGCAGTGACCAGCTGTAGGAGGAGAAACGGGAGCCGCTGTTGCTGCAAAGAAAATCAAAAGTGATCAGTCCCTTCTGCTGTGCACAGTCTCCTGGCCGAATCTCCCTCTCTCATGTCTCTCCCAGTTTCTGGCCAGAGACCTTTCATCTATTGGACATCCAAAACACAGCCTTGGCCCATCACCTCTCTGAGTCCCTGGAGAAGGGACCCTGGCTGCAAAAGCGATTCCTAGGGCCTACGGCTGCAGCAGATGAGGGAGTCCCTTCACCGTTTCCAGGGCAAACAGTAGAACACGAAAGTCATTGCAAGCATGATCCTCTCCATCTCTCCCTTCCACAACAGAGAAAACATTTCTTGCAGTCTATCACTTGTGAGGCTTTAATGGAAATATCGTTCAAGTTTTGGACAAAGGTAATCTAATATAAGTTGGTTCAGAACCCCTCCCACCTTGGCAACCCCTCTTGGGTCCCATTTTTACAGTGCCTGTTTCAACCACACGGAACTCTAGTCCTCTGATCCTTTTATCTCGATTAGAACAGGCCACATACTGAGGCAGAGTGATCGGGAGACTCAGAACCGGGTTCTGAGTACCATGTCTAGGCTCACATCAACCCAGCCTCCTGGGACACCATCTCCTCAGCCCTCCGGTCTCACTAGCACTTCATCACGCCCCCTTGGTTCTTCCGCTCCTTCCATCAATAGGGCACCACCGTCAGCCCTAGTACTCAGCCGCTCAATATGGGATGTGTCTGACGGGACCGATCTAGATGTCTACACGACAGCACAGAGGTGCCTGGGTTTGAAGGTGCGGTTCAAGGGTGGCCCTCTTCCTCAAACTGCTCCATTGACCATTCGCCAACAACAACGCACTTGTCTTTTGCTAAGAGGCCCATCAGGAAAGGGTCTGAATGGAAGCATCCTGTAGCCCAAAGGGGAAGGCTCCTTTGATAAAGATCAGAACCTTCTTGCACACTTGTCCAGGGATGACCTTTCACTTGTCCTCAGCAGTGAGCACTGTGGGTCCTTGAAGGTGCCGCGGGTCACTGGTATTCGTTACAGCTGGGAAAGTGCTCAGGTGTATGTGCTGGGCAAGCCCCAGGGAACATGTGGCAGCCAGGGGAAGTTGTGCGTACACCATGCCTCTTGGACAGATGCCCGGTGTCGGTGTACCTCGTGCACTGCCCTCTCAGGGAACGTAGGACAGGTTAGAGTAAATGCAGAAGGTCTGGTGAGGGATTCTCTCTCAGACAACCAAAGAGATTGGTCTCTGGTGGAGAACCGGTAGGGAAGTATCTCTGAGGGCAGCAGCACGTTTGCATCGTTACCCTGCCATGGAAACTGTGAGAAGGCCTGTGAGGTCATCACTAGCCAGTGAGGTCCTATAAGGAACGTGTGAGTTGAGGGGCAGGCTTCAGGAGGAGGGGCAGTTCTGTGGAGGAGAGCAGGGTGGAGGCAGTGGTACTCTGCCTGGGCCCTCACACCGGGGCCTCCCCACCCATGCCCTAGTCTAGTAGACACCCCACGTGGGGCGTGCCGGTGGGCTGGCACAGCCCCAGGGGCCACAGGAGGGCAAGAGAGACCCACATCGTGAGATCGGCTTGAGAGGCAAGATGAACGTGAGGAGGCAGCTAGGTTGTACGGCCCTGACCCTAAGAGGCAGAGATTTGTGTGGACTGGGGAATCAGGGAAGGCTCCTTGGCAGTGGGCCTGAAGGACAAGTGACATGTGAACCCATGGGGAAGAGAGGGCAGACATTCCATTTTGGAAGAAGAATAGCAGAGACACACTCTTCTCGACCTTGTCCTGCCCCAAATATAAATTCATAGAACCCTCCCATTTTAACACCCGAGGGCTTCAAAAACCCTAGAGGTGAAGGGGCCTCCCCAGTGTTAACACAGGTCGTGGAGAGGTGTTGCACTCAATGGTTAGGTTCATGTTGGGCCCCCGGATTCACAGCTGATAGGAACGTGAGGAAGAGCTCATGCCATTTCAAACATTTCCAAGGTGATACTGAGAGAGATGTTAAAGGTGCAAAATGAGGGTGCTGAATGACCCCACAAAGTGGGAATGGTGGGCCCACTTTAACGTGAAAGTCCAAACAAATTCCTGTCGAAAGGACATCATACCGAATGATCACATAATCATGACACTCGCCCTCTCCCCTAGAGGTAAATATCATTAGAATCCTCTCTCTCCCTCTCTCCACCATGAAAGGATGAGAGAAAGGCTCAGCAGCAGCCCCCATGAAAGACATGGTCAACACTGTGAAGAGGTGTTACTAAGACGATTTGGTCCGACTCAGAGAAGGAAAGAGATGACTCTGCTCTTAGCCTGAGCAGGCCCACAGGAAGGAAGCACATTTGGGGCAGCCTTGGATAGTGTGGCAATGAGAGAGAACCTTCTTTAGGAAGGGACTCCCTGTTGCCGACCTTGCAAAAGCCAAAATGGGACATTCGTGTACTTGGGCTGTTGCAGAGGGGATGTGCCCAGAGGTGGGGCCACTCTGCTTGAGCATCACAGCACCTTGTAATCCTAGTAAGCTGCTTGACTCCTGCAATCGCCGGATTTTCGGTCTGGAGCAGCAGAGATCTCCGTCCAACTCCTCCGGAGCACGCTTTCTCTTCAGAGCTCGTCTGGGGACTGGCTTCTTGGCTTTCACCTTTGCTGGTGTGGCCAAAGGAATGTCCCCGTAGGCCCGGTAGCCACCAGCCAGGCAGTAGGTCTCCCCGTGCCAGCCCAACTGCGTTTCTTCACATCCCCGGTAGAGGACGTGGTAGTGACCAGGTGTTGGAGGAGAAACGGGAGCCGCTGCTGCTGCAAAGAAAATCAGAAGTGGTCAGTCCCTTCGGCTGTACACAGTCTCCTGGCAGGATTTCCCTCTCTCAAGTCTCTCCCAGTTTCTGGCCGAAGACCTTTCATCTACTGGACATCCAAAGCACAGCCTTGGCCCATCACCTCTCTGAGTCCCTGGAGAAGGGAAACTGGCTGCAAAGGCAATTCCTGGATCCTACGGCTGCAGCCCATGAGGAAGTGTCTTCACCGTTTCCAGGGAAAACAGTAGAAGCCGAAAGTCATTGCACTCATGATCCTCTCCATCTGTCCCTTCCACAACAGAGAAACCAACCATTTCTTGCTGTCTGTCATTTCTGAGGCTTTCATGGAAATGCCTTTCAAGATTTCGAAAACAATCATCTAATATAACTTGGTTCAGGACCACTCCCACCTTGGCCACCCCTCTTGGGCCCCATGTATACTGCCTGTTTCAAACACACTGAACTCTCACCCTGGGATCCTTGTCTCTAGAGTAGCACGAGGTCCACTACTGAGGCAGAGTGAACAGGAGACTTAGAACCCGGCTTCTGGGTACCATATCTAGGCTCACATCAACCCAGCCTCCTGGGGCACCATCTCCTCAGCCCTCCGGTCTCACTAGCACTTCATCACCCCCCGCCCCTTGGTTCTTCCGCCCTTCCCATGACTATGGCACCACCCTCTCCCCTAGTACTCAGCAGCTCAGTATGGGATGTGTCTGAGGGGACCGATCTCGATGTCTCCGTGCCAGCACAGAGGTGCCTGGGTTTGAAGGTGTGGTTCAAGAGTGGCCCTCTTCCTCAAACTGCTCCATTTACCACTTGCCCACAACAACGCACTTGTCTTTTGCTAAGAGGCCCATCAGGAAAGGGTCTGAATGGAAGCATCCTGTA
Source organism: Kogia breviceps (assembly GCF_026419965.1). Classification (NCBI taxonomy): domain Eukaryota; kingdom Metazoa; phylum Chordata; class Mammalia; order Artiodactyla; family Physeteridae; genus Kogia; species Kogia breviceps. The sequence continues at coordinate 29,730,346 of NC_081320.1, forward strand.
GCCCAAAGCGGAAGGCTATATTTATAAAGATCAGAAGCTTCCTGCACACTAGTCCGGCGCTGACCTTTCACTTGTCCTCAGCAGTGAGCACTGTGGGACCCTGAAGATGTCCCAGGTCACACTGGTATTACTTACATCTGGGAAAGCACTCGGGTGTACGTAGTGGGCAAGAGCCACAGAAACACGTGGCAGCCAGGTGAGGTTGTGTGTACCCCACGCCTGTTCCGCAGATGCCCTGTCTCGCTGTTCCTCCTGCACCGCCCAGCCAGGGAACAGAGCACAGGTTGGAATATGTGTAGAGGATCCGGTCACACATTCTGTCTCAGACAACCAAAGAGATTGGTCTCTGGTGGAGAACCAGTAGGGAAGTTTCTCTGAGGGCAGCAAACTTTGTTTGCACAGTTACACTGCCATGGAAACTGTGGAATGCCGGTGAGGTGCTCACTAGCCAGTGAGGTCATCGTATGGAACCTGTGACTTGGGGGTCAGGCTTGAGGAGGAGGGGCAGTTCTGTGGAGGAGAGCAGGGTGGAGGCAGAGGTACTCTGCCTGGGCCCTCACACCGGGGCCTCCCCACCCATGCCCTAGTCTAGTAGACACCCCACGTGGGGCGTGCCGGTGGGCTGGCACAGCCCCAGGGGCCACAGGAGGGCAAGAGAGACCCACATCGTGAGATCGGCTTGAGAGGCAAGATGAACGTTAGGAGGCAGCTAGGTTGTACGGCCCTGACCCTAATTGGCAGAGATTTGTGTGGACTGGGGAATCAGGGAAGGCTCCTTGGCAGTGGGCCTGAAGGACAAGTGACATGTGGACCCATGGGGAAGAGAGGGCAGACATTCCATTTTGGAAGAATAAAAGCAGAGACACACTCTTCTCGACCTTGTCCTGCCCCAAATATAGATTCATAGAACCCTCCCATTTTTACACCCGAGGGCTTCAAAAACCCGAGAGGTGAAGGGGCCTACCCAGTGTTACACAGGTCGTGGAGAGGTGTTGCGCTCAATGGTTAGGTTCATGTTGGGCCCCCGGATTCCCAGCTGATAGGAACGTGAGGACAAACTCATGCCGTTTCAAACATTTCCAAGGTGATACTGAGAGAGATGTTAAAGGTGCAAAATGAGGGTGCTGAATGACCTCACAAAGTGGGAATGGTGGGCCCACTTTAACGTGAAAGTCAAAACAAATTCCTGTCGAAAGGACATCATACTGAATGATCACATAATCATGACACTCGCCCTCTACCCTAGAGGTAAGAATCATTAGAATCCCCTCTCTCTCTCCACCATGAAAGGATGAGAGAAAGGCTCAGCAGCAGCCCCCGTGAAAGACATGGTCAACACCGTGAAGAGGTGTTACGAAGACGATTTGGTCCGACTCAGAGACGAAAGAGATGACTCTGCCCTTAGCCTGAGCAGGCCCACAGGGAGGAAGCACATTTGGGGCAGCCTTGGATAGTGTGGCAATGAGAGAGAACCTTCTTTAGGAGGGGACTCCCTGTTGCCGACCTTGAGAAAGCAAAGATGGGACATTCGTGTACTTGGGCTGTTGCAGAGGGGATGTGCCCAGGAGGTAGAGACTGCTTGGACTACCATTTTAGAGGTCGGGCCACCCTGGTTGAGAAGCACAGCACCTTGTTCTCCTAAAGTGCTTGAATCAGCGGGTGCCCGTTAGGACAGACGAAGTCAGGCCTCATTGGAGCAGACTACCTTTGGGAGTGGTAGAAGGTGAAGTGTGAAGGGGAATGCTCTGGAGGAGGTTTGTCGTGGCAGGTGGGCCAGCATGAGACCATTCAGATTCTCCAAGGCTCCAGAGATGACTTGGCTGGGAGCATCCCTGTGATGTGGTGCGGGGACTCCAACCTTAACAGGACCTGGCTGGGCATCTGGGGGAGGCGGAATAAACGGTTTCTTAACTTAGGAGAGTGAGAGACTCACCTGGGGAGTTCCACAAAAGCACTTAAAAAGACTTGTACCTGGATTCTTGAGACAACCCTCAGAAAACTTATCTAGATGTGGAGTAGGGCTCAGGAAGCTGCAACTTGTGTGTGTGTGTGTGTGTGTGTGTGTGTGTGTGTGTGTGTGTGTGTGTGTGTGTGTGTATGTGTGTGGTGCGTGGGCCTCTCACTGTTGTGGTCTTTCCCGTTGCGGAGTGCAGGCTCAGCGGCCATGGCCCACGGAGCCAGCTGCTCCGCGGCATGTGGGATCTTCCCAGACCGGGGCATGAACCCGTGTGCCCTGCATCGGCAGGCGGACTCTGAACCACTGCGCCACCAGGGAAGCCCTAAGCTGCACTTTTTAAATAAGCTTCCTGGGCAGCCCCACCACAGTGGTCCATGTATAGAGTGACCAAATGATTGTGTCTTCTCGGTTGCTTTGGGGAGTCCAAGTGGGCCGTATTTAAAACGGCAGCAGGCATACGTATAAACAGGGAAGATTCGAGGCAAACAGAGGTATATGGTTACAGTATGCATGAATCAGATCTGAGAAAAGCTAGCCTGGTGGTTAAAGAACACAACGCTTAGGACAGACAGACCAGATTCTGTCCTACTTACTTGTGTGAGTTTGACCAAGTTCTTTTATCCTCCTGACTGTTTGCTCATGTGGAAAAGAGCTATGGCTGTACATTGAGCACAGTATTCTCTTTTGGCAAAGGTTGCTCTGGGTCCATTTGTGTTCTCTGCAATTCTTTCCAGTGTGCAAGCATTTTTAAGTTGTCTGATGAAGTATTACATTTGACTTTCAACTGTTCATTACTTTGGGCAAAGCTTCTGTAGTGCTGCAGAGACTAGAACCTATGCAGAGATAGTGAGAGGATGCTATGACCTTCTGCCGGTTTATAAAGAAGTTTAACCGTTTCTCCACTTCCTCCACCTGCCACCAAGAGATGAGAAAGAAGGCAGAGGCTGGAAATGCACACCAGGCAATACTTGTGTGTCAGTTTGGCTTTTTCTTCCACTGCCAGTACTTCCCAGAGAGATTTCACCCAAAGCGCCTAAGCTTGCCATGGCCATTGTTGTGCAGAAAATTTCTCTCTATTGCTAGTCACATCCCCTTTTCCTTCTCCTGGGTCTAAATGGATGTTTGGGGGCAGGGAATAAAATGTAATACAGTGAAATGTCTATGCTGATTTAATTGGCTTGGGGTGAGGCCTGGCCATTGGTAGCGTTTAAAATCTCTCCAGATGATTCTCATGTACAGCGAGGTTTGGGAATCACAGTTATCGATGAAGCACTTTGGGAATTGCAAAGGCATTGCAGAAATAAAAAGTGGCTATTGGTATTCCTTCACTCTTCCTGCATTTTCTTTCCTGCCTGCATCAGGACTGTTGTGCAAGTGCTGATCATTTTCTTTTCAGCCCTTTTCACTGTTTGCCTAGACCGTTCATCCCTCTTTCGAACCTGACACCCTCCCTACCTCCTTGTTGTCTTTCAGCCTGCAGTCCATCATCAGTTTGGGATTGATCGTAAACTTGGTGGGAAGCCATTGCAGGGTATAAAGAGAGAAGTGGTGTTGGCAGAGATGCCTTTTTCAGACACCACACTGGCTACTGTAAGAGAATGGCTAGGAGAGGGCAGGAGTAGATTTGGGGAGACTCATTAGGAGACTGGCTTTGTGCACAGTGGTGGCCTTGGTGGTGGAGTAAAGCAGGCAGGTTAGAGTCCTATTTGGAAGGTTAGTGATGGCTTGGAGGTGAATAGGAGTTAGTGATGAATTGGATGGGGGGAATGTGGGTTAAGGGTGTGGAATTGGGTAAATGGAGGTGCTACTTACTGAAATGGGAAACGTTTTCTGCCCACATACTGGCCCGATAAACACCTTCTCACCCTTTAGACCTTGAATCAGAGATGCTTTCTTGTTTTATTTAGTTATATTTTATTTTATTGCATTTTTAATTGGGCTGCGATGCCAGCTTGCAGGATCTCAGTTCCCCAACCAGGGATTGAACCCGGGCCCCCTGAAGTGGACGCCCGGGGTCCTAACCACTGGACCACGGGGAATTCCCAGCAGAGATTTTTACTTTTCGTTTCTTTCTTTTTTCAATATAAGTTTTGATTAATTGTTTAATGAATGAATGAATGAATGAATGAATTTTGGGTCGCATTGGTTCTTCGTTGCCACGCGTGGGCTTTCGGTAGTTGCGGAGAGCAGGGGCTACTCTTCGTTGTGGTGCCCGGGCTTCTCAGTGCAGTGGCTTCTCATGTGGCGGAGCATGGGCTCTATGCTGCACGCGGTCCTCAGTAGTTTTGGTGCGTGGGCTCGGTAGAGGTGGTGCGCAGGCTTACTGGCTCCGCGGCATGTGGGGCCTTCCCGGACCAGGGTGCAAACCCGTGTCCCCTGCCTTGGCAGGCGGATTGTTTGTTTTTGTTTTTGTTTTTAAACATCTTTGTTGGAGTGTAATTGCTTTACACTGGTGTGTCAGTTTCTGCTGTGTAACAAAGTGAATCAGCTATATGCATGCCTATATCCCCATATCCCCTCCCTCCTGCGTGTCTCTCTCACCCTCCTGTGCCCAACCCTCTAGGTGGTCGAAAGGCACTGAGCTGAACTCCCTGTGCTGTGCAGCTGCTTCCCGCTAGCTAGGTATTTTACATTTGGTATTGTATATATGTCAATGCTACTCTTCTTTCGTCCCAGCTTACCCTTCCCCCTCCCCGTGTCCTCAAGTTCATTTTCTATCTGCGTCTTTATTCCTGCCCTGCCCTTAGGTTCATGAGAACCTTTATATACATACATATGTATATATATATATGTATATATATATATAGGTTTCATATATATGTGGTAGCATACGATATTTGTTTTTCTCTTCCTGACTTACTTCACTCTGTATGACAGACTCGAGGTCTATCCACCTCACTACAAATAGCTCAGTTTCATTTCTTTTATGGCTGAGTCATATTCTATGGTATGTATGTGTCACATCTTCTTTATCTATTCGTCTGTCGATGGACACTTAGGTTGCTTCCCGGTCCTGGCTACTGTAAATTGTGCTGGCAGGCGGATTCTGAACCACTGCACCACCAGGGAAGTCCCCAGAGATTATTTCTTAAGGGAGGCCCTCCTCAAGCCCCACCAGTCTCTTCCCTGCTGACACAGACTCCCACAGCCTTACGTAACTGCTCCTTTCGAGCACCATACACAGTTTTAATTTCACAGACATTTGTAAGTTCCCTTTTTATAACCCTCTGTTCTACTGATCCTTTCCCTCCTGCCTCATCATTTTATCTCCAGTGCCTGCCAGTGCTTGGCATATCTTCGGGGCTCAGTAAGTGTCTGTTAAATCCCTAATTGGAGACAGAGGACAAGGCTTAGGAGGGAAGGTCAAGGCTTTATTTTTGTTTTCTACATGTTGAGAATTGGTCCTCGTGGGCGCGGCGCGAAGCCAGTGGCGCGGGCTGACAAGGGCCCAGCGTGAGGCGTACCGGCTGGTTCAACTCGGGCCGCCACGCGGAGATCAGCAGCAGCCCGGGTCGCACCAGCACCGGTCGCGGGGGGCTCCGCTGCCCGCTCTGCCGCTCTTCCTGCCGCCACTGTAGAGCCCGCGGGATGCGCACCACGGGCCGGGGCTCGTTGGGACCGCGGACCGTGAGGTCCCGGCGAAGCGCCAGAAGCAACCGAGCCACGAGCGACAAGAGCCGCAGCCGGGGTGCCAGAGCCCTCTTCCCCTTGCTGCCGGAGAGGCGCACGACAGTGACTTCACGGGCGCGCCAAGTTCTGGCGATCGGTGGCTGGCGTGGCTCAGTCAGGGCCACGGAATTGGCGAAGCGTGTGGAAGGAGCGGGATGTGTAGAGCTCAGCAGCGGCGAGGTGGGTAGGTCCGAACAAGGGCTGGTGACTCCAGTCCCCGGCCAACCTTGGGGAAGGGTGCGCGTTGGAGGCAGGACGGGGTCCGAGGATACGCGGTGATGGGGCCCTGGCATTAGGAGCCAGGAGGGCGGAGGGCTTGTGGTGATCCGATGTCGGATCCCTGCAATGCTCTTTTGTCACCCTCACAGCTCCTGTCATGGCTTGGCCAGTTCGGGTCTCGCCCTGTAACTTATGAGGGTGTGGCGATGTTTTCCCAGATGGGGTCCCCGTGCAAGGTCTTTGAATACAAGTTATTTATTGAGAGTCTGAGTGAATGGTCAGGCCTGGGGTCCGACACCAGGGGTCCGGAGTCCTAGATCCAGGCTCACTCTTCCCTTATAGCTCCCCAGACAGCTGAGGGCGGCCCCGAGGGCAAGCTGATGGCCTTCAGCATATCTTCTCTTCAGTCAAGAGAACTCATCGCTTGGTACTTTTCCCCTTTCTTTTCAGCTGAGGCTCATTCTCCCCTCCCTTGTCACCCTTTCCAGCTTCTCATGCTGAGCCCACTGCTTTCTTGGCTTGTTCACCTCCACCGGCTTTCCAGTCAGCTGCCTCGATTCCGTAAATAGCAGCGAGGAGGGTCCTGCTACAGGTTTGCGGCTTGTCTCACAAAGCCAGGGTCAGGCAGGATATTCTACGTGAGTTCGGTTGTTCAGGTTGCCAGAAAGCCTTACACTACTGGTACTTCTTGAACGGATCCCGAAAATGGGTGTCAGATCATTTCTGTCATTTCCAGTGCCTGGGGTAGGAGATAAGGTAAATGCGGATTAAGCACCTGGGAGGTTCTTAACCTCTGGAGAAAGAGTATTCCTTTGGTGTCAGGAGATACCGTTATAGAGATAAATACTATTCAATTTCCTATAGCATTTTGATACACGATAGACTTTCTGGAGGGTTAGCTGTTAAGCCAGCAGAGGAGAGCGTTTTGAGTACTCATGGGTGAACAGCGCCATGGGATAGAGCAGTGGCTCTTGAGTGAGGGTGATTTTGCCCTCACTCTTCCCCCAGCATGTTTGACAATGGCTGGAGATATTTTCCTTGGTTCACATCTGGTCGGGGCGGTGCTGCAGGCATCTAGTGGGTAGAGGCCAGGATGGTACCACATATCGTACAAGGCACAGGACAGCCTTTCCCCACCACCCCAAAAGAATGAGCTGGCCCCAAATGTCAATCGTGTGCTATGGAGAAACCTTGGATAGAGGCTGAGGACTGAAGAGAGGCTGAGGTTGTCCGATGCACTCTCACGTCAGGTAGTCAGTCACATTTGCCAGACTGTTGTGTGGCCCTGCCCCTTTCCCAGAATCTGTAGCAGGCACGTTGATGCCAATGCTTGTCATGTCCTTGGGGTGCGAAACCCTTGGGGGCTCCTGAAAGTCCTAAACACAGGAAGGAGTGATTTAGGAGGGTGACGTGGGAGCCCTAAAGTTCTCTTCCTAAAGAGAACTTTAGGAAGAACAACATTGTCCTCATGTGTTTGGGAAATGTGCCAGATGGAAAAGAGATGAGGTGTGCCCTGGGGTGTCCCATTCCAGAAGGCAGCCTGGGAGTGATGCGTGCCAGGGAGTCAGATTGTGAATTTGATATCGACTGCTGTAGCAACGAGCAATGCCTGGATCTGTCTAGAGAGTGCTGGGTTGTCTGTCACTGCAGAGTTCAAGAGTTCCTGTATAGGCTGATGCCCACTGATTGGTGATATGATGGGGGGGCTGATATAAAGGATGCTCTAAGATCTTGTGATTCTACACTACTTTCACGATTCTTTCCCAGGACTCGGAGCTCCTCGTTCGTGAGCTGCAGAGCTCCTTGGAGGTCTGCTCTGACATGTTTCATCCGTTGACACGTGCCACTCCTTTTTCAGGTACCAAAGAAAGAATCGCTTTGCACAAAGCCCGAAAGGATACACTGAAAGAATGATCAGAAAGGAATAATGCATAGGTATGTATTTGCATTGACTTTCTCCAAATATCTGAGACAGGGTAGCTGGTTAGTGGCTGCTTTCTCGTGCTCGAGCCCTTCCAATGGGATCACCTCGGAATGTCACAGGGATTGGAGCCTGTCGGAGCCTGTCTGTCTCTGCCCGTGGCCCCTAGTTTCTTCCTGTCGTGGCTTTCGATAGTGTGTAAGGCCCTTGTCTTTTCCTCCTGCTCCCAGCAGACATTGAGTAACCTCTAGCTGTTACTGAGATGCGTATTTCCCAGTATAGTTCTTTAGAAACGAGAAAGGTTTACTTACTGTGGAAACCAGTGTGGGCTCCTGGGAGTGTTAGTGTCACTTGGTATTGTGTTTCCCACGGCTGCCATGGTAACTGTCGTTGCCTGGTGACTCCCTAAGGTTTGAAAAGAATTCTTCCTTGGATCTCAGGTGATAGTGGTGCATTCCTTCCTTCCTTCCTTCCTTCATTCATTCAGGAACTATTTTCTGAGCAGCACGTATGTGCCACTTACTTTTCATATGTCCAGTGAACGACACAGACAAAATTCCTGCCCCAGTGAACTGTATATTGTGATGTAATTGGTTTAGGGTGAGGCCTGGCCATTGGTAGTTTTTCAAATGTCCCCAGATGATTCTAATGTACAGCTAGGTTTGAGAATCACAGTTATCAATGAAGCACATGGGGAACTGCAAAGGGCATTGCAGAAATCAAAAGTGGCTCTTGGTATGCCTTCACTATTGCTGCATTTTTCCTGCCTGCATCAGGACTGTTGTGCAAGTGCTGATCATTTTCTTTTCAGCCCTTTTCGCTGTTTGTCCAGACCCTTCATCCCTCTTTCGAATCTGACACCCTCCCTACCTCCTTGTTGTCTTTCAGCCTGCAGTCCATCATCTGTTTGGGATTGATCGTAAACTTGGTGGGAAGCCATTGCAGGGTATAAAGAGAGAAGTGGGGTTGGCAGAGATGCCTTTTTCAGACACCATACTGGCTAGTGTAAGAGAATGGCTAGGAGGGGGCAGGACTGGATTTGGGGAGACTCATTAGGAGACTGGCTTTGTGCACAGTGGTGGCCTTGGAGGTGGAGTAAAGCAGGCAGGTTAGAGTCCTATTTGGAAGGTTAGTGATGGCTTGGAGGTGAATAGGAGTTAGTGATGAATTGGATGGGGGGAATGTGGGTTAAGGGTGTGGAATTGGGTAAATGGAGGTGCTACTTACTGAAATGGGAAACGTTTTCTGCCCACATACTGGCCCGATAAACACCTTCTCACCCTTTAGACCTTGAATCAGAGATGCTTTCTTTTCTTATTTAGTTATATTTTATTTTATTGCATTTTTAATTGGGCTGCGATGCCAGCTTGCAGGATCTCAGTTCCCCAACCAGGGATTGAACCCGGGCCCCCTGAAGTGGAGGCCTGGGGTCCTAACCACTAGACCACCGGAGCACCGGGGAATTCCCAGCAGAGATTTTTGCTTTTCGTTTCTTTCTTTTTTTTAATATAACTTTTGATTATTTGTTTAATGAATGAATTTATTTATTTATTTATTTTTCGTTGCGTTGGGTTTTCGTTGCCGGGCGCGGGCTTTCTGTAGTTGCGGCGAGCCGGGGCTACTCTTCTCTGCGGTGCACGGGCTTCTCAGTGGAGTGGCTTCTCATGTTGCCGAGCACGGGCTCTGAGCACGCGGTCCTCACTAATTGTGGCACGTGGACTCGGTAGTGGTGGCTCGCGGGCTTACTGGCTCCGCGGCATGTGGGAGCTTCCTGGACCAGGTAGCCGACCTGTGTCCCCTGCCTTGGCAGGCGGATTGTTTTTTTGTTTTTGTTTTTAAACGTCTTTGTTGGAGTATAATTGCTCTACGCTGGTGTGTCAGTTTCTGCTGTATAACAAAGGGAATCAGCTGCATGCATACGTATATCCCCACATCCCCTCCCTCCTGCACCTCCCTCCCACCCTCCTGATCCCACCCCTCTAGGTGGTTGCAAGGCACTGAGCTGATCTTCCTGTGCTGTGGAGCTGCTTCCCACTAGCCAGGTATTTTACATTTGGTATTGTATATTTGTCAATGCTACTCTCTAACTGCCTCCCAGCTTACCCTTCCCCTTCCCCGAGTCCTCAAGTCCATTCTCTATGTCTGCGTCTTTATTCTTGCCCTGCCCCTAGGTTCATTAGAACCTTTTTTTTTTTTTGGATTTCATATATATGTATTAGCATACGGTATTTGATTTCCTCTTTGTGACTTACTTCACTCTGTATGACAGACTCTGGGTCTATCCACCTCACTACAAGTAACTCAGTTTCATTTCCTTTTATGGCGGAGTAAGAGTCCATTGTATATATGTGCCACATCTTCTTTATCTGTTCGTCTCTCGATGGACACTTCGGTTGCTTCCCTGTCCTGGCCACCGTAAATAGTGTTGGCAGGCGGATTCTGTACCACTGCACCACCAGGGTAGTCCCCAGAGTTTATTTCTTAAGGGAGGCCCTCCTCAAGCCGCATCCATCTCTTTCCTGCTGACGTAGACTCCCACAGCCTTACATAACTGCTCCTTCATAGCACCATACACAGTTTGAATTTCTCACATATTTTTAAGTGCCTTTTCTATAACCCTGTGTTCTACTGAACCTTTCCCTCCTGTCTCATCAGGTTATGTCCAGTGCCTACCAGTGCTTGACATATCTTAGGGGCTCAGTAAGTGTCTGTTGACTCCATAATTGGAGAGAGAGGACAAGGCTTAGGAGGGCAGATGAAGGCTTTGATTTCTACATGTTGAGTAGAAGATGGTTCAAAGCAGGAGCCCTTGAACCTGAGCCTCTTCCCCGGTGAGCGGGGATCCAACCCGAGCCCCCTGCAGTGGAAGCGTGGAGTCCTAACCTCTGGACTACCAGGGAAGTCCCCCGTGTACCTTTAACTGAGGTCACAATCTCCAGCGCAGAATAGGAGGCACACGTGAGGCAGATGAGGTCGATTTGCTCCGGGGTGAGGCGCACGGCATCCCATTGGTGGGTCTGGCGTGGGACGTAGGCTGACCAGAAGTGAGGGAAGGCCAGGGCTTGGTTTGGGTCTTGGAACTCCTTGGGCTTCTCATCGCCTCCTCAGCTGGCACAGCGCTCACTGTGCCCAGAAGTCACCTGTAATGCATTGTTTTTTTCTGTGGTACTTGGATGCCCATCAGGGTGGCTCACGGTGACCCCTGTAGCCCCCAGCATCCATGGCATGGCACTTTCTAGGTCACTATGGTAACATAGTTCCAATGTGACTAACCTGTGGTCTCGGAGGCCCCCAAACTACCCCACTATTCCCCAGCAGCCACGGGGACACCTTGTGTGTCCCCTTGTTGCCTGCGCACCCACGAGACCGTCTTTCAGCCCATCCAAGCTGGTGTGGCCGTGGCTGAACTTGCGCAGATTAACAGCCTGGAGCCCATTGTGGTGCAACGGCCTCAGGACCAGGGGCATGTCGTTGTGGCTGGAGGGAGGTCAAGGCAAATAGGTGGGCCCCTTAGGTCTTGGGATCAGGCAGGATACATTGCCTGGCCTGGGGCAGCCTGAGGGAGCCTCACACCACGCTTGTGTGGGAACCTCCGGACCTCCTCCGCTGCCCAGGGCCAGGCTAGGCCCCCAACGGCCCCAAGCAGCCCTCACACACTGCAGCCACCCGTCCACAAGCGGGAAGTCCCGCATCAGGGCCCGCGTGCGCTCCCGCGGACTTGGGGTGCTGGAGGTGGCCGGCGTGGTGTGCACACGGGTTACCGGCCGCAGCAGCAGACCCAGCAGGAGCAGCAGACCCAGCAGAGGCCGCTGGCTGAGTGCGCGGGGACCCTCGAGGCCCCCCGGGTCGCAAGCTGCACAGGGCCAGGCAGGCGGGCAGAGGCGGCGGGTCTGAGAGGGGCGGGCGATGGGGTTGTGCCCGTCGACACAGGCCACCCAGCGGCGCGGCCTCGCGAGGGGCCCTGGGTGAGGGAGGCGATACAGGGTCAGAGGACCCTACGACCCGTGTGCGGAGAGCCGTGATCCACGAAGCCCGGAAGCCACAGGGCAGCACTGCCCTCCCGGCCCCTGCTCAGAGGCAGGTCTCGCGGGCTCAGCTGGCCTCCGCTGAGAGCCCACTGGCCTCCCATCGTGGGTGCCCTCTGCCCCCGGCCCTCTTGCCACTCCCACTGCTCCGAGGGGGCGCCCTAGTTTGCTCTCCCACCCCTCTAAACTTCCTGTCCAAGCTGGGGTGCTTCTCTCAGGGGGCCACCTTCAGGCCGAGGCCTCCCGGGAGCACACCTCGTCCCCATCCGCCTACAGCAGGCCCCGCCCACCCCGAGGGCTGCGTGCGAGTGTCTCTGTGGCCACAAGTGCTCTGGGCTCCCGGTTTCCCGGTACTGGGCCATTGGGGCTGGTATGGGGGAAGAGATAGTTTCTGGAAATGGTGGGGGGTAATAACCTTATGAGCTCTGGATTCAGGTAGGGGCCCTCTGCCCCCGGCCTTCTCTCTCCACCTACTTGACTCTCCAGCCTTCATGACCATTCTCTGGGGACTTCAACCAGCACCTGGGACCTATCAGGAACCTCCCCCACTTCGGTCAGCCAGCCTCAGGAAAGAGCACCCTCAGGAGTTGCTACACCCCCCCAGGGCCCGAATAGAGGGACTTTGGGGATGTGAACTGAACAACCTTCTGGGGAGAGTCAGCGACCCTTTTACTCACCAGAGCAGGAACCCAGTCCGTACGGTATTTGAGTGGAAGGAAATGAAGTCATTTCCATGGCAGCAGAGCCCCCAGTGCAGCACCCTTCCTCCCAGAGCTGCCGCTGGCTGTCCTTCTGGCCAGGATCGCTCCTACCTCAGCGTGGAAGGCCCGGCCTCGTGGAGAAGTATAGGTTCTGAGGAGAGATCTGGCACCTGGCTTCTGCTGCTCCGCTTGCCTTCTCTCGTGGCTCTGTGGCTCTAGCTTTCCCAGAAACCTCAAGGGCTAAGTGCCTGTGCTCGCTCAGAGGCCGCACACCATTCCCCATTTCCAGCCTCAGGCCCTCCCCCTAGCTGCCTCCTCTAGGGACCCCTTCCCCCCACCACCTCCCCACACAGTGGGGATGTGCCTTCTCACAGAAGCTCAACCACTGAGATGCTTTCGGGACTGTGCCCAAACTCCTTCATCCCCAGCCTCTCAAGTTTTTGCTCTGATCCCTGGCACCCCCTGGAGCTGCTCCACCTTTGGAACCTTTCCGGGGTGGCAGGAGTGCCTAGCACAGGGGTAGTGACCTAAGTCTGAGCTGTGGCGACCTTTAGAAATCTGTTACAGAAAAACACTTTGCCGAGCAGTAGGGGACGCCACTGGGGACAGAAGGGGCTGGGAATAAAGGAGCATGTGAATCTCGGGGCAGGGTGTGTGCTGCTTGACTCTCCATCCTGTTCTTGCTTTGGGGAGCAGGAAATGGGGGGTTGTGGGCGGGGGTCGGGTGGTAACCTTGTGAGCTTTGCCATGGCCCTCTCTTGAGAATGGCTCAGCCAGCAAGATTCTGTGGAGTCCGCCTCCTGGCACCATGCTACAATCGCCGGATTTGGGGTCGGGAGCAAAGATCTTCGTCCGAGTCTTGCGGAGCGCGCTTTCTCTTGGGCGCACGTCTGGCGACTGGCTCCTGCTCCGCTTCCACCTTTGCTGGCGTGGCCGAAGGAACATCCCCGTAGGCCCGGTAGCCACCAGCCCGGCAGTATGTCTCCCCATGGCAGCCCAACTGCGTTTCCCCACACCCTCGGTTGAGGACGTGGCAGTGACCAGCTGTACGAGGAGAAACGGGAGCCGCTGTTGCTGCAAAGAAAATCAAAAGTGATCAGTCCCTTCTGCTGTGCACAGTCTCCTGGCCGAATCTCCCTCTCTCATGTCTCTCCCAGTTTCTGGCCAGAGACCTTTCATCTATTGGACATCCAAAACACAGCCTTGGCCCATCACCTCTCTGAGTCCCTGGAGAAGGGACCCTGGCTGCAAAAGCGATTCCTAGGGCCTACGGCTGCAGCAGATGAGGGAGTCCCTTCACCGTTTCCAGGGCAAACAGTAGAACACGAAAGTCATTGCAAGCATGATCCTCTCCATCTCTCCCTTCCACAACAGAGAAAACATTTCTTGCAGTCTATCACTTGTGAGGCTTTAATGGAAATATCGTTCAAGTTTTGGAAAAAGGTAATCTAATATAAGTTGGTTCAGAACCCCTCCCACCTTGGCAACCCCTCTTGGGTCCCATTTTTACAGTGCCTGTTTCAACCACACGGAACTCTAGTCCTCTGATCCTTTTATCTCGATTAGAACAGGCCACATACTGAGGCAGAGTGATCGGGAGACTCAGAACCGGGTTCTGAGTACCATGTCTAGGCTCACATCAACCCAGCCTCCTGGGACACCATCTCCTCAGCCCTCCGGTCTCGCTAGCACTTCATCACGCCCCCTTGGTTCTTCCGCTCCTGCCATCAATAGGGCACCACCGTCAGCCCTAGTACTCAGCCGCTCAATATGGGATGTGTCTGACGGGACCGATCTAGATGTCTACACGACAGCACAGAGGTGCCTGGGTTTGAAGGTGCGGTTCAAGGGTGGCCCTCTTCCTCAAACTGCTCCATTGACCATTCGCCAACAACAACGCACTTGTCTTTTGCTAAGAGGCCCATCAGGAAAGGGTCTGAATGGAAGCATCCTGTAGCCCAAAGGGGAAGGCTCCTTTGATAAAGATCAGAACCTTCCCGCACACTTGTCCAGGGATGACCTTTCACTTGTCCTCAGCAGTGAGCACTGTGGGTCCTTGAAGGTGCCGCGGGTCACTGGTATTCGTTACAGCTGGGAAAGTGCTCAGGTGTATGTGCTGGGCAAGCCCCAGGGAACATGTGGCAGCCAGGGGAAGTTGTGCGTACACCATGCCTCTTGGACAGATGCCCGGTGTCGGTGTACCTCGTGCACTGCCCTCTCAGGGAACGTAGGACAGGTTAGAGTAAATGCAGAAGGTCTGGTGAGGGATTCTCTCTCAGACAACCAAAGAGATTGGTCTCTGGTGGAGAACCGGTAGGGAAGTATCTCTGAGGGCAGCAGCACGTTTGCATGGTTACCCTGCCATGGAAACTGTGAGAAGGCCTGTGAGGTCATCACTAGCCAGTGAGGTCCTATAAGGAACGTGTGAGTTGAGGGGCAGGCTTCAGGAGGAGGGGCAGTTCTGTGGAGGAGAGCAGGGTGGAGGCAGTGGTACTCTGCCTGGGCCCTCACACCGGGGCCTCCCCACCCATGCCCTAGTCTAGTAGACACCCCACGTGGGGCGTGCCGGTGGGCTGGCACAGCCCCAGGGGCCACAGGAGGGCAAGAGAGACCCACATCGTGAGATCGGCTTGAGAGGCAAGATGAACGTGAGGAGGCAGCTAGGTTGTAGGGCCCTGACCCTAAGAGGCAGAGATTTGTGTGGACTGGGGAATCAGGGAAGGCTCCTTGGCAGTGGGCCTGAAGGACAAGTGACATGTGAACCCATGGGGAAGAGAGGGCAGACATTCCATTTTGGAAGAAGAATAGCAGAGACACACTCTTCTCGACCTTGTCCTGCCCCAAATATAAATTCATAGAACCCTCCCATTTTAACACCCGAGGGCTTCAAAAACCCTAGAGGTGAAGGGGCCTCCCCAGTGTTAACACAGGTCGTGGAGAGGTGTTGCACTCAATGGTTAGGTTCATGTTGGGCCCCCGGATTCACAGCTGATAGGAACGTGAGGAAGAGCTCATGCCATTTCAAACATTTCCAAGGTGATACTGAGAGAGATGTTAAAGGTGCAAAATGAGGGTGCTGAATGACCCCACAAAGTGGGAATGGTGGGCCCACGTTAACGTGAAAGTCCAAACAAATTCCTGTCGAAAGGACATCATACCGAATGATCACATAATCATGACACTCGCCCTCTCCCCTAGAGGTAAATATCATTAGAATCCTCTCTCTCGCTCTCTCCACCATGAAAGGATGAGAGAAAGGCTCAGCAGCAGCCCCCGTGAAAGACATGGTCAACACTGTGAAGAGGTGTTACTAAGACGATTTGGTCCGACTCAGAGAAGGAAAGAGATGACTCTGCTCTTAGCCTGAGCAGGCCCACAGGAAGGAAGCACATTTGGGGCAGCCTTGGATAGTGTGGCAATGAGAGAGAACC
Organism: Kogia breviceps; assembly: GCF_026419965.1. Lineage (NCBI taxonomy): Eukaryota > Metazoa > Chordata > Mammalia > Artiodactyla > Physeteridae > Kogia > Kogia breviceps. The sequence continues at coordinate 29,746,269 of NC_081320.1, forward strand.
TTCTTTAGGAAGGGACTCCCTGTTGCCGACCTTGCAAAAGCCAAAATGGGACATTCGTGTACTTGGGCTGTTGCAGAGGGGATGTGCCCAGAGGTGGGGCCACTCTGCTTGAGCATCACAGCACCTTGTAATCCTAGTAAGCTGCTTGACTCCTGCAATCGCCGGATTTTCGGTCTGGAGCAGCAGAGATCTCCGTCCAACTCCTCCGGAGCACGCTTTCTCTTCAGAGCTCGTCTGGGGACTGGCTTCTTGGCTTCCACCTTTGCTGGTGTGGCCAAAGGAACGTCCCCGTAGGCCCGGTAGCCACCAGCCAGGCAGTAGGTCTCCCCGTGCCAGCCCAACTGCGTTTCTTCACATCCCCGGTAGAGGACGTGGTAGTGACCAGGTGTCGGAGGAGAAACGGGAGCCGCTGCTGCTGCAAAGAAAATCAGAAGTGGTCAGTCCCTTCGGCTGTACACAGTCTCCTGGCAGGATTTCCCTCTCTCAAGTCTCTCCCAGTTTCTGGCCGAAGACCTTTCATCTACTGGACATCCAAAGCACAGCCTTGGCCCATCACCTCTCTGAGTCCCTGGAGAAGGGAAACTGGCTGCAAAGGCAATTCCTGGAGCCTATGGCTGCAGCCCATGAGGAAGTGTCTTCACCGTTTCCAGGGAAAACAGTAGAAGCCGAAAGTCATTGCACTCATGATCCTCTCCATCTGTCCCTTCCACAACAGAGAAACCAACCATTTCTTGCTGTCTGTCATTTCTGAGGCTTTCATGGAAATGCCTTTCAAGATTTCGAAAACAATCATCTAATATAACTTGGTTCAGGACCACTCCCACCTTGGCCACCCCTCTTGGGCCCCATGTATACTGCCTGTTTCAAACACACTGAACTCTCACCCTGGGATCCTTGTATCTAGAGTAGCACGAGGTCCACTACTGAGGCAGAGTGAACAGGAGACTTAGAACCCGGCTTCTGGGTACCATATCTAGGCTCACATCAACCCAGCCTCCTGGGGCACCATCTCCTCAGCCCTCCGGTCTCACTAGCACTTCATCACCCCCCGCCCCTTGGTTCTTCCGTCCTTCCCATGACTATGGCACCACCCTCTCCCCTAGTACTCAGCAGCTCAGTATGGGATGTGTCTGAGGGGACCGATCTCGATGTCTCCGTGCCAGCACAGAGGTGCCTGGGTTTGAAGGTGTGGTTCAAGAGTGGCCCTCTTCCTCAAACTGCTCCATTTACCACTTGCCCACAACAACGCACTTGTCTTTTGCTAAGAGGCCCATCAGGAAAGGGTCTGAATGGAAGCATCCTGTAGCCCAAAGCGGAAGGCTATATTTATAAAGATCAGAAGCTTCCTGCACACTAGTCCGGCGCTGACCTTTCACTTGTCCTCAGCAGTGAGCACTGTGGGACCCTGAAGATGTCCCAGGTCACACTGGTATTACTTACATCTGGGAAAGCACTCGGGTGTACGTAGTGGGCAAGAGCCACAGAAACACGTGGCAGCCAGGTGAGGTTGTGTGTACCCCACGCCTGTTCCGCAGATGCCCGGTCTCGCTGTTCCTCCTGCACCGCCCAGCCAGGGAACAGAGCACAGGTTGGAATATGTGTAGAGGATCCGGTCACACATTCTGTCTCAGACAACCAAAGAGATTGGTCTCTGGTGGAGAACCAGTAGGGAAGTTTCTCTGAGGGCAGCAAACTTTGTTTGCACAGTTACACTGCCATGGAAACTGTGGAATGCCGGTGAGGTGCTCACTAGCCAGTGAGGTCATCGTATGGAACCTGTGACTTGGGGGTCAGGCTTGAGGAGGAGGGGCAGTTCTGTGGAGGAGAGCAGGGTGGAGGCAGTGGTACTCTGCCTGGGCCCTCACACCGGGGCCTCCCCACCCATGCCCTAGTCTAGTAGACACCCCACGTGGGGCGTGCCGGTGGGCTGGCACAGCCCCAGGGGCCACAGGAGGGCAAGAGAGACCCACATCGTGAGATCGGCTTGAGAGGCAAGATGAACGTTAGGAGGCAGCTAGGTTGTACGGCCCTGACCCTAAGAGGCAGAGATTTGTGTGGACTGGGGAATCAGGGAAGGCTCCTTGGCAGTGGGCCTGAAGGACAGGTGACATGTGGACCCATGGGGAAGAGAGGGCAGACATTCCATTTTGGAAGAATAAAAGCAGAGACACACTCTTCTCGACCTTGTCCTGCCCCAAATATAGATTCATAGAACCCTCCCATTTTTACACCCGAGGGCTTCAAAAACCCGAGAGGTGAAGGGGCCTACCCAGTGTTACACAGGTCGTGGAGAGGTGTTGCGCTCAATGGTTAGGTTCATGTTGGGCCCCCGGATTCCCAGCTGATAGGAACGTGAGGACAAACTCATGCCGTTTCAAACATTTCCAAGGTGATACTGAGAGAGATGTTAAAGGTGCAAAATGAGGGTGCTGAATGACCTCACAAAGTGGGAATGGTGGGCCCACGTTAACGTGAAAGTCCAAACAAATTCCTGTCGAAAGGACATCATACCGAATGATCACATAATCATGACACTCGCCCTCTCCCCTAGAGGTAAGAATCATTAGAATCCCCTCTCTCTCTCCACCATGAAAGGATGAGAGAAAGGCTCAGCAGCAGCCCCCGTGAAAGACATGGTCAACACCGTGAAGAGGTGTTACGAAGACGATTTGGTCCGACTCAGAGACGAAAGAGATGACTCTGCCCTTAGCCTGAGCAGGCCCACAGGGAGGAAGCACATTTGGGGCAGCCTTGGATAGTGTGGCAATGAGAGAGAACCTTCTTTAGGAGGGGACTCCCTGTTGCCGACCTTGAGAAAGCAAAGATGGGACATTCGTGTACTTGGGCTGTTGCAGAGGGGATGTGCCCAGGAGGTAGAGACTGCTTGGACTACCATTTTAGAGGTCGGGCCACCCTGGTTGAGAAGCACAGCACCTTGTTCTCCTAAAGTGCTTGAATCAGCGGGTGCCCGTTAGGACAGACGAAGTCAGGCCTCATTGGAGCAGACTACCTTTGGGAGTGGTAGAAGGTGAAGTGTGAAGGGGAATGCTCTGGAGGAGGTTTGTTGTGGCAGGTGGGCCAGCATGAGACCATTCAGATTCTCCAAGGCTCCAGAGATGACTTGGCTGGGAGCATCCCTGTGATGTGGTGCGGGGACTCCAACCTTAACAGGACCTGGCTGGGCATCTGGGGGAGGCGGAATAAACGGTTTCTTAACTTAGGAGAGTGAGAGACTCACCTGGGGAGTTCCACAAAAGCACTTAAAAAGACTTGTACCTGGATTCTTGAGACAACCCTCAGAAAACTTATCTAGATGTGGAGTAGGGCTCAGGAAGCTGCAACTTGTGTGTGTGTGTGTGTGTGTGTGTGTGTGTGTGTGTGTGTGTATGTGTGTGGTGCGTGGGCCTCTCACTGTTGTGGTCTTTCCCGTTGCGGAGTGCAGGCTCAGCGGCCATGGCCCACGGAGCCAGCTGCTCCGCGGCATGTGGGATCTTCCCAGACCGGGGCATGAACCCGTGTGCCCTGCATCGGCAGGTGGACTCTGAACCACTGCGCCACCAGGGAAGGCCTAAGCTGCACTTTTTAAATAAGCTTCCTGGGCAGCCCCACCACAGTGGTCCATGTATAGAGTGACCAAATGATTGTGTCTTCTCGGTTGCTTTGGGGAGTCCAAGTGGGCCGTATTTAAAACGGCAGCAGGCATACGTATAAACAGGGAAGATTCGAGGCAAACAGAGGTATATGGTTACAGTATGCATGAATCAGATCTGAGAAAAGCTAGCCTGGTGGTTAAAGAACACAACGCTTAGGACAGACAGACCAGATTCTGTCCTACTTACTTGTGTGAGTTTGACCAAGTTCTTTTATCCTCCTGACTGTTTGCTCATGTGGAAAAGAGCTATGGCTGTACATTGAGCACAGTATTCTCTTTTGGCAAAGGTTGCTCTGGGTCCATTTGTGTTCTCTGCAATTCTTTCCAGTGTGCAAGCATTTTTAAGTTGTCTGATGAAGTATTACATTTGACTTTCAACTGTTCATTACTTTGGGCAAAGCTTCTGTAGTGCTGCAGAGACTAGAACCTATGCAGAGATAGTGAGAGGATGCTATGACCTTCTGCCGGTTTATAAAGAAGTTTAACCGTTTCTCCACTTCCTCCACCTGCCACCAAGAGATGAGAAAGAAGGCAGAGGCTGGAAATGCACACCAGGCAATACTTGTGTGTCAGTTTGGCTTTTTCTTCCACTGCCAGTACTTCCCAGAGAGATTTCACCCAAAGCGCCTAAGCTTGCCATGGCCATTGTTGTGCAGAAAATTTCTCTCTATTGCTAGTCACATCCCCTTTTCCTTCTCCTGGGTCTAAATGGATGTTTGGGGGCAGGGAATAAAATGTAATACAGTGAAATGTCTATGCTGATTTAATTGGCTTGGGGTGAGGCCTGGCCATTGGTAGCGTTTAAAATCTCTCCAGATGATTCTCATGTACAGCGAGGTTTGGGAATCACAGTTATCGATGAAGCACTTTGGGAATTGCAAAGGCATTGCAGAAATAAAAAGTGGCTATTGGTATTCCTTCACTCTTCCTGCATTTTCTTTCCTGCCTGCATCAGGACTGTTGTGCAAGTGCTGATCATTTTCTTTTCAGCCCTTTTCACTGTTTGCCTAGACCGTTCATCCCTCTTTCGAACCTGACACCCTCCCTACCTCCTTGTTGTCTTTCAGCCTGCAGTCCATCATCAGTTTGGGATTGATCGTAAACTTGGTGGGAAGCCATTGCAGGGTATAAAGAGAGAAGTGGTGTTGGCAGAGATGCCTTTTTCAGACACCGCACTGGCTACTGTAAGAGAATGGCTAGGAGAGGGCAGGAGTAGATTTGGGGAGACTCATTAGGAGAGTGGCTTTGTGCACAGTGGTGGCCTTGGTGGTGGAGTAAAGCAGGCAGGTTAGAGTCCTATTTGGAAGGTTAGTGATGGCTTGGAGGTGAATAGGAGTTAGTGATGAATTGGATGGGGGGAATGTGGGTTAAGGGTGTGGAATTGGGTAAATGGAGGTGCTACTTACTGAAATGGGAAACGTTTTCTGCCCACATACTGGCCCGATAAACACCTTCTCACCCTTTAGACCTTGAATCAGAGATGCTTTCTTGTTTTATTTAGTTATATTTTATTTTATTGCATTTTTAATTGGGCTGCGATGCCAGCTTGCAGGATCTCAGTTCCCCAACCAGGGATTGAACCCGGGCCCCCTGAAGTGGACGCCCGGGGTCCTAACCACTGGACCACCGGGGAATTCCCAGCAGAGATTTTTACTTTTCGTTTCTTTCTTTTTTCAATATAAGTTTTGATTAATTGTTTAATGAATGAATGAATGAATGAATTTTGGGTCGCATTGGTTCTTCGTTGCCACGCGTGGGCTTTCGGTAGTTGCGGCGAGCAGGGGCTACTCTTCGTTGTGGTGCCCGGGCTTCTCAGTGCAGTGGCTTCTCATGTGGCGGAGCATGGGCTCTATGCTGCACGCGGTCCTCAGTAGTTTTGGTGCGTGGGCTCGGTAGAGGTGGTGCGCAGGCTTACTGGCTCCGCGGCATGTGGGGCCTTCCCGGACCAGGGTGCAAACCCGTGTCCCCTGCCTTGGCAGGCGGATTGTTTGTTTTTGTTTTTGTTTTTAAACATCTTTGTTGGAGTGTAATTGCTTTACACTGGTGTGTCAGTTTCTGCTGTGTAACAAAGTGAATCAGCTATATGCATGCCTATATCCCCATATCCCCTCCCTCCTGCGTGTCTCTCTCACCCTCCTGTGCCCAACCCTCTAGGTGGTCGAAAGGCACTGAGCTGAACTCCCTGTGCTGTGCAGCTGCTTCCCGCTAGCTAGGTATTTTACATTTGGTATTGTATATATGTCAATGCTACTCTTCTTTCGTCCCAGCTTACCCTTCCCCCTCCCCGTGTCCTCAAGTTCATTTTCTATCTGCGTCTTTATTCCTGCCCTGCCCTTAGGTTCATGAGAACCTTTATATACATACATATGTATATATATATATGTATATATATATATAGGTTTCATATATATGTGGTAGCATACGATATTTGTTTTTCTCTTCCTGACTTACTTCACTCTGTATGACAGACTCGAGGTCTATCCACCTCACTACAAATAGCTCAGTTTCATTTCTTTTATGGCTGAGTCATATTCTATGGTATGTATGTGTCACATCTTCTTTATCTATTCGTCTGTCGATGGACACTTAGGTTGCTTCCCGGTCCTGGCTACTGTAAATTGTGCTGGCAGGCGGATTCTGAACCACTGCACCACCAGGGAAGTCCCCAGAGATTATTTCTTAAGGGAGGCCCTCCTCAAGCCCCACCAGTCTCTTCCCTGCTGACACAGACTCCCACAGCCTTACGTAACTGCTCCTTTCGAGCACCATACACAGTTTTAATTTCACAGACATTTGTAAGTTCCCTTTTTATAACCCTCTGTTCTACTGATCCTTTCCCTCCTGCCTCATCATTTTATCTCCAGTGCCTGCCAGTGCTTGGCATATCTTCGGGGCTCAGTAAGTGTCTGTTAAATCCCTAATTGGAGACAGAGGACAAGGCTTAGGAGGGAAGGTCAAGGCTTTATTTTTGTTTTCTACATGTTGAGAATTGGTCCTCGTGGGCGCGGCGCGAAGCCAGTGGCGCGGGCTGACAAGGGCCCAGCGTGAGGCGTACCGGCTGGTTCAACTCGGGCCGCCACGCGGAGATCAGCAGCAGCCCGGGTCGCACCAGCACCGGTCGCGGGGGGCTCCGCTGCCCGCTCTGCCGCTCTTCCTGCTGCCACTGTAGAGCCCGCGGGATGCGCACCACGGGCCGGGGCTCGTTGGGACCGCGGACCGTGAGGTCCCGGCGAAGCGCCAGAAGCAACCGAGCCACGAGCGACAAGAGCCGCAGCCGGGGTGCCAGAGCCCTCTTCCCCTTGCTGCCGGAGAGGCGCACGACAGTGACTTCACGGGCGCGCCAAGTTCTGGCGATCGGTGGCTGGCGTGGCTCAGTCAGGGCCACGGAATTGGCGAAGCGTGTGGAAGGAGCGGGATGTGTAGAGCTCAGCAGCGGCGAGGTGGGTAGGTCCGAACAAGGGCTGGTGACTCCAGGCCCTGGCCAACCTTGGGGAAGGGTGCGCGTTGGAGGCAGGACGGGGGTCCGAGGATACGCGGTGATGGGGCCCTGGCATTAGGAGCCAGGAGGGCGGAGGGCTTGTGGTGATCCGATGTCGGATCCCTGCAATGCTCTTTTGTCACCCTCACAGCTCCTGTCATGGCTTGGCCAGTTCGGGTCTCGCCCTGTAACTTATGAGGGTGTGGCGATGTTTTCCCAGATGGGGTCCCCGTGCAAGGTCTTTGAATACAAGTTATTTATTGAGAGTCTGAGTGAATGGTCAGGCCTGGGGTCCGACACCAGGGGTCCGGAGTCCTAGATCCAGGCTCACTCTTCCCTTATAGCTCCCCAGACAGCTGAGGGCGGCCCCGAGGGCAAGCTGATGGCCTTCAGCATATCTTCTCTTCAGTCAAGAGAACTCATCGCTTGGTACTTTTCCCCTTTCTTTTCAGCTGAGGCTCATTCTCCCCTCCCTTGTCACCCTTTCCAGCTTCTCATGCTGAGCCCACTGCTTTCTTGGCTTGTTCACCTCCACCGGCTTTCCAGTCAGCTGCCTCGATTCCGTAAATAGCAGCGAGGAGGGTCCTGCTACAGGTTTGCGGCTTGTCTCACAAAGCCAGGGTCAGGCAGGATATTCTACGTGAGTTCGGTTGTTCAGGTTGCCAGAAAGCCTTACACTACTGGTACTTCTTGAACGGATCCCGAAAATGGGTGTCAGATCATTTCTGTCATTTCCAGTGCCTGGGGTAGGAGATAAGGTAAATGCGGATTAAGCACCTGGGAGGTTCTTAACCTCTGGAGAAAGAGTATTCCTTTGGTGTCAGGAGATACCGTTATAGAGATAAATACTATTCAATTTCCTATAGCATTTTGATACACGATAGACTTTCTGGAGGGTTAGCTGTTAAGCCAGCAGAGGAGAGTGTTTTGAGTACTCATGGGTGAACAGCGCCATGGGATAGAGCAGTGGCTCTTGAGTGAGGGTGATTTTGCCCTCACTCTTCCCCCAGCACGTTTGACAATGGCTGGAGACATTTTCCTTGGTTCACATCTGGTCGGGGCGGTGCTGCAGGCATCTAGTGGGTAGAGGCCAGGATGGTACCACATATCGTACAAGGCACAGGACAGCCTTTCCCCACCACCCCAAAAGAATGAGCTGGCCCAAAATGTCAATCGTGTGCTATGGAGAAACCTTGGATAGAGGCTGAGGACTGAAGAGAGGCTGAGGTTGTCCGATGTACTCTCACGTCAGGTAGTCAGTCACATTTGCCAGACTGTTGTGTGGCCCTGCCCCTTTCCCAGAATCTGTAGCAGGCACGTTGATGCCAATGCTTGTCATGTCCTTGGGGTGCGAAACCCTTGGGGGCTCCTGAAAGTCCTAAACACAGGAAGGAGTGATTTAGGAGGGTGACGTGGGAGCCCTAAAGTTCTCTTCCTAAAGAGAACTTTAGGAAGAACAACATTGTCCTCATGTGTTTGGGAAATGTGCCAGATGGAAAAGAGATGAGGTGTGCCCTGGGGTGTCCCATTCCAGAAGGCAGCCTGGGAGTGATGCGTGCCAGGGAGTCAGATTGTGAATTTGATATCGACTGCTGTAGCAACGAGCAATGCCTGGATCTGTCTAGAGAGTGCTGGGTTGTCTGTCACTGCAGAGTTCAAGAGTTCCTGTATAGGCTGATGCCCACTGATTGGTGATATGATGGGGGGGCTGATATAAAGGATGCTCTAAGATCTTGTGATTCTACACTACTTTCACGATTCTTTCCCAGGACTCGGAGCTCCTCGTTCGTGAGCTGCAGAGCTCCTTGGAGGTCTGCTCTGACATGTTTCATCCGTTGACACGTGCCACTCCTTTTTCAGGTACCAAAGAAAGAATCGCTTTGCACAAAGCCCGAAAGGATACACTGAAAGAATGATCAGAAAGGAATAATGCATAGGTATGTATTTGCATTGACTTTCTCCAAATATCTGAGACAGGGTAGCTGGTTAGTGGCTGCTTTCTCGTGCTCGAGCCCTTCCAATGGGATCACCTCGGAATGTCACAGGGATTGGAGCCTCTCGGAGCCTGTCTGTCTCTGCCCGTGGCCCCTAGTTTCTTCCTGTCGTGGCTTTCGATAGTGTGTAAGGCCCTTGTCTTTTCCTCCTGCTCCCAGCAGACATTGAGTAACCTCTAGCTGTTACTGAGATGCGTATTTCCCAGTATAGTTCTTTAGAAATGAGAAAGGTTTACTTACTGTGGAAACCAGTGTGGGCTCCTGGGAGTGTTAGTGTCACTTGGTATTGTGTTTCCCACGGCTGCCATGGTAACTGTCGTTGCCTGGTGACTCCCTAAGGTTTGAAAAGAATTCTTCCTTGGATCTCAGGTGATAGTGGTGCATTCCTTCCTTCCTTCCTTCCTTCATTCATTCAGGAACTATTTTCTGAGCAGCACGTATGTGCCACTTACTTTTCATATGTCCAGTGAACGACACAGACAAAATTCCTGCCCCAGTGAACTGTATATTGTGATGTAATTGGTTTAGGGTGAGGCCTGGCCATTGGTAGTTTTTCAAATGTCCCCAGATGATTCTAATGTACAGCTAGGTTTGAGAATCACAGTTATCAATGAAGCACATGGGGAACTGCAAAGGGCATTGCAGAAATCAAAAGTGGCTCTTGGTATGCCTTCACTATTGCTGCATTTTTCCTGCCTGCATCAGGACTGTTGTGCAAGTGCTGATCATTTTCTTTTCAGCCCTTTTCGCTGTTTGTCCAGACCCTTCATCCCTCTTTCGAATCTGACACCCTCCCTACCTCCTTGTTGTCTTTCAGCCTGCAGTCCATCATCTGTTTGGGATTGATCGTAAACTTGGTGGGAAGCCATTGCAGGGTATAAAGAGAGAAGTGGGGTTGGCAGAGATGCCTTTTTCAGACACCATACTGGCTAGTGTAAGAGAATGGCTAGGAGGGGGCAGGACTGGATTTGGGGAGACTCATTAGGAGACTGGCTTTGTGCACAGTGGTGGCCTTGGAGGTGGAGTAAAGCAGGCAGGTTAGAGTCCTATTTGGAAGGTTAGTGATGGCTTGGAGGTGAATAGGAGTTAGTGATGAATTGGATGGGGGGAATGTGGGTTAAGGGTGTGGAATTGGGTAAATGGAGGTGCTACTTACTGAAATGGGAAACGTTTTCTGCCCACATACTGGCCCGATAAACACCTTCTCACCCTTTAGACCTTGAATCAGAGATGCTTTCTTGTTTTATTTAGTTATATTTTATTTTATTGCATTTTTAATTGGGCTGCGATGCCAGCTTGCAGGATCTCAGTTCCCCAACCAGGGATTGAACCCGGGCCCCCTGAAGTGGAGGCCCGGGGTCCTAACCACTAGACCACCGGAGCACCGGGGAATTCCCAGCAGAGATTTTTGCTTTTCGTTTCTTTCTTTTTTTAAATATAACTTTTGATTATTTGTTTAATGAATGAATTTATTTATTTATTTATTTTTCGTTGCGTTGGGTTTTCGTTGCCGGGCGCGGGCTTTCTGTAGTTGCGGCGAGCCGGGGCTACTCTTCTCTGCGGTGCACGGGCTTCTCAGTGGAGTGGCTTCTCATGTTGCCGAGCACGGGCTCTGAGCCCGCGGTCCTCACTAATTGTGGCACGTGGACTCGGTAGTGGTGGCTCGCGGGCTTACTGGCTCCGCGGCATGTGGGAGCTTCCTGGACCAGGTAGCCGACCTGTGTCCCGTGCCTTGGCAGGCGGATTGTTTTTTTGTTTTTGTTTTTAAACGTCTTTGTTGGAGTATAATTGCTCTACGCTGGTGTGTCAGTTTCTGCTGTATAACAAAGGGAATCAGCTGCATGCATACGTATATCCCCACATCCCCTCCCTCCTGCATCTCCCTCCCACCCTCCTGATCCCACCCCTCTAGGTGGTTGCAAGGCACTAAGCTGATCTTCCTGTGCTGTGCAGCTGCTTCCCACTAGCCAGGTATTTTACATTTGGTATTGTATATTTGTTAATGCTACTCTCTTACTGCCTCCCAGCTTCCCCTTCCCCTTCCCCGAGTCCTCAAGTCCATTCTCTATGTCTGCGTCTTTATTCTTGCCCTGCCCCTAGGTTCATTAGAACCTTTTTTTTTTTTGGATTTCATATATATGTATTAGCATACGGTATTTGATTTCCTCTTTGTGACTTACTTCACTCTGTATGACAGACTCTGGGTCTATCCACCTCACTACAAATAACTCAGTTTCATTTCCTTTTATGGCGGAGTAAGAGTCCATTGTATATATGTGCCACATCTTCTTTATCTGTTCGTCTCTCGATGGACACTTCGGTTGCTTCCCTGTCCTGGCCACCGTAAATAGTGTTGGCAGGCGGATTCTGTACCACTGCACCACCAGGGTAGTCCCCAGAGTTTATTTCTTAAGGGAGGCCCTCCTCAAGCCGCATCCATCTCTTTCCTGCTGACGTAGACTCCCACAGCCTTACATAACTGCTCCTTCATAGCACCATACACAGTTTGAATTTCTCACATATTTTTAAGTGCCTTTTCTATAACCCTGTGTTCTACTGAACCTTTCCCTCCTGTCTCATCAGGTTATGTCCAGTGCCTACCAGTGCTTGACATATCTTAGGGGCTCAGTAAGTGTCTGTTGACTCCATAATTGGAGAGAGAGGACAAGGCTTAGGAGGGCAGATGAAGGCTTTGATTTCTACATGTTGAGTAGAAGATGGTTCAAAGCAGGAGCCCTTGAACCTGAGCCTCTTCCCCGGTGAGCGGGGATCCAACCCGAGCCCCCTGCAGTGGAAGCGTGGAGTCCTAACCTCTGGACTACCAGGGAAGTCCCCCGTGTACCTTTAACTGAGGTCACAAGCTCCAGCGCAGAATAGGAGGCACACGTGAGGCAGATGAGGTCGATTTGCTCCGGGGTGAGGCGCACGGCATCCCATTGGTGGGTCTGGCGTGGGACGTAGGCTGACCAGAAGTGAGGGAAGGCCAGGGCTTGGTTTGGGTCTTGGAACTCCTTGGGCTTCTCATCGCCTCCTCAGCTGGCACAGCGCTCACTGTGCCCAGAAGTCACCTGTAATGCATTGTTTTTTTCTGTGGTACTTGGATGCCCATCAGGGTGGCTCACGGTGACCCCTGTAGCCCCCAGCATCCATGGCATGGCACTTTCTAGGTCACTATGGTAACATAGTTCCAATGTGACTAACCTGTGGTCTCGGAGGCCCCCAAACTACCCCACTATTCCCCAGCAGCCACGGGGACACCTTGTGTGTCCCCTTGTTGCCTGCGCACCCACGAGACCGTCTTTCAGCCCGTCCAAGCTGGTGTGGCCGTGGCTGAACTTGCGCAGATTAACAGCCTGGAGCCCATTGTGGTGCAACGGCCTCAGGACCAGGGGCATGTGGTTGTGGCTGGAGGGAGGTCAAGGCAAATAGGTGGGCCCCTTAGGTCTTGGGATCAGGCAGGATACATTGCCTGGCCTGGGGCAGCCTGAGGGAGCCTCACACCACGCTTGTGTGGGCACCTCCGGACCTCCTCCGCTGCCCAGGGCCAGGCTAGGCCCCCAACGGCCCCAAGCAGCCCTCACACACTGCAGCCACCCGTCCACAAGCGGGAAGTCCCGCATCAGGGCCCGCGTGCGCTCCCGCGGACTTGGGGTGCTGGAGGTGGCCGGCGTGGTGTGCACACGGGTTACCGGCCGCAGCAGCAGACCCAGCAGCAGCATCAGACCCAGCAGAGGCCGCTGGCTGAGTGCGCGGGGACCCTCGAGGCCCCCCGGGTCGCAAGCTGTACAGGGCCAGGCAGGTGGGCAGAGGCGGCGGGTCTGAGAGGGGCGGGCGATGGGGTTGTGCCCGTCGACACAGGCCACCCAGCGGCGCGGCCTCGCGAGGGGCCCTGGGTGAGGGAGGCGATACAGGGTCAGAGGACCCTACGACCCGTGTGCGGAGAGCCGTGATCCACGAAGCCCGGAAGCCACAGGGCAACACTGCCCTCCCGGCCCCTGCTCAGAGGCAGGTCTCGCGGGCTCAGCTGGCCTCTGCTGAGAGCCCACTGGCCTCCCATCGCGGGTGCCCTCTGCCCCCGGCCCTCTTGCCACTCCCACTGCTCCGAGGGGGCGCCCTTGTTTGCTCTCCCACGCCTCTAAACTTCCTGTCCAAGCTGGGGTGCTTCTCTCAGGGGGCCACCTTCAGGCCGAGGCCTCTCGGGAGCACACCTCGTCCCCATCCGCCTACAGCAGGCCCCGCCCACCCTGAGGGCTGCGTGCGAGTGTCTCTGTGGCCACAAGTGCTCTGGGCTCCCGGTTTCCCGGTACTGGGCCATTGGGGCTGGTATGGGGGAAGAGATAGTTTCTGGAAATGGTGGGGGGTAATAACCTTGTGAGCTCTGGATTCAGGTAGGGGCCCTCTGCCCCCGGCCTTCTCTCTCCACCTACTTGACTCTCCAGCCTTCATGACCATTCTCTGGGGACTTCAACCAGCACCTGGGACCTATCAGGAACCTCCCCCACTTCGGTCAGCCAGCCTCAGGAAAGGGCGCCCTCAGGAGTTGCTACACCCCCCCAGGGCCCGAATAGAGGGACTTTGGGGATGTGAAGTGAACAACCTTCTGGGGAGAGTCAGTGACCCTTGTACTCACCAGAGCAGGAACCCAGTCCGTACGGTATTTGAGTGGAAGGAAATGAAGTCATTTCCATGGCAGCAGAGCCCCCAGTGCAGCACCCTTCCTCCCAGAGCTGCCGCTGGCTGTCCTTCTGGCCAGGATCGCTCCTACCTCAGTGTGGAAGGCCCGGCCTCATGGAGAAGTATAGGTTCTGAGGAGAGATCTGGCACCTGGCTTCTGCTGCTCCACTTGCCTTCTCTCGTGGCTCTTGTGGCTCTAGCTTTCCCAGAAACCTCAAGGGCTAAGTGCCTGTGCTCGCTCAGAGGCCACACGCCATTCCCCATTTCCAGCCTCAGGCCCTCCCCCTAGCTGCCTCCTCTAGGGACCCCTTCCCCGCACCACCTCCCCACACAGTGGGGATGTGCTTTCTCACAGAAGCTCAACCACTGAGATGCTTTCGGGACTGTGCCCAAACTCCTTCATCCCCAGCCTCTCAAGTTTTTGCTCTGATCCCTGGCACCCCCTGGAGCTGCTCCACCTTTGGAACCTTTCCCGGGTGGCAGGAGTGCCTAGCACAGGGGTAGTGACCTAAGTCTGAGCTGTGGCGACCTTTAGAAATCTGTTACAGAAAAACACTTTGCCGAGCAGTAGGGGACGCCACTGGGGACAGAAGGGGCTGGGAATAAAGGAGCATGTGAATCTCGGGGCAGGGTGTGTGCTGCTTGACTCTCCATCCTGTTCTTGCTTTGGGGAGCAGGAAATGGGGGGTTGTGGGCGGGGGTCGGGTGGTAACCTTGTGAGCTTTGCCATGGCCCTCTCTTGAGAATGGCTCAGCCAGCAAGATTCTGTGGAGTCCGCCTCCTGGCACCATGCTACAATCGCCGGATTTGGGGTCGGGAGCAAAGATCTTCGTCCGAGTCTTGCGGAGCGCGCTTTCTCTTGGGCGCAAGTCTGGCGACTGGCTCCTGCTCCGCTTCCACCTTTGCTGGCGTGGCCGAAGGAACATCCCCGTAGGCCCGGTAGCCACCAGCCCGGCAGTATGTCTCCCCATGGCAGCCCAACTGCGTTTCCCCACACCCTCGGTTGAGGACGTGGCAGTGACCAGCTGTATGAGGAGAAACGGGAGCCGCTGCTGCTGCAAAGAAAATCAAAAGTGATCAGTCCCTTCTGCTGTGCACAGTCTCCTGGCCGAATCTCCCTCTCTCATGTCTCTCCCAGTTTCTGGCCAGAGACCTTTCATCTACTGGACATCCAAAACACAGCCTTGGCCCATCACCTCTCTGAGTCCCTGGAGAAGGGACCCTGGCTGCAAAAGCGATTCCTAGGGCCTACGGCTGCAGCAGATGAGGGAGTCCCTTCACCGTTTCCAGGGCAAACAGTAGAACACGAAAGTCATTGCAAGCATGATCCTCTCCATCTCTCCCTTCCACAACAGAGAAAACATTTCTTGCAGTCTATCACTTGTGAGGCTTTAATGGAAATATCGTTCAAGTTTTGGAAAAAGGTAATCTAATATAAGTTGGTTCAGAACCCCTCCCACCTTGGCAACCCCTCTTGGGTCCCATTTTTACAGTGCCTGTTTCAACCACACGGAACTCTAGTCCTCTGATCCTTTTATCTCGATTAGAACAGGCCACATACTGAGGCAGAGTGATCGGGAGACTCAGAACCGGGTTCTGAGTACCATGTCTAGGCTCACATCAACCCAGCCTCCTGGGACACCATCTCCTCAGCCCTCCGGTCTCGCTAGCACTTCATCACGCCCCCTTGGTTCTTCCGCTCCTGCCATCAATAGGGCACCACCGTCGGCCCTAGTACTCAGCCGCTCAGTATGGGATGTGTCTGACGGGACCGATCTAGATGTCTACACGACAGCACAGAGGTGCCTGGGTTTGAAGGTGCGGTTCAAGGGTGGCCCTCTTCCTCAAACTGCTCCATTGACCATTCGCCAACAACAACGCACTTGTCTTTTGCTAAGAGGCCCATCAGGAAAGGGTCTGAATGGAAGCATCCTGTAGCCCAAAGGGGAAGGCTCCTTTGATAAAGATCAGAACCTTCCCGCACACTTGTCCAGGGATGACCTTTCACTTGTCCTCAGCAGTGAGCACTGTGGGTCCTTGAAGGTGCCGCGGGTCACTGGTATTCGTTACAGCTGGGAAAGTGCTCAGGTGTATGTGCTGGGCAAGCCCCAGGGAACATGTGGCAGCCAGGGGAAGTTGTGCGTACACCATGCCTCTTGGACAGATGCCCGGTGTCGGTGTACCTCGTGCACTGCCCTCTCAGGGAACGTAGGACAGGTTAGAGTAAATGCAGAAGGTCTGGTGAGGGATTCTCTCTCAGACAACCAAAGAGATTGGTCTCTGGTGGAGAACCGGTAGGGAAGTATCTCTGAGGGCAGCAGCACGTTTGCATCGTTACCCTGCCATGGAAACTGTGAGAAGGCCTGTGAGGTCATCACTAGCCAGTGAGGTCCTATAAGGAACGTGTGAGTTGAGGGGCAGGCTTCAGGAGGAGGGGCAGTTCTGTGGAGGAGAGCAGGGTGGAGGCAGTGGTACTCTGCCTGGGCCCTCACACCGGGGCCTCCCCACCCATGCCCTAGTCTAGTAGACACCCCACGTGGGGCGTGCCGGTGGGCTGGCACAGCCCCAGGGGCCACAGGAGGGCAAGAGAGACCCACATCGTGAGATCGGCTTGAGAGGCAAGATGAACGTGAGGAGGCAGCTAGGTTGTAGGGCCCTGACCCTAAGAGGCAGAGATTTGTGTGGACTGGGGAATCAGGGAAGGCTCCTTGGCAGTGGGCCTGAAGGACAAGTGACATGTGAACCCATGGGGAAGAGAGGGCAGACATTCCATTTTGGAAGAAGAATAGCAGAGACACACTCTTCTCGACCTTGTCCTGCCCCAAATATAAATTCATAGAACCCTCCCATTTTAACACCCGAGGGCTTCAAAAACCCTAGAGGTGAAGGGGCCTCCCCAGTGTTAACACAGGTCGTGGAGAGGTGTTGCACTCAATGGTTAGGTTCATGTTGGGCCCCCGGATTCACAGCTGATAGGAACGTGAGGAAGAGCTCATGCCATTTCAAACATTTCCAAGGTGATACTGAGAGAGATGTTAAAGGTGCAAAATGAGGGTGCTGAATGACCCCACAAAGTGGGAATGGTGGGCCCACGTTAACGTGAAAGTCCAAACAAATTCCTGTCGAAAGGACATCATACCGAATGATCACATAATCATGACACTCGCCCTCTCCCCTAGAGGTAAATATCATTAGAATCCTCTCTCTCCCTCTCTCCACCATGAAAGGATGAGAGAAAGGCTCAGCAGCAGCCCCCGTGAAAGACATGGTCAACACTGTGAAGAGGTGTTACTAAGAAGATTTGGTCCGACTCAGAGAAGGAAAGAGATGACTCTGCTCTTAGCCTGAGCAGGCCCACAGGAAGGAAGCACATTTGGGGCAGCCTTGGATAGTGTGGCAATGAGAGAGAACCTTCTTTAGGAAGGGACTCCCTGTTGCCGACCTTGCAAAAGCCAAAATGGGACATTCGTGTACTTGGGCTGTTGCAGAGGGGATGTGCCCAGAGGTGGGGCCACTCTGCTTGAGCATCACAGCACCTTGTAATCCTAGTAAGCTGCTTGACTCCTGCAATCGCCGGATTTTCGGTCTGGAGCAGCAGAGATCTCCGTCCAACTCCTCCGGAGCACGCTTTCTCTTCAGAGCTCGTCTGGGGACTGGCTTCTTGGCTTCCACCTTTGCTGGTGTGGCCAAAGGAACATCCCCGTAGGCCCGGTAGCCACCAGCCAGGCAGTAGGTCTCCCCGTGCCAGCCCAACTGCGTTTCTTCACATCCCCGGTAGAGGACGTGGTAGTGACCAGGTGTTGGAGGAGAAACGGGAGCCGCTGCTGCTGCAAAGAAAATCAGAAGTGATCAGTCCCTTCGGCTGTACACAGTCTCCTGGCAGGATTTCCCTCTCTCAAGTCTCTCCCAGTTTCTGGCCGAAGACCTTTCATCTACTGGACATCCAAAGCACAGCCTTGGCCCATCACCTCTCTGAGTCCCTGGAGAAGGGAAACTGGCTGCAAAGGCAATTCCTGGAGCCTACGGCTGCAGCCCATGAGGAAGTGTCTTCACCGTTTCCAGGGAAAACAGTAGAAGCCGAAAGTCATTGCACTCATGATCCTCTCCATCTGTCCCTTCCACAACAGAGAAACCAACCATTTCTTGCTGTCTGTCATTTCTGAGGCTTTCATGGAAATGCCTTTCAAGATTTCGAAAACAATCATCTAATATAACTTGGTTCAGGACCACTCCCACCTTGGCCACCCCTCTTGGGCCCCATGTATACTGCCTGTTTCAAACACACTGAACTCTCACCCTGGGATCCTTGTCTCTAGAGTAGCACGAGGTCCACTACTGAGGCAGAGTGAACAGGAGACTTAGAACCCGGCTTCTGGGTACCATATCTAGGCTCACATCAACCCAGCCTCCTGGGGCACCATCTCCTCAGCCCTCCGGTCTCACTAGCACTTCATCACCCCCCGCCCCTTGGTTCTTCCGCCCTTCCCATGACTATGGCACCACCCTCTCCCCTAGTACTCAGCAGCTCAGTATGGGATGTGTCTGAGGGGACCGATCTCGATGTCTCCGTGCCAGCACAGAGGTGCCTGGGTTTGAAGGTGTGGTTCAAGAGTGGCCCTCTTCCTCAAACTGCTCCATTTACCACTTGCCCACAACAACTCACTTGTCTTTTGCTAAGAGGCCCATCAGGAAAGGGTCTGAATGGAAGCATCCTGTAGCCCAAAGCGGAAGGCTATATTTATAAAGATCAGAAGCTTCCTGCACACTAGTCCGGGGCTGACCTTTCACTTGTCCTCAGCAGTGAGCACTGTGGGACCCTGAAGATGTCCCAGGTCACACTGGTATTACTTACATCTGGGAAAGCACTCGGGTGTACATAGTGGGCAAGAGCCACAGAAACACGTGGCAGCCAGGTGAGGTTGTGTGTACCCCACGCCTGTTCCGCAGATGCCCTGTCTCGCTGTTCCTCCTGCACCGCCCAGCCAGGGAACAGAGCACAGGTTGGAATATGTGTAGAGGATCCGGTCACACATTCTGTCTCAGACAACCAAAGAGATTGGTCTCTGGTGGAGAACCAGTAGGGAAGTTTCTCTGAGGGCAGCAAACTTTGTTTGCACAGTTACACTGCCATGGAAACTGTGGAATGCCGGTGAGGTGCTCACTAGCCAGTGAGGTCATCGTATGGAACCTGTGACTTGGGGGTCAGGCTTGAGGAGGAGGGGCAGTTCTGTGGAGGAGAGCAGGGTGGAGGCAGAGGTACTCTGCCTGGGCCCTCACACCGGGGCCTCCCCACCCATGCCCTAGTCTAGTAGACACCCCACATGGGGCGTGCCGGTGGGCTGGCACAGCCCCAGGGGCCACAGGAGGGCAAGAGAGACCCACATCGTGAGATCGGCTTGAGAGGCAAGATGAACGTTAGGAGGCAGCTAGGTTGTACGGCCCTGACCCTAAGAGGCAGAGATTTGTGTGGACTGGGGAATCAGGGAAGGCTCCTTGGCAGTGGGCCTGAAGGACAAGTGACATGTGGACCCATGGGGAAGAGAGGGCAGACATTCCATTTTGGAAGAATAAAAGCAGAGACACACTCTTCTCGACCTTGTCCTGCCCCAAATATAGATTCATAGAACCCTCCCATTTTTACACCCGAGGGCTTCAAAAACCCGAGAGGTGAAGGGGCCTACCCAGTGTTACACAGGTCGTGGAGAGGTGTTGCGCTCAATGGTTAGGTTCATGTTGGGCCCCCGGATTCCCAGCTGATAGGAACGTGAGGACAAACTCATGCCGTTTCAAACATTTCCAAGGTGATACTGAGAGAGATGTTAAAGGTGCAAAATGAGGGTGCTGAATGACCTCACAAAGTGGGAATGGTGGGCCCACGTTAACGTGAAAGTCCAAACAAATTCCTGTCGAAAGGACATCATACCGAATGATCACATAATCATGACACTCGCCCTCTCCCCTAGAGGTAAGAATCATTAGAATCCCCTCTCTCTCTCCACCATGAAAGGATGAGAGAAAGGCTCAGCAGCAGCCCCCGTGAAAGACATGGTCAACACCGTGAAGAGGTGTTACGAAGACGATTTGGTCCGACTCAGAGACGAAAGAGATGACTCTGCCCTTAGCCTGAGCAGGCCCACAGGGAGGAAGCACATTTGGGGCAGCCTTGGATAGTGTGGCAATGAGAGAGAACCTTCTTTAGGAGGGGACTCCCTGTTGCCGACCTTGAGAAAGCAAAGATGGGACATTCGTGTACTTGGGCTGTTGCAGAGGGGATGTGCCCAGGAGGTAGAGACTGCTTGGACTACCATTTTAGAGGTCGGGCCACCCTGGTTGAGAAGCACAGCACCTTGTTCTCCTAAAGTGCTTGAATCAGCGGGTGCCCGTTAGGACAGACGAAGTCAGGCCTCATTGGAGCAGACTACCTTTGGGAGTGGTAGAAGGTGAAGTGTGAAGGGGAATGCTCTGGAGGAGGTTTGTCGTGGCAGGTGGGCCAGCATGAGACCATTCAGATTCTCCAAGGCTCCAGAGATGACTTGGCTGGGAGCATCCCTGTGATGTGGTGCGGGGACTCCAACCTTAACAGGACCTGGCTGGGCATCTGGGGGAGGCGGAATAAACGGTTTCTTAACTTAGGAGAGTGAGAGACTCACCTGGGGAGTTCCACAAAAGCACTTAAAAAGACTTGTACCTGGATTCTTGAGACAACCCTCAGAAAACTTATCTAGATGTGGAGTAGGGCTCAGGAAGCTGCAACTTGTGTGTGTGTGTGTGTGTGTGTGTGTGTGTGTGTGTGTGTGTGTGTGGTGCGTGGGCCTCTCACTGTTGTGGTCTTTCCCGTTGCGGAGTGCAGGCTCAGCGGCCATGGCCCACGGAGCCAGCTGCTCCGCGGCATGTGGGATCTTCCCGGACCGGGGCATGAACCCGTGTGCCCTGCATCGGCAGGCGGACTCTGAACCACTGCGCCACCAGGGAAGCCCTAAGCTGCACTTTTTAAATAAGCTTCCTGGGCAGCCCCACCACAGTGGTCCATGTATAGAGTGACCAAATGATTGTGTCTTCTCGGTTGCTTTGGGGAGTCCAAGTGGGCCATATTTAAAACGGCAGCAGGCATACGTATAAACAGGGAAGATTCGAGGCAAACAGAGGTATATGGTTACAGTATGCATGAATCAGATCTGAGAAAAGCTAGCCTGGTGGTTAAAGAACACAACGCTTAGGACAGACAGACCAGATTCTGTCCTACTTACTTGTGTGAGTTTGACCAAGTTCTTTTATCCTCCTGACTGTTTGCTCATGTGGAAAAGAGCTATGGCTGTACATTGAGCACAGTATTCTCTTTTGGCAAAGGTTGCTCTGGGTCCATTTGTGTTCTCTGCAATTCTTTCCAGTGTGCAAGCATTTTTAAGTTGTCTGATGAAGTATTACATTTGACTTTCAACTGTTCATTACTTTGGGCAAAGCTTCTGTAGTGCTGCAGAGACTAGAACCTATGCAGAGATAGTGAGAGGATGCTATGACCTTCTGCCGGTTTATAAAGAAGTTTAACCGTTTCTCCACTTCCTCCACCTGCCACCAAGAGATGAGAAAGAAGGCAGAGGCTGGAAATGCACACCAGGCAGTACTTGTGTGTCAGTTTGGCTTTTTCTTCCACTGCCAGTACTTCCCAGAGAGATTTCACCCAAAGCGCCTAAGCTTGCCATGGCCATTGTTGTGCAGAAAATTTCTCTCTATTGCTAGTCACATCCCCTTTTCCTTCTCCTGGGTCTAAATGGATGTTTGGGGGCAGGGAATAAAATGTAATACAGTGAAATGTCTATGCTGATTTAATTGGCTTGGGGTGAGGCCTGGCCATTGGTAGCGTTTAAAATCTCTCCAGATGATTCTCATGTACAGCGAGGTTTGAGAATCACAGTTATCGATGAAGCACTTTGGGAATTGCAAAGGCATTGCAGAAATAAAAAGTGGCTATTGGTATTCCTTCACTCTTCCTGCATTTTCTTTCCTGCCTGCATCAGGACTGTTGTGCAAGTGCTGATCATTTTCTTTTCAGCCCTTTTCGCTGTTTGCCTAGACCGTTCATCCCTCTTTCGAACCTGACACCCTCCCTACCTCCTTGTTGTCTTTCAGCCTGCAGTCCATCATCAGTTTGGGATTGATCGTAAACTTGGTGGGAAGCCATTGCAGGGTATAAAGAGAGAAGTGGTGTTGGCAGAGATGCCTTTTTCAGACACCGCACTGGCTACTGTAAGAGAATGGCTAGGAGAGGGCAGGAGTAGATTTGGGGAGACTCATTAGGAGACTGGCTTTGTGCACAGTGGTGGCCTTGGTGGTGGAGTAAAGCAGGCAGGTTAGAGTCCTATTTGGAAGGTTAGTGATGGCTTGGAGGTGAATAGGAGTTAGTGATGAATTGGATGGGGGGAATGTGGGTTAAGGGTGTGTAATTGGGTAAATGGAGGTGCTACTTACTGAAATGGGAAACGTTTTCTGCCCACATACTGGCCCGATAAACACCTTCTCACCCTTTAGACCTTGAATCAGAGATGCTTTCTTGTTTTATTTAGTTATATTTTATTTTATTGCATTTTTAATTGGGCTGCGATGCCAGCTTGCAGGATCTCAGTTCCCCAACCAGGGATTGAACCCGGGCCCCCTGAAGTGGACGCCCGGGGTCCTAACCACTGGACCACTGGGGAATTCCCAGCAGAGATTTTTACTTTTCGTTTCTTTCTTTTTTCAATATAAGTTTTGATTAATTATTTAATGAATGAATGAATTTTGGGTCGCATTGGTTCTTCATTGCCACGCCTGGGCTTTCGGTAGTTGCGGCGAGCAGGGGCTACTCTTCGTTGTGGTGCCCGGGCTTCTCAGTGCAGTGGCTTCTCATGTGGCGGAGCATGGGCTTTATGCTGCACGCGGTCCTCAGTAGTTTTGGCGCGTGGGCTCGGTAGAGGTGGCGCGCAGGCTTACTGGCTCCGTGGCATGTGGGGACTTCCCGGACCAGGGTGCAAACCCGTGTCCCCTGCCTTGGCAGGCAGATTGTTTGTTTTTGTTTTTGTTTTTAAACATCTTTGTTGGAGTGTAATTGCTTTACACTGGTGTGTCAGTTTCTGCTGTGTAACAAAGTGAATCAGCTCTATGCATGCCTATATCCCCATATCCCCTCCCTCCTGCGTCTCTCTCTCTCACCCTCCTGTGCCCAACCCTCTAGGCGGTCGAAAGGCACTGAGCTGAACTCCCTGTGCTGTGCAGCTGCTTCCCGCTAGCTAGGTATTTTACATTTGGTATTGTATATATGTCAATGCTACTCTTCTTTCATCCCAGCTTACCCTTCCCCCTCCCCGTGTCCTCAAGTTCATTTTCTATCTGCGTCTTTATTCCTGCCCTGCCCTTAGGTTCATGAGAACCTTTATATACATACATATATATATGTATATATATATATAGGTTTCATATATATGTGGTAGCATACGATATTTGTTTTTCTCTTCCTGACTTACTTCACTCTGTATGACAGACTCGAGGTCTATCCACCTCACTACAAATAGCTCAGTTTCATTTCTTTTATGGCTGAGTCATATTCTATGGTATGTATGTGTCACATCTTCTTTATCTATTCATCTGTCGATGGACACTTAGGTTGCTTCCCGGTCCTGGCTACTGTAAATTGTGCTGGCAGGCGGATTCTGAACCACTGCACCACCAGGGAAGTCCCCAGAGATTATTTCTTACGGGAGGCCCTCCTCAAGCCCCACCAGTCTCTTCCCTGCTGACACAGACTCCCACAGCCTTACGTAACTGCTCCTTTCGAGCACCATACACAGTTTTAATTTCAGACATTTGTAAGTTCCCTTTTTATAACCCTCTGTTCTACTGATCCTTTCCCTCCTGCCTCATCATTTTATCTCCAGTGCCTGCCAGTGCTTGGCATATCTTCGGGGCTCAGTAAGTGTCTGTTAAATCCCTAATTGGAGACAGAGGACAAGGCTTAGGAGGGAAGGTCAAGGCTTTATTTTTGTTTTCTACATGTTGAGAATTGGTCCTCGTGGGCGCGGCGCGAAGCCAGTGGCGCGGGCTGACAAGGGCCCAGCGTGAGGCGTACCGGCTGGTTCAACTCGGGCCGCCACGCGGAGATCAGCAGCAGCCCGGGTCGCACCAGCACCGGTCGCGGGGGGCTCCGCTGCCCGCTCTGCCGCTCTTCCTGCCGCCACTGTAGAGCCCGCGGGATGCGCACCACGGGCCGGGGCTCGTTGGGACCGCGGACCGTGAGGTCCCGGCGAAGCGCCAGAAGCAACCGAGCCACGAGCGACAAGAGCCGCAGCCGGGGTGCCAGAGCCCTCTTCCCCTTGCTGCCGGAGAGGCGCACGACAGTGACTTCACGGGCGCGCCAAGTTCTGGCGATCGGTGGCTGGCGTGGCTCAGTCAGGGCCACGGAATTGGCGAAGCGTGTGGAAGGAGCGGGATGTGTAGAGCTCAGCAGCGGCGAGGTGGGTAGGTCCGAACAAGGGCTGGTGACTCCAGGCCCTGGCCAACCTTGGGGAAGGGTGCGCGTTGGAGGCAGGACGGGGGTCCGAGGATACGCGGTGATGGGGCCCTGGCATTAGGAGCCAGGAGGGCGGAGGGCTTGTGGTGATCCGATGTCGGATCCCTGCAATGCTCTTTTGTCACCCTCACAGCTCCTGTCATGGCTTGGCCAGTTCGGGTCTCGCCCTGTAACTTATGAGGGTGTGGCGATGTTTTCCCAGATGGGGTCCCCGTGCAAGGTCTTTGAATACAAGTTATTTATTGAGAGTCTGAGTGAATGGTCAGGCCTGGGGTCCGACACCAGGGGTCCGGAGTCCTAGATCCAGGCTCACTCTTCCCTTATAGCTCCCCAGACAGCTGAGGGCGGCCCCGAGGGCAAGCTGATGGCCTTCAGCATATCTTCTCTTCAGTCAAGAGAACTCATCGCTTGGTACTTTTCCCCTTTCTTTTCAGCTGAGGCTCATTCTCCCCTCCCTTGTCACCCTTTCCAGCTTCTCATGCTGAGCCCACTGCTTTCTTGGCTTGTTCACCTCCACCGGCTTTCCAGTCAGCTGCCTCGATTCCGTAAATAGCAGCGAGGAGGGTCCTGCTACAGGTTTGCGGCTTGTCTCACAAAGCCAGGGTCAGGCAGGATATTCTACGTGAGTTCGGTTGTTCAGGTTGCCAGAAAGCCTTACACTACTGGTACTTCTTGAACGGATCCCGAAAATGGGTGTCAGATCATTTCTGTCATTTCCAGTGCCTGGGGTAGGAGATAAGGTAAATGCGGATTAAGCACCTGGGAGGTTCTTAACCTCTGGAGAAAGAGTATTCCTTTGGTGTCAGGAGATACCGTTATAGAGATAAATACTATTCAATTTCCTATAGCATTTTGATACACGATAGACTTTCTGGAGGGTTAGCTGTTAAGCCAGCAGAGGAGAGCGTTTTGAGTACTCATGGGTGAACAGCGCCATGGGATAGAGCAGTGGCTCTTGAGTGAGGGTGATTTTGCCCTCACTCTTCCCCCAGCACGTTTGACAATGGCTGGAGACATTTTCCTTGGTTCACATCTGGTCGGGGCGGTGCTGCAGGCATCTAGTGGGTAGAGGCCAGGATGGTACCACATATCGTACAAGGCACAGGACAGCCTTTCCCCACCACCCCAAAAGAATGAGCTGGCCCCAAATGTCAATAGTGTGCTATGGAGAAACCTTGGATAGAGGCTGAGGACTGAAGAGAGGCTGAGGTTGTCCGATGTACTCTCACGTCAGGTAGTCAGTCACATTTGCCAGACTGTTGTGTGGCCCTGCCCCTTTCCCAGAGTCTGTAGCAGGCACGTTGATGCCAATGCTTGTCATGTCCTTGGGGTGCGAAACCCTTGGGGGCTCCTGAAAGTCCTAAACACAGGAAGGAGTGATTTAGGAGGGTGACGTGGGAGCAGAGATCTTTAGGAAGAACAACATTGTCCTCATGTGTTTGGGAAATGTGCCAGATGGAAAAGAGATGAGGTGTGCCCTGGGGTGTCCCATTCCAGAAGGCAGCCTGGGAGTGATGCGTGCCAGGGAGTCAGATTGTGAATTTGATATCGACTGCTGTAGCAACGAGCAATGCCTGGATCTGTCTAGAGAGTGCTGGGTTGTCTGTCACTGCAGAGTTCAAGAGTTCCTGTATAGGCTGATGCCCACTGATTGGTGATATGATGGGGGGGCTGATATAAAGGATGCTCTAAGATCTTGTGATTCTACACTACTTTCACGATTCTTTCCCAGGACTCGGAGCTCCTCGTTCGTGAGCTGCAGAGCTCCTTGGAGGTCTGCTCTGACATGTTTCATCCGTTGACACGTGCCACTCCTTTTTCAGGTACCAAAGAAAGAATCGCTTTGCACAAAGCCCGAAAGGATACACTGAAAGAATGATCAGAAAGGAATAATGCATAGGTATGTATTTGCATTGACTTTCTCCAAATATCTGAGACAGGGTAGCTGGTTAGTGGCTGCTTTCTCGTGCTCGAGCCCTTCCAATGGGATCACCTCGGAATGTCACAGGGATTGGAGCCTGTCGGAGCCTGTCTGTCTCTGCCCGTGGCCCCTAGTTTCTTCCTGTCGTGGCTTTCGATAGTGTGTAAGGCCCTTGTCTTTTCCTCCTGCTCCCAGCAGACATTGAGTAACCTCTAGCTGTTACTGAGATGCGTATTTCCCAGTATAGTTCTTTAGAAACGAGAAAGGTTTACTTACTGTGGAAACCAGTGTGGGCTCCTGGGAGTGTTAGTGTCACTTGGTATTGTGTTTCCCACGGCTGCCATGGTAACTGTCGTTGCCTGGTGACTCCCTAAGGTTTGAAAAGAATTCTTCCTTGGATCTCAGGTGATAGTGGTGCATTCCTTCCTTCCTTCCTTCCTTCATTCATTCAGGAACTATTTTCTGAGCAGCACGTATGTGCCACTTACTTTTCATATGTCCAGTGAACGACACAGACAAAATTCCTGCCCCAGTGAACTGTATATTGTGATGTAATTGGTTTAGGGTGAGGCCTGGCCATTGGTAGTTTTTCAAATGTCCCCAGATGATTCTAATGTACAGCTAGGTTTGAGAATCACAGTTATCAATGAAGCACATGGGGAACTGCAAAGGGCATTGCAGAAATCAAAAGTGGCTCTTGGTATGCCTTCACTATTGCTGCATTTTTCCTGCCTGCATCAGGACTGTTGTGCAAGTGCTGATCATTTTCTTTTCAGCCCTTTTCGCTGTTTGTCCAGACCCTTCATCCCTCTTTCGAATCTGACACCCTCCCTACCTCCTTGTTGTCTTTCAGCCTGCAGTCCATCATCTGTTTGGGATTGATCGTAAACTTGGTGGGAAGCCATTGCAGGGTATAAAGAGAGAAGTGGGGTTGGCAGAGATGCCTTTTTCAGACACCATACTGGCTAGTGTAAGAGAATGGCTAGGAGGGGGCAGGACTGGATTTGGGGAGACTCATTAGGAGACTGGCTTTGTGCACAGTGGTGGCCTTGGAGGTGGAGTAAAGCAGGCAGGTTAGAGTCCTATTTGGAAGGTTAGTGATGGCTTGGAGGTGAATAGGAGTTAGTGATGAATTGGATGGGGGGAATGTGGGTTAAGGGTGTGGAATTGGGTAAATGGAGGTGCTACTTACTGAAATGGGAAACGTTTTCTGCCCACATACTGGCCCGATAAACACCTTCTCACCCTTTAGACCTTGAATCAGAGATGCTTTCTTGATTTATTTAGTTATATTTTATTTTATTGCATTTTTAATTGGGCTGCGATGCCAGCTTGCAGGATCTCAGTTCCCCAACCAGGGATTGAACCCGGGCCCCCTGAAGTGGAGGCCCGGGGTCCTAACCACTAGACCACCGGAGCACCGGGGAATTCCCAGCAGAGATTTTTGCTTTTCGTTTCTTTCTTTTTTTAAATATAACTTTTGATTATTTGTTTAATGAATGAATTTATTTATTTATTTATTTTTCGTTGCGTTGGGTTTTCGTTGCCGGGCGCGGGCTTTCTGTAGTTGCGGCGAGCCGGGGCTACTCTTCTCTGCGGTGCACGGGCTTCTCAGTGGAGTGGCTTCTCATGTTGCCGAGCACGGGCTCTGAGCACGCGGTCCTCACTAATTGTGGCACGTGGACTCGGTAGTGGTGGCTCGCGGGCTTACTGGCTCCGCGGCATGTGGGAGCTTCCTGGACCAGGTAGCCGACCTGTGTCCCGTGCCTTGGCAGGCGGATTGTTTTTTTGTTTTTGTTTTTAAACGTCTTTGTTGGAGTATAATTGCTCTACGCTGGTGTGTCAGTTTCTGCTGTATAACAAAGGGAATCAGCTGCATGCATACGTATATCCCCACATCCCCTCCCTCCTGCATCTCCCTCCCACCCTCCTGATCCCACCCCTCTAGGTGGTTGCAAGGCACTAAGCTGATCTTCCTGTGCTGTGCAGCTGCTTCCCACTAGCCAGGTATTTTACATTTGGTATTGTATATTTGTTAATGCTACTCTCTTACTGCCTCCCAGCTTCCCCTTCCCCTTCCCCGAGTCCTCAAGTCCATTCTCTATGTCTGCGTCTTTATTCTTGCCCTGCCCCTAGGTTCATTAGAACCTTTTTTTTTTTTTGGATTTCATATATATGTATTAGCATACGGTATTTGATTTCCTCTTTGTGACTTACTTCACTCTGTATGACAGACTCTGGGTCTATCCACCTCACTACAAATAACTCAGTTTCATTTCCTTTTATGGCGGAGTAAGAGTCCATTGTATATATGTGCCACATCTTCTTTATCTGTTCGTCTCTCGATGGACACTTCGGTTGCTTCCCTGTCCTGGCCACCGTAAATAGTGTTGGCAGGCGGATTCTGTACCACTGCACCACCAGGGTAGTCCCCAGAGTTTATTTCTTAAGGGAGGCCCTCCTCAAGCCGCATCCATCTCTTTCCTGCTGACGTAGACTCCCACAGCCTTACATAACTGCTCCTTCATAGCACCATACACAGTTTGAATTTCTCACATATTTTTAAGTGCCTTTTCTATAACCCTGTGTTCTACTGAACCTTTCCCTCCTGTCTCATCAGGTTATGTCCAGTGCCTACCAGTGCTTGACATATCTTAGGGGCTCAGTAAGTGTCTGTTGACTCCATAATTGGAGAGAGAGGACAAGGCTTAGGAGGGCAGATGAAGGCTTTGATTTCTACATGTTGAGTAGAAGATGGTTCAAAGCAGGAGCCCTTGAACCTGAGCCTCTTCCCCGGTGAGCGGGGATCCAACCCGAGCCCCCTGCAGTGGAAGCGTGGAGTCCTAACCTCTGGACTACCAGGGAAGTCCCCCGTGTACCTTTAACTGAGGTCACAAGCTCCAGCGCAGAATAGGAGGCACACGTGAGGCAGATGAGGTCGATTTGCTCCGGGGTGAGGCGCACGGCATCCCATTGGTGGGTCTGGCGTGGGACGTAGGCTGACCAGAAGTGAGGGAAGGCCAGGGCTTGGTTTGGGTCTTGGAACTCCTTGGGCTTCTCATCGCCTCCTCAGCTGGCACAGCGCTCACTGTGCCCAGAAGTCACCTGTAATGCATTGTTTTTTTCTGTGGTACTTGGATGCCCATCAGGGTGGCTCACGGTGACCCCTGTAGCCCCCAGCATCCATGGCATGGCACTTTCTAGGTCACTGTGGTAACATAGTTCCAATGTGACTAACCTGTGGTCTCGGAGGCCCCGAAACTACCCCACTATTCCCCAGCAGCCACGGGGACACCTTGTGTGTCCCCTTGTTGCCTGCGCACCCACGAGACCGTCTTTCAGCCCGTCCAAGCTGGTGTGGCCGTGGCTGAACTTGCGCAGATTAACAGCCTGGAGCCCATTGTGGTGCAACGGCCTCAGGACCAGGGGCATGTGGTTGTGGCTGGAGGGAGGTCAAGGCAAATAGGTGGGCCCCTTAGGTCTTGGGATCAGGCAGGATACATTGCCTGGCCTGGGGCAGCCTGAGGGAGCCTCACACCACGCTTGTGTGGGCACCTCCGGACCTCCTCCGCGGCCCAGGGCCAGGCTAGGCCCCCAACGGCCCCAAGCAGCCCTCACACACTGCAGCCACCCGTCCACAAGCGGGAAGTCCCGCATCAGGGCCCGCGTGCGCTCCCGCGGACTTGGGGTGCTGGAGGTGGCCGGCGTGGTGTGCACACGGGTTACCGGCCGCAGCAGCAGACCCAGCAGCAGCAGCAGACCCAGCAGAGGCCGCTGGCTGAGTGCGCGGGGACCCTCGAGGCCCCCCGGGTCGCAAGCTGTACAGGGCCAGGCAGGTGGGCAGAGGCGGCGGGTCTGAGAGGGGCGGGCGATGGGGTTGTGCCCGTCGACACAGGCCACCCAGCGGCGCGGCCTCGCGAGGGGCCCTGGGTGAGGGAGGCGATACAGGGTCAGAGGACCCTACGACCCGTGTGCGGAGAGCCGTGATCCACGAAGCCCGGAAGCCACAGGGCAGCACTGCCCTCCCGGCCCCTGCTCAGAGGCAGGTCTCGCGGGCTCAGCTGGCCTCTGCTGAGAGCCCACTGGCCTCCCATCGCGGGTGCCCTCTGCCCCCGGCCCTCTTGCCACTCCCACTGCTCCGAGGGGGCGCCCTTGTTTGCTCTCCCACGCCTCTAAACTTCCTGTCCAAGCTGGGGTGCTTCTCTCAGGGGGCCACCTTCAGGCCGAGGCCTCCCGGGAGCACACCTCGTCCCCATCCGCCTACAGCAGGCCCCGCCCACCCTGAGGGCTGCGTGCGAGTGTCTCTGTGGCCACAAGTGCTCTGGGCTCCCGGTTTCCCGGTACTGGGCCATTGGGGCTGGTATGGGGGAAGAGATAGTTTCTGGAAATGGTGGGGGGTAATAACCTTGTGAGCTCTGGATTCAGGTAGGGGCCCTCTGCCCCCGGCCTTCTCTCTCCACCTACTTGACTCTCCAGCCTTCATGACCATTCTCTGGGGACTTCAACCAGCACCTGGGACCTATCAGGAACCTCCCCCACTTCGGTCAGCCAGCCTCAGGAAAGGGCGCCCTCAGGAGTTGCTACACCCCCCCAGGGCCCGAATAGAGGGACTTTGGGGATGTGAAGTGAACAACCTTCTGGGGAGAGTCAGTGACCCTTGTACTCACCAGAGCAGGAACCCAGTCCGTACGGTATTTGAGTGGAAGGAAATGAAGTCATTTCCATGGCAGCAGAGCCCCCAGTGCAGCACCCTTCCTCCCAGAGCTGCCGCTGGCTGTCCTTCTGGCCAGGATCGCTCCTACCTCAGTGTGGAAGGCCCGGCCTCGTGGAGAAGTATAGGTTCTGAGGAGAGATCTGGCACCTGGCTTCTGCTGCTCCACTTGCCTTCTCTCGTGGCTCTTGTGGCTCTAGCTTTCCCAGAAACCTCAAGGGCTAAGTGCCTGTGCTCGCTCAGAGGCCACACGCCATTCCCCATTTCCAGCCTCAGGCCCTCCCCCTAGCTGCCTCCTCTAGGGACCCCTTCCCCGCACCACCTCCCCACACAGTGGGGATGTGCTTTCTCACAGAAGCTCAACCACTGAGATGCTTTCGGGACTGTGCCCAAACTCCTTCATCCCCAGCCTCTCAAGTTTTTGCTCTGATCCCTGGCACCCCCTGGAGCTGCTCCACCTTTGGAACCTTTCCCGGGTGGCAGGAGTGCCTAGCACAGGGGTAGTGACCTAAGTCTGAGCTGTGGCGACCTTTAGAAATCTGTTACAGAAAAACACTTTGCCGAGCAGTAGGGGACGCCACTGGGGACAGAAGGGGCTGGGAATAAAGGAGCATGTGAATCTCGGGGCAGGGTGTGTGCTGCTTGAATCTCCATCCTGTTCTTGCTTTGGGGAGCAGGAAATGGGGGGTTGTGTGGGGGGGTCGGGTGGTAACCTTGTGAGCTTTGCCATGGCCCTCTCTTGAGAATGGCTCAGCCAGCAAGATTCTGTGGAGTCCGCCTCCTGGCACCATGCTACAATCGCCGGATTTGGGGTCGGGAGCAAAGATCTTCGTCCGAGTCTTGCGGAGCGCGCTTTCTCTTGGGCGCAAGTCTGGCGACTGGCTCCTGCTCCGCTTCCACCTTTGCTGGCGTGGCCGAAGGAACATCCCCGTAGGCCCGGTAGCCACCAGCCCGGCAGTATGTCTCCCCATGGCAGCCCAACTGCGTTTCCCCACACCCTCGGTTGAGGACGTGGCAGTGACCAGCTGTATGAGGAGAAACGGGAGCCGCTGCTGCTGCAAAGAAAATCAAAAGTGATCAGTCCCTTCTGCTGTGCACAGTCTCCTGGCCGAATCTCCCTCTCTCATGT
This sequence comes from Kogia breviceps, assembly GCF_026419965.1. Lineage (NCBI taxonomy): Eukaryota > Metazoa > Chordata > Mammalia > Artiodactyla > Physeteridae > Kogia > Kogia breviceps. The sequence continues at coordinate 29,778,368 of NC_081320.1, forward strand.
CTCTCCCAGTTTCTGGCCAGAGACCTTTCATCTACTGGACATCCAAAACACAGCCTTGGCCCATCACCTCTCTGAGTCCCTGGAGAAGGGACCCTGGCTGCAAAAGCGATTCCTAGGGCCTACGGCTGCAGCAGATGAGGGAGTCCCTTCACCGTTTCCAGGGCAAACAGTAGAACACGAAAGTCATTGCAAGCATGATCCTCTCCATCTCTCCCTTCCACAACAGAGAAAACATTTCTTGCAGTCTATCACTTGTGAGGCTTTAATGGAAATATCGTTCAAGTTTTGGAAAAAGGTAATCTAATATAAGTTGGTTCAGAACCCCTCCCACCTTGGCAACCCCTCTTGGGTCCCATTTTTACAGTGCCTGTTTCAACCACACGGAACTCTAGTCCTCTGATCCTTTTATCTCGATTAGAACAGGCCACATACTGAGGCAGAGTGATCGGGAGACTCAGAACCGGGTTCTGAGTACCATGTCTAGGCTCACATCAACCCAGCCTCCTGGGACACCATCTCCTCAGCCCTCCGGTCTCGCTAGCACTTCATCACGCCCCCTTGGTTCTTCCGCTCCTGCCATCAATAGGGCACCACCGTCGGCCCTAGTACTCAGCCGCTCAGTATGGGATGTGTCTGACGGGACCGATCTAGATGTCTACACGACAGCACAGAGGTGCCTGGGTTTGAAGGTGCGGTTCAAGGGTGGCCCTCTTCCTCAAACTGCTCCATTGACCATTCGCCAACAACAACGCACTTGTCTTTTGCTAAGAGGCCCATCAGGAAAGGGTCTGAATGGAAGCATCCTGTAGCCCAAAGGGGAAGGCTCCTTTGATAAAGATCAGAACCTTCCCGCACACTTGTCCAGGGATGACCTTTCACTTGTCCTCAGCAGTGAGCACTGTGGGTCCTTGAAGGTGCCGCGGGTCACTGGTATTCGTTACAGCTGGGAAAGTGCTCAGGTGTATGTGCTGGGCAAGCCCCAGGGAACATGTGGCAGCCAGGGGAAGTTGTGCGTACACCATGCCTCTTGGACAGATGCCCGGTGTCGGTGTACCTCGTGCACTGCCCTCTCAGGGAACGTAGGACAGGTTAGAGTAAATGCAGAAGGTCTGGTGAGGGATTCTCTCTCAGACAACCAAAGAGATTGGTCTCTGGTGGAGAACCGGTAGGGAAGTATCTCTGAGGGCAGCAGCACGTTTGCATGGTTACCCTGCCATGGAAACTGTGAGAAGGCCTGTGAGGTCATCACTAGCCAGTGAGGTCCTATAAGGAACGTGTGAGTTGAGGGGCAGGCTTCAGGAGGAGGGGCAGTTCTGTGGAGGAGAGCAGGGTGGAGGCAGTGGTACTCTGCCTGGGCCCTCACACCGGGGCCTCCCCACCCATGCCCTAGTCTAGTAGACACCCCACGTGGGGCGTGCCGGTGGGCTGGCACAGCCCCAGGGGCCACAGGAGGGCAAGAGAGACCCACATCGTGAGATCGGCTTGAGAGGCAAGATGAACGTGAGGAGGCAGCTAGGTTGTAGGGCCCTGACCCTAAGAGGCAGAGATTTGTGTGGACTGGGGAATCAGGGAAGGCTCCTTGGCAGTGGGCCTGAAGGACAAGTGACATGTGAACCCATGGGGAAGAGAGGGCAGACATTCCATTTTGGAAGAAGAATAGCAGAGACACACTCTTCTCGACCTTGTCCTGCCCCAAATATAAATTCATAGAACCCTCCCATTTTAACACCCGAGGGCTTCAAAAACCCTAGAGGTGAAGGGGCCTCCCCAGTGTTAACACAGGTCGTGGAGAGGTGTTGCACTCAATGGTTAGGTTCATGTTGGGCCCCCGGATTCACAGCTGATAGGAACGTGAGGAAGAGCTCATGCCATTTCAAACATTTCCAAGGTGATACTGAGAGAGATGTTAAAGGTGCAAAATGAGGGTGCTGAATGACCCCACAAAGTGGGAATGGTGGGCCCACGTTAACGTGAAAGTCCAAACAAATTCCTGTCGAAAGGACATCATACCGAATGATCACATAATCATGACACTCGCCCTCTCCCCTAGAGGTAAATATCATTAGAATCCTCTCTCTCCCTCTCTCCACCATGAAAGGATGAGAGAAAGGCTCAGCAGCAGCCCCCGTGAAAGACACGGTCAACACTGTGAAGAGGTGTTACTAAGACGATTTGGTCCGACTCAGAGAAGGAAAGAGATGACTCTGCTCTTAGCCTGAGCAGGCCCACAGGAAGGAAGCACATTTGGGGCAGCCTTGGATAGTGTGGCAATGAGAGAGAACCTTCTTTAGGAAGGGACTCCCTGTTGCCGACCTTGCAAAAGCCAAAATGGGACATTCGTGTACTTGGGCTGTTGCAGAGGGGATGTGCCCAGAGGTGGGGCCACTCTGCTTGAGCATCACAGCACCTTGTAATCCTAGTAAGCTGCTTGACTCCTGCAATCGCCGGATTTTCGGTCTGGAGCAGCAGAGATCTCCGTCCAACTCCTCCGGAGCACGCTTTCTCTTCAGAGCTCGTCTGGGGACTGGCTTCTTGGCTTCCACCTTTGCTGGTGTGGCCAAAGGAACATCCCCGTAGGCCCGGTAGCCACCAGCCAGGCAGTAGGTCTCCCCGTGCCAGCCCAACTGCGTTTCTTCACATCCCCGGTAGAGGACGTGGTAGTGACCAGGTGTTGGAGGAGAAACGGGAGCCGCTGCTGCTGCAAAGAAAATCAGAAGTGATCAGTCCCTTCGGCTGTACACAGTCTCCTGGCAGGATTTCCCTCTCTCAAGTCTCTCCCAGTTTCTGGCCGAAGACCTTTCATCTACTGGACATCCAAAGCACAGCCTTGGCCCATCACCTCTCTGAGTCCCTGGAGAAGGGAAACTGGCTGCAAAGGCAATTCCTGGAGCCTACGGCTGCAGCCCATGAGGAAGTGTCTTCACCGTTTCCAGGGAAAACAGTAGAAGCCGAAAGTCATTGCACTCATGATCCTCTCCATCTGTCCCTTCCACAACAGAGAAACCAACCATTTCTTGCTGTCTGTCATTTCTGAGGCTTTCATGGAAATGCCTTTCAAGATTTCGAAAACAATCATCTAATATAACTTGGTTCAGGACCACTCCCACCTTGGCCACCCCTCTTGGGCCCCATGTATACTGCCTGTTTCAAACACACTGAACTCTCACCCTGGGATCCTTGTCTCTAGAGTAGCACGAGGTCCACTACTGAGGCAGAGTGAACAGGAGACTTAGAACCCGGCTTCTGGGTACCATATCTAGGCTCACATCAACCCAGCCTCCTGGGGCACCATCTCCTCAGCCCTCCGGTCTCACTAGCACTTCATCACCCCCCGCCCCTTGGTTCTTCCGCCCTTCCCATGACTATGGCACCACCCTCTCCCCTAGTACTCAGCAGCTCAGTATGGGATGTGTCTGAGGGGACCGATCTCGATGTCTCCGTGCCAGCACAGAGGTGCCTGGGTTTGAAGGTGTGGTTCAAGAGTGGCCCTCTTCCTCAAACTGCTCCATTTACCACTTGCCCACAACAACGCACTTGTCTTTTGCTAAGAGGCCCATCAGGAAAGGGTCTGAATGGAAGCATCCTGTAGCCCAAAGCGGAAGGCTATATTTATAAAGATCAGAAGCTTCCTGCACACTAGTCCGGGGCTGACCTTTCACTTGTCCTCAGCAGTGAGCACTGTGGGTCCTTGAAGGTGCCGCGGGTCACTGGTATTCGTTACAGCTGGGAAAGTGCTCAGGTGTATGTGCTGGGCAAGCCCCAGGGAACATGTGGCAGCCAGGGGAAGTTGTGCGTACACCATGCCTCTTGGACAGATGCCCGGTGTCGGTGTACCTCGTGCACTGCCCTCTCAGGGAACGTAGGACAGGTTAGAGTAAATGCAGAAGGTCTGGTGAGGGATTCTCTCTCAGACAACCAAAGAGATTGGTCTCTGGTGGAGAACCGGTAGGGAAGTATCTCTGAGGGCAGCAGCACGTTTGCATGGTTACCCTGCCATGGAAACTGTGAGAAGGCCTGTGAGGTCATCACTAGCCAGTGAGGTCCTATAAGGAACGTGTGAGTTGAGGGGCAGGCTTCAGGAGGAGGGGCAGTTCTGTGGAGGAGAGCAGGGTGGAGGCAGTGGTACTCTGCCTGGGCCCTCACACCGGGGCCTCCCCACCCATGCCCTAGTCTAGTAGACACCCCACGTGGGGCGTGCCGGTGGGCTGGCACAGCCCCAGGGGCCACAGGAGGGCAAGAGAGACCCACATCGTGAGATCGGCTTGAGAGGCAAGATGAACGTGAGGAGGCAGCTAGGTTGTAGGGCCCTGACCCTAAGAGGCAGAGATTTGTGTGGACTGGGGAATCAGGGAAGGCTCCTTGGCAGTGGGCCTGAAGGACAAGTGACATGTGAACCCATGGGGAAGAGAGGGCAGACATTCCATTTTGGAAGAAGAATAGCAGAGACACACTCTTCTCGACCTTGTCCTGCCCCAAATATAAATTCATAGAACCCTCCCATTTTAACACCCGAGGGCTTCAAAAACCCTAGAGGTGAAGGGGCCTCCCCAGTGTTAACACAGGTCGTGGAGAGGTGTTGCACTCAATGGTTAGGTTCATGTTGGGCCCCCGGATTCACAGCTGATAGGAACGTGAGGAAGAGCTCATGCCATTTCAAACATTTCCAAGGTGATACTGAGAGAGATGTTAAAGGTGCAAAATGAGGGTGCTGAATGACCCCACAAAGTGGGAATGGTGGGCCCACGTTAACGTGAAAGTCCAAACAAATTCCTGTCGAAAGGACATCATACCGAATGATCACATAATCATGACACTCGCCCTCTCCCCTAGAGGTAAATATCATTAGAATCCTCTCTCTCCCTCTCTCCACCATGAAAGGATGAGAGAAAGGCTCAGCAGCAGCCCCCGTGAAAGACACGGTCAACACTGTGAAGAGGTGTTACTAAGACGATTTGGTCCGACTCAGAGAAGGAAAGAGATGACTCTGCTCTTAGCCTGAGCAGGCCCACAGGAAGGAAGCACATTTGGGGCAGCCTTGGATAGTGTGGCAATGAGAGAGAACCTTCTTTAGGAAGGGACTCCCTGTTGCCGACCTTGCAAAAGCCAAAATGGGACATTCGTGTACTTGGGCTGTTGCAGAGGGGATGTGCCCAGAGGTGGGGCCACTCTGCTTGAGCATCACAGCACCTTGTAATCCTAGTAAGCTGCTTGACTCCTGCAATCGCCGGATTTTCGGTCTGGAGCAGCAGAGATCTCCGTCCAACTCCTCCGGAGCACGCTTTCTCTTCAGAGCTCGTCTGGGGACTGGCTTCTTGGCTTCCACCTTTGCTGGTGTGGCCAAAGGAACATCCCCGTAGGCCCGGTAGCCACCAGCCAGGCAGTAGGTCTCCCCGTGCCAGCCCAACTGCGTTTCTTCACATCCCCGGTAGAGGACGTGGTAGTGACCAGGTGTTGGAGGAGAAACGGGAGCCGCTGCTGCTGCAAAGAAAATCAGAAGTGATCAGTCCCTTCGGCTGTACACAGTCTCCTGGCAGGATTTCCCTCTCTCAAGTCTCTCCCAGTTTCTGGCCGAAGACCTTTCATCTACTGGACATCCAAAGCACAGCCTTGGCCCATCACCTCTCTGAGTCCCTGGAGAAGGGAAACTGGCTGCAAAGGCAATTCCTGGAGCCTACGGCTGCAGCCCATGAGGAAGTGTCTTCACCGTTTCCAGGGAAAACAGTAGAAGCCGAAAGTCATTGCACTCATGATCCTCTCCATCTGTCCCTTCCACAACAGAGAAACCAACCATTTCTTGCTGTCTGTCATTTCTGAGGCTTTCATGGAAATGCCTTTCAAGATTTCGAAAACAATCATCTAATATAACTTGGTTCAGGACCACTCCCACCTTGGCCACCCCTCTTGGGCCCCATGTATACTGCCTGTTTCAAACACACTGAACTCTCACCCTGGGATCCTTGTCTCTAGAGTAGCACGAGGTCCACTACTGAGGCAGAGTGAACAGGAGACTTAGAACCCGGCTTCTGGGTACCATATCTAGGCTCACATCAACCCAGCCTCCTGGGGCACCATCTCCTCAGCCCTCCGGTCTCACTAGCACTTCATCACCCCCCGCCCCTTGGTTCTTCCGCCCTTCCCATGACTATGGCACCACCCTCTCCCCTAGTACTCAGCAGCTCAGTATGGGATGTGTCTGAGGGGACCGATCTCGATGTCTCCGTGCCAGCACAGAGGTGCCTGGGTTTGAAGGTGTGGTTCAAGAGTGGCCCTCTTCCTCAAACTGCTCCATTTACCACTTGCCCACAACAACGCACTTGTCTTTTGCTAAGAGGCCCATCAGGAAAGGGTCTGAATGGAAGCATCCTGTAGCCCAAAGCGGAAGGCTATATTTATAAAGATCAGAAGCTTCCTGCACACTAGTCCGGGGCTGACCTTTCACTTGTCCTCAGCAGTGAGCACTGTGGGTCCTTGAAGGTGCCGCGGGTCACTGGTATTCGTTACAGCTGGGAAAGTGCTCAGGTGTATGTGCTGGGCAAGCCCCAGGGAACATGTGGCAGCCAGGGGAAGTTGTGCGTACACCATGCCTCTTGGACAGATGCCCGGTGTCGGTGTACCTCGTGCACTGCCCTCTCAGGGAACGTAGGACAGGTTAGAGTAAATGCAGAAGGTCTGGTGAGGGATTCTCTCTCAGACAACCAAAGAGATTGGTCTCTGGTGGAGAACCGGTAGGGAAGTATCTCTGAGGGCAGCAGCACGTTTGCATGGTTACCCTGCCATGGAAACTGTGAGAAGGCCTGTGAGGTCATCACTAGCCAGTGAGGTCCTATAAGGAACGTGTGAGTTGAGGGGCAGGCTTCAGGAGGAGGGGCAGTTCTGTGGAGGAGAGCAGGGTGGAGGCAGTGGTACTCTGCCTGGGCCCTCACACCGGGGCCTCCCCACCCATGCCCTAGTCTAGTAGACACCCCACGTGGGGCGTGCCGGTGGGCTGGCACAGCCCCAGGGGCCACAGGAGGGCAAGAGAGACCCACATCGTGAGATCGGCTTGAGAGGCAAGATGAACGTGAGGAGGCAGCTAGGTTGTAGGGCCCTGACCCTAAGAGGCAGAGATTTGTGTGGACTGGGGAATCAGGGAAGGCTCCTTGGCAGTGGGCCTGAAGGACAAGTGACATGTGAACCCATGGGGAAGAGAGGGCAGACATTCCATTTTGGAAGAAGAATAGCAGAGACACACTCTTCTCGACCTTGTCCTGCCCCAAATATAAATTCATAGAACCCTCCCATTTTAACACCCGAGGGCTTCAAAAACCCTAGAGGTGAAGGGGCCTCCCCAGTGTTAACACAGGTCGTGGAGAGGTGTTGCACTCAATGGTTAGGTTCATGTTGGGCCCCCGGATTCACAGCTGATAGGAACGTGAGGAAGAGCTCATGCCATTTCAAACATTTCCAAGGTGATACTGAGAGAGATGTTAAAGGTGCAAAATGAGGGTGCTGAATGACCCCACAAAGTGGGAATGGTGGGCCCACGTTAACGTGAAAGTCCAAACAAATTCCTGTCGAAAGGACATCATACCGAATGATCACATAATCATGACACTCGCCCTCTCCCCTAGAGGTAAATATCATTAGAATCCTCTCTCTCCCTCTCTCCACCATGAAAGGATGAGAGAAAGGCTCAGCAGCAGCCCCCGTGAAAGACACGGTCAACACTGTGAAGAGGTGTTACTAAGACGATTTGGTCCGACTCAGAGAAGGAAAGAGATGACTCTGCTCTTAGCCTGAGCAGGCCCACAGGAAGGAAGCACATTTGGGGCAGCCTTGGATAGTGTGGCAATGAGAGAGAACCTTCTTTAGGAAGGGACTCCCTGTTGCCGACCTTGCAAAAGCCAAAATGGGACATTCGTGTACTTGGGCTGTTGCAGAGGGGATGTGCCCAGAGGTGGGGCCACTCTGCTTGAGCATCACAGCACCTTGTAATCCTAGTAAGCTGCTTGACTCCTGCAATCGCCGGATTTTCGGTCTGGAGCAGCAGAGATCTCCGTCCAACTCCTCCGGAGCACGCTTTCTCTTCAGAGCTCGTCTGGGGACTGGCTTCTTGGCTTCCACCTTTGCTGGTGTGGCCAAAGGAACATCCCCGTAGGCCCGGTAGCCACCAGCCAGGCAGTAGGTCTCCCCGTGCCAGCCCAACTGCGTTTCTTCACATCCCCGGTAGAGGACGTGGTAGTGACCAGGTGTTGGAGGAGAAACGGGAGCCGCTGCTGCTGCAAAGAAAATCAGAAGTGATCAGTCCCTTCGGCTGTACACAGTCTCCTGGCAGGATTTCCCTCTCTCAAGTCTCTCCCAGTTTCTGGCCGAAGACCTTTCATCTACTGGACATCCAAAGCACAGCCTTGGCCCATCACCTCTCTGAGTCCCTGGAGAAGGGAAACTGGCTGCAAAGGCAATTCCTGGAGCCTACGGCTGCAGCCCATGAGGAAGTGTCTTCACCGTTTCCAGGGAAAACAGTAGAAGCCGAAAGTCATTGCACTCATGATCCTCTCCATCTGTCCCTTCCACAACAGAGAAACCAACCATTTCTTGCTGTCTGTCATTTCTGAGGCTTTCATGGAAATGCCTTTCAAGATTTCGAAAACAATCATCTAATATAACTTGGTTCAGGACCACTCCCACCTTGGCCACCCCTCTTGGGCCCCATGTATACTGCCTGTTTCAAACACACTGAACTCTCACCCTGGGATCCTTGTCTCTAGAGTAGCACGAGGTCCACTACTGAGGCAGAGTGAACAGGAGACTTAGAACCCGGCTTCTGGGTACCATATCTAGGCTCACATCAACCCAGCCTCCTGGGGCACCATCTCCTCAGCCCTCCGGTCTCACTAGCACTTCATCACCCCCCGCCCCTTGGTTCTTCCGCCCTTCCCATGACTATGGCACCACCCTCTCCCCTAGTACTCAGCAGCTCAGTATGGGATGTGTCTGAGGGGACCGATCTCGATGTCTCCGTGCCAGCACAGAGGTGCCTGGGTTTGAAGGTGTGGTTCAAGAGTGGCCCTCTTCCTCAAACTGCTCCATTTACCACTTGCCCACAACAACGCACTTGTCTTTTGCTAAGAGGCCCATCAGGAAAGGGTCTGAATGGAAGCATCCTGTAGCCCAAAGCGGAAGGCTATATTTATAAAGATCAGAAGCTTCCTGCACACTAGTCCGGGGCTGACCTTTCACTTGTCCTCAGCAGTGAGCACTGTGGGTCCTTGAAGGTGCCGCGGGTCACTGGTATTCGTTACAGCTGGGAAAGTGCTCAGGTGTATGTGCTGGGCAAGCCCCAGGGAACATGTGGCAGCCAGGGGAAGTTGTGCGTACACCATGCCTCTTGGACAGATGCCCGGTGTCGGTGTACCTCGTGCACTGCCCTCTCAGGGAACGTAGGACAGGTTAGAGTAAATGCAGAAGGTCTGGTGAGGGATTCTCTCTCAGACAACCAAAGAGATTGGTCTCTGGTGGAGAACCGGTAGGGAAGTATCTCTGAGGGCAGCAGCACGTTTGCATGGTTACCCTGCCATGGAAACTGTGAGAAGGCCTGTGAGGTCATCACTAGCCAGTGAGGTCCTATAAGGAACGTGTGAGTTGAGGGGCAGGCTTCAGGAGGAGGGGCAGTTCTGTGGAGGAGAGCAGGGTGGAGGCAGTGGTACTCTGCCTGGGCCCTCACACCGGGGCCTCCCCACCCATGCCCTAGTCTAGTAGACACCCCACGTGGGGCGTGCCGGTGGGCTGGCACAGCCCCAGGGGCCACAGGAGGGCAAGAGAGACCCACATCGTGAGATCGGCTTGAGAGGCAAGATGAACGTGAGGAGGCAGCTAGGTTGTAGGGCCCTGACCCTAAGAGGCAGAGATTTGTGTGGACTGGGGAATCAGGGAAGGCTCCTTGGCAGTGGGCCTGAAGGACAAGTGACATGTGAACCCATGGGGAAGAGAGGGCAGACATTCCATTTTGGAAGAAGAATAGCAGAGACACACTCTTCTCGACCTTGTCCTGCCCCAAATATAAATTCATAGAACCCTCCCATTTTAACACCCGAGGGCTTCAAAAACCCTAGAGGTGAAGGGGCCTCCCCAGTGTTAACACAGGTCGTGGAGAGGTGTTGCACTCAATGGTTAGGTTCATGTTGGGCCCCCGGATTCACAGCTGATAGGAACGTGAGGAAGAGCTCATGCCATTTCAAACATTTCCAAGGTGATACTGAGAGAGATGTTAAAGGTGCAAAATGAGGGTGCTGAATGACCCCACAAAGTGGGAATGGTGGGCCCACGTTAACGTGAAAGTCCAAACAAATTCCTGTCGAAAGGACATCATACCGAATGATCACATAATCATGACACTCGCCCTCTCCCCTAGAGGTAAATATCATTAGAATCCTCTCTCTCCCTCTCTCCACCATGAAAGGATGAGAGAAAGGCTCAGCAGCAGCCCCCGTGAAAGACACGGTCAACACTGTGAAGAGGTGTTACTAAGACGATTTGGTCCGACTCAGAGAAGGAAAGAGATGACTCTGCTCTTAGCCTGAGCAGGCCCACAGGAAGGAAGCACATTTGGGGCAGCCTTGGATAGTGTGGCAATGAGAGAGAACCTTCTTTAGGAAGGGACTCCCTGTTGCCGACCTTGCAAAAGCCAAAATGGGACATTCGTGTACTTGGGCTGTTGCAGAGGGGATGTGCCCAGAGGTGGGGCCACTCTGCTTGAGCATCACAGCACCTTGTAATCCTAGTAAGCTGCTTGACTCCTGCAATCGCCGGATTTTCGGTCTGGAGCAGCAGAGATCTCCGTCCAACTCCTCCGGAGCACGCTTTCTCTTCAGAGCTCGTCTGGGGACTGGCTTCTTGGCTTCCACCTTTGCTGGTGTGGCCAAAGGAACATCCCCGTAGGCCCGGTAGCCACCAGCCAGGCAGTAGGTCTCCCCGTGCCAGCCCAACTGCGTTTCTTCACATCCCCGGTAGAGGACGTGGTAGTGACCAGGTGTTGGAGGAGAAACGGGAGCCGCTGCTGCTGCAAAGAAAATCAGAAGTGATCAGTCCCTTCGGCTGTACACAGTCTCCTGGCAGGATTTCCCTCTCTCAAGTCTCTCCCAGTTTCTGGCCGAAGACCTTTCATCTACTGGACATCCAAAGCACAGCCTTGGCCCATCACCTCTCTGAGTCCCTGGAGAAGGGAAACTGGCTGCAAAGGCAATTCCTGGAGCCTACGGCTGCAGCCCATGAGGAAGTGTCTTCACCGTTTCCAGGGAAAACAGTAGAAGCCGAAAGTCATTGCACTCATGATCCTCTCCATCTGTCCCTTCCACAACAGAGAAACCAACCATTTCTTGCTGTCTGTCATTTCTGAGGCTTTCATGGAAATGCCTTTCAAGATTTCGAAAACAATCATCTAATATAACTTGGTTCAGGACCACTCCCACCTTGGCCACCCCTCTTGGGCCCCATGTATACTGCCTGTTTCAAACACACTGAACTCTCACCCTGGGATCCTTGTCTCTAGAGTAGCACGAGGTCCACTACTGAGGCAGAGTGAACAGGAGACTTAGAACCCGGCTTCTGGGTACCATATCTAGGCTCACATCAACCCAGCCTCCTGGGGCACCATCTCCTCAGCCCTCCGGTCTCACTAGCACTTCATCACCCCCCGCCCCTTGGTTCTTCCGCCCTTCCCATGACTATGGCACCACCCTCTCCCCTAGTACTCAGCAGCTCAGTATGGGATGTGTCTGAGGGGACCGATCTCGATGTCTCCGTGCCAGCACAGAGGTGCCTGGGTTTGAAGGTGTGGTTCAAGAGTGGCCCTCTTCCTCAAACTGCTCCATTTACCACTTGCCCACAACAACGCACTTGTCTTTTGCTAAGAGGCCCATCAGGAAAGGGTCTGAATGGAAGCATCCTGTAGCCCAAAGCGGAAGGCTATATTTATAAAGATCAGAAGCTTCCTGCACACTAGTCCGGGGCTGACCTTTCACTTGTCCTCAGCAGTGAGCACTGTGGGTCCTTGAAGGTGCCGCGGGTCACTGGTATTCGTTACAGCTGGGAAAGTGCTCAGGTGTATGTGCTGGGCAAGCCCCAGGGAACATGTGGCAGCCAGGGGAAGTTGTGCGTACACCATGCCTCTTGGACAGATGCCCGGTGTCGGTGTACCTCGTGCACTGCCCTCTCAGGGAACGTAGGACAGGTTAGAGTAAATGCAGAAGGTCTGGTGAGGGATTCTCTCTCAGACAACCAAAGAGATTGGTCTCTGGTGGAGAACCGGTAGGGAAGTATCTCTGAGGGCAGCAGCACGTTTGCATGGTTACCCTGCCATGGAAACTGTGAGAAGGCCTGTGAGGTCATCACTAGCCAGTGAGGTCCTATAAGGAACGTGTGAGTTGAGGGGCAGGCTTCAGGAGGAGGGGCAGTTCTGTGGAGGAGAGCAGGGTGGAGGCAGTGGTACTCTGCCTGGGCCCTCACACCGGGGCCTCCCCACCCATGCCCTAGTCTAGTAGACACCCCACGTGGGGCGTGCCGGTGGGCTGGCACAGCCCCAGGGGCCACAGGAGGGCAAGAGAGACCCACATCGTGAGATCGGCTTGAGAGGCAAGATGAACGTGAGGAGGCAGCTAGGTTGTAGGGCCCTGACCCTAAGAGGCAGAGATTTGTGTGGACTGGGGAATCAGGGAAGGCTCCTTGGCAGTGGGCCTGAAGGACAAGTGACATGTGAACCCATGGGGAAGAGAGGGCAGACATTCCATTTTGGAAGAAGAATAGCAGAGACACACTCTTCTCGACCTTGTCCTGCCCCAAATATAAATTCATAGAACCCTCCCATTTTAACACCCGAGGGCTTCAAAAACCCTAGAGGTGAAGGGGCCTCCCCAGTGTTAACACAGGTCGTGGAGAGGTGTTGCACTCAATGGTTAGGTTCATGTTGGGCCCCCGGATTCACAGCTGATAGGAACGTGAGGAAGAGCTCATGCCATTTCAAACATTTCCAAGGTGATACTGAGAGAGATGTTAAAGGTGCAAAATGAGGGTGCTGAATGACCCCACAAAGTGGGAATGGTGGGCCCACGTTAACGTGAAAGTCCAAACAAATTCCTGTCGAAAGGACATCATACCGAATGATCACATAATCATGACACTCGCCCTCTCCCCTAGAGGTAAATATCATTAGAATCCTCTCTCTCCCTCTCTCCACCATGAAAGGATGAGAGAAAGGCTCAGCAGCAGCCCCCGTGAAAGACACGGTCAACACTGTGAAGAGGTGTTACTAAGACGATTTGGTCCGACTCAGAGAAGGAAAGAGATGACTCTGCTCTTAGCCTGAGCAGGCCCACAGGAAGGAAGCACATTTGGGGCAGCCTTGGATAGTGTGGCAATGAGAGAGAACCTTCTTTAGGAAGGGACTCCCTGTTGCCGACCTTGCAAAAGCCAAAATGGGACATTCGTGTACTTGGGCTGTTGCAGAGGGGATGTGCCCAGAGGTGGGGCCACTCTGCTTGAGCATCACAGCACCTTGTAATCCTAGTAAGCTGCTTGACTCCTGCAATCGCCGGATTTTCGGTCTGGAGCAGCAGAGATCTCCGTCCAACTCCTCCGGAGCACGCTTTCTCTTCAGAGCTCGTCTGGGGACTGGCTTCTTGGCTTCCACCTTTGCTGGTGTGGCCAAAGGAACATCCCCGTAGGCCCGGTAGCCACCAGCCAGGCAGTAGGTCTCCCCGTGCCAGCCCAACTGCGTTTCTTCACATCCCCGGTAGAGGACGTGGTAGTGACCAGGTGTTGGAGGAGAAACGGGAGCCGCTGCTGCTGCAAAGAAAATCAGAAGTGATCAGTCCCTTCGGCTGTACACAGTCTCCTGGCAGGATTTCCCTCTCTCAAGTCTCTCCCAGTTTCTGGCCGAAGACCTTTCATCTACTGGACATCCAAAGCACAGCCTTGGCCCATCACCTCTCTGAGTCCCTGGAGAAGGGAAACTGGCTGCAAAGGCAATTCCTGGAGCCTACGGCTGCAGCCCATGAGGAAGTGTCTTCACCGTTTCCAGGGAAAACAGTAGAAGCCGAAAGTCATTGCACTCATGATCCTCTCCATCTGTCCCTTCCACAACAGAGAAACCAACCATTTCTTGCTGTCTGTCATTTCTGAGGCTTTCATGGAAATGCCTTTCAAGATTTCGAAAACAATCATCTAATATAACTTGGTTCAGGACCACTCCCACCTTGGCCACCCCTCTTGGGCCCCATGTATACTGCCTGTTTCAAACACACTGAACTCTCACCCTGGGATCCTTGTCTCTAGAGTAGCACGAGGTCCACTACTGAGGCAGAGTGAACAGGAGACTTAGAACCCGGCTTCTGGGTACCATATCTAGGCTCACATCAACCCAGCCTCCTGGGGCACCATCTCCTCAGCCCTCCGGTCTCACTAGCACTTCATCACCCCCCGCCCCTTGGTTCTTCCGCCCTTCCCATGACTATGGCACCACCCTCTCCCCTAGTACTCAGCAGCTCAGTATGGGATGTGTCTGAGGGGACCGATCTCGATGTCTCCGTGCCAGCACAGAGGTGCCTGGGTTTGAAGGTGTGGTTCAAGAGTGGCCCTCTTCCTCAAACTGCTCCATTTACCACTTGCCCACAACAACGCACTTGTCTTTTGCTAAGAGGCCCATCAGGAAAGGGTCTGAATGGAAGCATCCTGTAGCCCAAAGCGGAAGGCTATATTTATAAAGATCAGAAGCTTCCTGCACACTAGTCCGGGGCTGACCTTTCACTTGTCCTCAGCAGTGAGCACTGTGGGTCCTTGAAGGTGCCGCGGGTCACTGGTATTCGTTACAGCTGGGAAAGTGCTCAGGTGTATGTGCTGGGCAAGCCCCAGGGAACATGTGGCAGCCAGGGGAAGTTGTGCGTACACCATGCCTCTTGGACAGATGCCCGGTGTCGGTGTACCTCGTGCACTGCCCTCTCAGGGAACGTAGGACAGGTTAGAGTAAATGCAGAAGGTCTGGTGAGGGATTCTCTCTCAGACAACCAAAGAGATTGGTCTCTGGTGGAGAACCGGTAGGGAAGTATCTCTGAGGGCAGCAGCACGTTTGCATGGTTACCCTGCCATGGAAACTGTGAGAAGGCCTGTGAGGTCATCACTAGCCAGTGAGGTCCTATAAGGAACGTGTGAGTTGAGGGGCAGGCTTCAGGAGGAGGGGCAGTTCTGTGGAGGAGAGCAGGGTGGAGGCAGTGGTACTCTGCCTGGGCCCTCACACCGGGGCCTCCCCACCCATGCCCTAGTCTAGTAGACACCCCACGTGGGGCGTGCCGGTGGGCTGGCACAGCCCCAGGGGCCACAGGAGGGCAAGAGAGACCCACATCGTGAGATCGGCTTGAGAGGCAAGATGAACGTGAGGAGGCAGCTAGGTTGTAGGGCCCTGACCCTAAGAGGCAGAGATTTGTGTGGACTGGGGAATCAGGGAAGGCTCCTTGGCAGTGGGCCTGAAGGACAAGTGACATGTGAACCCATGGGGAAGAGAGGGCAGACATTCCATTTTGGAAGAAGAATAGCAGAGACACACTCTTCTCGACCTTGTCCTGCCCCAAATATAAATTCATAGAACCCTCCCATTTTAACACCCGAGGGCTTCAAAAACCCTAGAGGTGAAGGGGCCTCCCCAGTGTTAACACAGGTCGTGGAGAGGTGTTGCACTCAATGGTTAGGTTCATGTTGGGCCCCCGGATTCACAGCTGATAGGAACGTGAGGAAGAGCTCATGCCATTTCAAACATTTCCAAGGTGATACTGAGAGAGATGTTAAAGGTGCAAAATGAGGGTGCTGAATGACCCCACAAAGTGGGAATGGTGGGCCCACGTTAACGTGAAAGTCCAAACAAATTCCTGTCGAAAGGACATCATACCGAATGATCACATAATCATGACACTCGCCCTCTCCCCTAGAGGTAAATATCATTAGAATCCTCTCTCTCCCTCTCTCCACCATGAAAGGATGAGAGAAAGGCTCAGCAGCAGCCCCCGTGAAAGACACGGTCAACACTGTGAAGAGGTGTTACTAAGACGATTTGGTCCGACTCAGAGAAGGAAAGAGATGACTCTGCTCTTAGCCTGAGCAGGCCCACAGGAAGGAAGCACATTTGGGGCAGCCTTGGATAGTGTGGCAATGAGAGAGAACCTTCTTTAGGAAGGGACTCCCTGTTGCCGACCTTGCAAAAGCCAAAATGGGACATTCGTGTACTTGGGCTGTTGCAGAGGGGATGTGCCCAGAGGTGGGGCCACTCTGCTTGAGCATCACAGCACCTTGTAATCCTAGTAAGCTGCTTGACTCCTGCAATCGCCGGATTTTCGGTCTGGAGCAGCAGAGATCTCCGTCCAACTCCTCCGGAGCACGCTTTCTCTTCAGAGCTCGTCTGGGGACTGGCTTCTTGGCTTCCACCTTTGCTGGTGTGGCCAAAGGAACATCCCCGTAGGCCCGGTAGCCACCAGCCAGGCAGTAGGTCTCCCCGTGCCAGCCCAACTGCGTTTCTTCACATCCCCGGTAGAGGACGTGGTAGTGACCAGGTGTTGGAGGAGAAACGGGAGCCGCTGCTGCTGCAAAGAAAATCAGAAGTGATCAGTCCCTTCGGCTGTACACAGTCTCCTGGCAGGATTTCCCTCTCTCAAGTCTCTCCCAGTTTCTGGCCGAAGACCTTTCATCTACTGGACATCCAAAGCACAGCCTTGGCCCATCACCTCTCTGAGTCCCTGGAGAAGGGAAACTGGCTGCAAAGGCAATTCCTGGAGCCTACGGCTGCAGCCCATGAGGAAGTGTCTTCACCGTTTCCAGGGAAAACAGTAGAAGCCGAAAGTCATTGCACTCATGATCCTCTCCATCTGTCCCTTCCACAACAGAGAAACCAACCATTTCTTGCTGTCTGTCATTTCTGAGGCTTTCATGGAAATGCCTTTCAAGATTTCGAAAACAATCATCTAATATAACTTGGTTCAGGACCACTCCCACCTTGGCCACCCCTCTTGGGCCCCATGTATACTGCCTGTTTCAAACACACTGAACTCTCACCCTGGGATCCTTGTCTCTAGAGTAGCACGAGGTCCACTACTGAGGCAGAGTGAACAGGAGACTTAGAACCCGGCTTCTGGGTACCATATCTAGGCTCACATCAACCCAGCCTCCTGGGGCACCATCTCCTCAGCCCTCCGGTCTCACTAGCACTTCATCACCCCCCGCCCCTTGGTTCTTCCGCCCTTCCCATGACTATGGCACCACCCTCTCCCCTAGTACTCAGCAGCTCAGTATGGGATGTGTCTGAGGGGACCGATCTCGATGTCTCCGTGCCAGCACAGAGGTGCCTGGGTTTGAAGGTGTGGTTCAAGAGTGGCCCTCTTCCTCAAACTGCTCCATTTACCACTTGCCCACAACAACGCACTTGTCTTTTGCTAAGAGGCCCATCAGGAAAGGGTCTGAATGGAAGCATCCTGTAGCCCAAAGCGGAAGGCTATATTTATAAAGATCAGAAGCTTCCTGCACACTAGTCCGGGGCTGACCTTTCACTTGTCCTCAGCAGTGAGCACTGTGGGTCCTTGAAGGTGCCGCGGGTCACTGGTATTCGTTACAGCTGGGAAAGTGCTCAGGTGTATGTGCTGGGCAAGCCCCAGGGAACATGTGGCAGCCAGGGGAAGTTGTGCGTACACCATGCCTCTTGGACAGATGCCCGGTGTCGGTGTACCTCGTGCACTGCCCTCTCAGGGAACGTAGGACAGGTTAGAGTAAATGCAGAAGGTCTGGTGAGGGATTCTCTCTCAGACAACCAAAGAGATTGGTCTCTGGTGGAGAACCGGTAGGGAAGTATCTCTGAGGGCAGCAGCACGTTTGCATGGTTACCCTGCCATGGAAACTGTGAGAAGGCCTGTGAGGTCATCACTAGCCAGTGAGGTCCTATAAGGAACGTGTGAGTTGAGGGGCAGGCTTCAGGAGGAGGGGCAGTTCTGTGGAGGAGAGCAGGGTGGAGGCAGTGGTACTCTGCCTGGGCCCTCACACCGGGGCCTCCCCACCCATGCCCTAGTCTAGTAGACACCCCACGTGGGGCGTGCCGGTGGGCTGGCACAGCCCCAGGGGCCACAGGAGGGCAAGAGAGACCCACATCGTGAGATCGGCTTGAGAGGCAAGATGAACGTGAGGAGGCAGCTAGGTTGTAGGGCCCTGACCCTAAGAGGCAGAGATTTGTGTGGACTGGGGAATCAGGGAAGGCTCCTTGGCAGTGGGCCTGAAGGACAAGTGACATGTGAACCCATGGGGAAGAGAGGGCAGACATTCCATTTTGGAAGAAGAATAGCAGAGACACACTCTTCTCGACCTTGTCCTGCCCCAAATATAAATTCATAGAACCCTCCCATTTTAACACCCGAGGGCTTCAAAAACCCTAGAGGTGAAGGGGCCTCCCCAGTGTTAACACAGGTCGTGGAGAGGTGTTGCACTCAATGGTTAGGTTCATGTTGGGCCCCCGGATTCACAGCTGATAGGAACGTGAGGAAGAGCTCATGCCATTTCAAACATTTCCAAGGTGATACTGAGAGAGATGTTAAAGGTGCAAAATGAGGGTGCTGAATGACCCCACAAAGTGGGAATGGTGGGCCCACGTTAACGTGAAAGTCCAAACAAATTCCTGTCGAAAGGACATCATACCGAATGATCACATAATCATGACACTCGCCCTCTCCCCTAGAGGTAAATATCATTAGAATCCTCTCTCTCCCTCTCTCCACCATGAAAGGATGAGAGAAAGGCTCAGCAGCAGCCCCCGTGAAAGACACGGTCAACACTGTGAAGAGGTGTTACTAAGACGATTTGGTCCGACTCAGAGAAGGAAAGAGATGACTCTGCTCTTAGCCTGAGCAGGCCCACAGGAAGGAAGCACATTTGGGGCAGCCTTGGATAGTGTGGCAATGAGAGAGAACCTTCTTTAGGAAGGGACTCCCTGTTGCCGACCTTGCAAAAGCCAAAATGGGACATTCGTGTACTTGGGCTGTTGCAGAGGGGATGTGCCCAGAGGTGGGGCCACTCTGCTTGAGCATCACAGCACCTTGTAATCCTAGTAAGCTGCTTGACTCCTGCAATCGCCGGATTTTCGGTCTGGAGCAGCAGAGATCTCCGTCCAACTCCTCCGGAGCACGCTTTCTCTTCAGAGCTCGTCTGGGGACTGGCTTCTTGGCTTCCACCTTTGCTGGTGTGGCCAAAGGAACATCCCCGTAGGCCCGGTAGCCACCAGCCAGGCAGTAGGTCTCCCCGTGCCAGCCCAACTGCGTTTCTTCACATCCCCGGTAGAGGACGTGGTAGTGACCAGGTGTTGGAGGAGAAACGGGAGCCGCTGCTGCTGCAAAGAAAATCAGAAGTGATCAGTCCCTTCGGCTGTACACAGTCTCCTGGCAGGATTTCCCTCTCTCAAGTCTCTCCCAGTTTCTGGCCGAAGACCTTTCATCTACTGGACATCCAAAGCACAGCCTTGGCCCATCACCTCTCTGAGTCCCTGGAGAAGGGAAACTGGCTGCAAAGGCAATTCCTGGAGCCTACGGCTGCAGCCCATGAGGAAGTGTCTTCACCGTTTCCAGGGAAAACAGTAGAAGCCGAAAGTCATTGCACTCATGATCCTCTCCATCTGTCCCTTCCACAACAGAGAAACCAACCATTTCTTGCTGTCTGTCATTTCTGAGGCTTTCATGGAAATGCCTTTCAAGATTTCGAAAACAATCATCTAATATAACTTGGTTCAGGACCACTCCCACCTTGGCCACCCCTCTTGGGCCCCATGTATACTGCCTGTTTCAAACACACTGAACTCTCACCCTGGGATCCTTGTCTCTAGAGTAGCACGAGGTCCACTACTGAGGCAGAGTGAACAGGAGACTTAGAACCCGGCTTCTGGGTACCATATCTAGGCTCACATCAACCCAGCCTCCTGGGGCACCATCTCCTCAGCCCTCCGGTCTCACTAGCACTTCATCACCCCCCGCCCCTTGGTTCTTCCGCCCTTCCCATGACTATGGCACCACCCTCTCCCCTAGTACTCAGCAGCTCAGTATGGGATGTGTCTGAGGGGACCGATCTCGATGTCTCCGTGCCAGCACAGAGGTGCCTGGGTTTGAAGGTGTGGTTCAAGAGTGGCCCTCTTCCTCAAACTGCTCCATTTACCACTTGCCCACAACAACGCACTTGTCTTTTGCTAAGAGGCCCATCAGGAAAGGGTCTGAATGGAAGCATCCTGTAGCCCAAAGCGGAAGGCTATATTTATAAAGATCAGAAGCTTCCTGCACACTAGTCCGGGGCTGACCTTTCACTTGTCCTCAGCAGTGAGCACTGTGGGACCCTGAAGATGTCCCAGGTCACACTGGTATTACTTACATCTGGGAAAGCACTCGGGTGTACGTAGTGGGCAAGAGCCACAGAAACACGTGGCAGCCAGGTGAGGTTGTGTGTACCCCACGCCTGTTCCGCAGATGCCCTGTCTCGCTGTTCCTCCTGCACCGCCCAGCCAGGGAACAGAGCACAGGTTGGAATATGTGTAGAGGATCCGGTCACACATTCTGTCTCAGACAACCAAAGAGATTGGTCTCTGGTGGAGAACCAGTAGGGAAGTTTCTCTGAGGGCAGCAAACTTTGTTTGCACAGTTACACTGCCATGGAAACTGTGGAATGCCGGTGAGGTGCTCACTAGCCAGTGAGGTCATCGTATGGAACCTGTGACTTGGGGGTCAGGCTTGAGGAGGAGGGGCAGTTCTGTGGAGGAGAGCAGGGTGGAGGCAGAGGTACTCTGCCTGGGCCCTCACACCGGGGCCTCCCCACCCATGCCCTAGTCTAGTAGACACCCCACATGGGGCGTGCCGGTGGGCTGGCACAGCCCCAGGGGCCACAGGAGGGCAAGAGAGACCCACATCGTGAGATCGGCTTGAGAGGCAAGATGAACGTTAGGAGGCAGCTAGGTTGTACGGCCCTGACCCTAAGAGGCAGAGATTTGTGTGGACTGGGGAATCAGGGAAGGCTCCTTGGCAGTGGGCCTGAAGGACAAGTGACATGTGGACCCATGGGGAAGAGAGGGCAGACATTCCATTTTGGAAGAATAAAAGCAGAGACACACTCTTCTCGACCTTGTCCTGCCCCAAATATAGATTCATAGAACCCTCCCATTTTTACACCCGAGGGCTTCAAAAACCCGAGAGGTGGAGGGGCCTACCCAGTGTTACACAGGTCGTGGAGAGGTGTTGTGCTCAATGGTTAGGTTCATGTTGGGCCCCCGGATTCCCAGCTGATAGGAACGTGAGGACAAACTCATGCCGTTTCAAACATTTCCAAGGTGATACTGAGAGAGATGTTAAAGGTGCAAAATGAGGGTGCTGAATGACCTCACAAAGTGGGAATGGTGGGCCCACGTTAACGTGAAAGTCCAAACAAATTCCTGTCGAAAGGACATCATACCGAATGATCACATAATCATGACACTCGCCCTCTCCCCTAGAGGTAAGAATCATTAGAATCCCCTCTCTCTCTCCACCATGAAAGGATGAGAGAAAGGCTCAGCAGCAGCCCCCGTGAAAGACATGGTCAACACCGTGAAGAGGTGTTACGAAGACGATTTGGTCCGACTCAGAGACGAAAGAGATGACTCTGCCCTTAGCCTGAGCAGGCCCACAGGGAGGAAGCACATTTGGGGCAGCCTTGGATAGTGTGGCAATGAGAGAGAACCTTCTTTAGGAGGGGACTCCCTGTTGCCGACCTTGAGAAAGCAAAGATGGGACATTCGTGTACTTGGGCTGTTGCAGAGGGGATGTGCCCAGGAGGTAGAGACTGCTTGGACTACCATTTTAGAGGTCGGGCCACCCTGGTTGAGAAGCACAGCACCTTGTTCTCCTAAAGTGCTTGAATCAGCGGGTGCCCGTTAGGACAGACGAAGTCAGGCCTCATTGGAGCAGACTACCTTTGGGAGTGGTAGAAGGTGAAGTGTGAAGGGGAATGCTCTGGAGGAGGTTTGTCGTGGCAGGTGGGCCAGCATGAGACCATTCAGATTCTCCAAGGCTCCAGAGATGACTTGGCTGGGAGCATCCCTGTGATGTGGTGCGGGGACTCCAACCTTAACAGGACCTGGCTGGGCATCTGGGGGAGGCGGAATAAACGGTTTCTTAACTTAGGAGAGTGAGAGACTCACCTGGGGAGTTCCACAAAAGCACTTAAAAAGACTTGTACCTGGATTCTTGAGACAACCCTCAGAAAACTTATCTAGATGTGGAGTAGGGCTCAGGAAGCTGCAACTTGTGTGTGTGTGTGTGTGTGTGTGTGTGTGTATGTGTGTGTGGTGCGTGGGCCTCTCACTGTTGTGGTCTTTCCCGTTGCGGAGTGCAGGCTCAGCGGCCATGGCCCACGGAGCCAGCTGCTCCGCGGCATGTGGGATCTTCCCGGACCGGGGCATGAACCCGTGTCCCCTGCATCGGCAGGCGGACTCTGAACCACTGCGCCACCAGGGAAGCCCTAAGCTGCACTTTTTAAATAAGCTTCCTGGGCAGCCCCACCACAGTGGTCCATGTATAGAGTGACCAAATGATTGTGTCTTCTCGGTTGCTTTGGGGAGTCCAAGTGGGCCATATTTAAAACGGCAGCAGGCATACGTATAAACAGGGAAGATTCGAGGCAAACAGAGGTATGTGGTTACAGTATGCATGAATCAGATCTGAGAAAAGCTAGCCTGGTGGTTAAAGAACACAACGCTTAGGACAGACAGACCAGATTCTGTCCTACTTACTTGTGTGAGTTTGACCAAGTTCTTTTATCCTCCTGACTGTTTGCTCATGTGGAAAAGAGCTATGGCTGTACATTGAGCACAGTATTCTCTTTTGGCAAAGGTTGCTCTGGGTCCATTTGTGTTCTCTGCAATTCTTTCCAGTGTGCAAGCATTTTTAAGTTGTCTGATGAAGTATTACATTTGACTTTCAACTGTTCATTACTTTGGGCAAAGCTTCTGTAGTGCTGCAGAGACTAGAACCTATGCAGAGATAGTGAGAGGATGCTATGACCTTCTGCCGGTTTATAAAGAAGTTTAACCGTTTCTCCACTTCCTCCACCTGCCACCAAGAGATGAGAAAGAAGGCAGAGGCTGGAAATGCACACCAGGCAGTACTTGTGTGTCAGTTTGGCTTTTTCTTCCACTGCCAGTACTTCCCAGAGAGATTTCACCCAAAGCGCCTAAGCTTGCCATGGCCATTGTTGTGCAGAAAATTTCTCTCTATTGCTAGTCACATCCCCTTTTCCTTCTCCTGGGTCTAAATGGATGTTTGGGGGCAGGGAATAAAATGTAATACAGTGAAATGTCTATGCTGATTTAATTGGCTTGGGGTGAGGCCTGGCCATTGGTAGCGTTTAAAATCTCTCCAGATGATTCTCATGTACAGCGAGGTTTGAGAATCACAGTTATCGATGAAGCACTTTGGGAATTGCAAAGGCATTGCAGAAATAAAAAGTGGCTATTGGTATTCCTTCACTCTTCCTGCATTTTCTTTCCTGCCTGCATCAGGACTGTTGTGCAAGTGCTGATCATTTTCTTTTCAGCCCTTTTCGCTGTTTGCCTAGACCGTTCATCCCTCTTTCGAACCTGACACCCTCCCTACCTCCTTGTTGTCTTTCAGCCTGCAGTCCATCATCAGTTTGGGATTGATCGTAAACTTGGTGGGAAGCCATTGCAGGGTATAAAGAGAGAAGTGGGGTTGGCAGAGATGCCTTTTTCAGACACCGCACTGGCTACTGTAAGAGAATGGCTAGGAGAGGGCAGGAGTAGATTTGAGGAGACTCATTAGGAGACTGGCTTTGTGCACAGTGGTGGCCTTGGTGGTGGAGTAAAGCAGGCAGGTTAGAGTCCTATTTGGAAGGTTAGTGATGGCTTGGAGGTGAATAGGAGTTAGTGATGAATTGGATGGGGGGAATGTGGGTTAAGGGTGTGGAATTGGGTAAATGGAGGTGCTACTTACTGAAATGGGAAACGTTTTCTGCCCACATACTGGCCCGATAAACACCTTCTCACCCTTTAGACCTTGAATCAGAGATGCTTTCTTGTTTTATTTAGTTATATTTTATTTTATTGCATTTTTAATTGGGCTGCGATGCCAGCTTGCAGGATCTCAGTTCCCCAACCAGGGATTGAACCCGGGCCCCCTGAAGTGGACGCCCGGGGTCCTAACCACTGGACCACTGGGGAATTCCCAGCAGAGATTTTTACTTTTCGTTTCTTTCTTTTTTCAATATAAGTTTTGATTAATTATTTAATGAATGAATGAATTTTGGGTCGCATTGGTTCTTCATTGCCACGCCTGGGCTTTCGGTAGTTGCGGCGAGCAGGGGCTACTCTTCGTTGTGGTGCCCGGGCTTCTCAGTGCAGTGGCTTCTCATGTGGCGGAGCATGGGCTTTATGCTGCACGCGGTCCTCAGTAGTTTTGGCGCGTGGGCTCGGTAGAGGTGGCGCGCAGGCTTACTGGCTCCGTGGCATGTGGGGACTTCCCGGACCAGGGTGCAAACCCGTGTCCCCTGCCTTGGCAGGCAGATTGTTTGTTTTTGTTTTTGTTTTTAAACATCTTTGTTGGAGTGTAATTGCTTTACACTGGTGTGTCAGTTTCTGCTGTGTAACAAAGTGAATCAGCTCTATGCATGCCTATATCCCCATATCCCCTCCCTCCTGCGTCTCTCTCTCTCACCCTCCTGTGCCCAACCCTCTAGGCGGTCGAAAGGCACTGAGCTGAACTCCCTGTGCTGTGCAGCTGCTTCCCGCTAGCTAGGTATTTTACATTTGGTATTGTATATATGTCAATGCTACTCTTCTTTCATCCCAGCTTACCCTTCCCCCTCCCCGTGTCCTCAAGTTCATTTTCTATCTGCGTCTTTATTCCTGCCCTGCCCTTAGGTTCATGAGAACCTTTATATACATACATATATATATGTATATATATATATAGGTTTCATATATATGTGGTAGCATACGATATTTGTTTTTCTCTTCCTGACTTACTTCACTCTGTATGACAGACTCGAGGTCTATCCACCTCACTACAAATAGCTCAGTTTCATTTCTTTTATGGCTGAGTCATATTCTATGGTATGTATGTGTCACATCTTCTTTATCTATTCGTCTGTCGATGGACACTTAGGTTGCTTCCCGGTCCTGGCTACTGTAAATTGTGCTGGCAGGCGGATTCTGAACCACTGCACCACCAGGGAAGTCCCCAGAGATTATTTCTTACGGGAGGCCCTCCTCAAGCCCCACCAGTCTCTTCCCTGCTGACACAGACTCCCACAGCCTTACGTAACTGCTCCTTTCGAGCACCATACACAGTTTTAATTTCACAGACATTTGTAAGTTCCCTTTTTATAACCCTCTGTTCTACTGATCCTTTCCCTCCTGCCTCATCATTTTATCTCCAGTGCCTGCCAGTGCTTGGCATATCTTCGGGGCTCAGTAAGTGTCTGTTAAATCCCTAATTGGAGACAGAGGACAAGGCTTAGGAGGGAAGGTCAAGGCTTTATTTTTGTTTTCTACATGTTGAGAATTGGTCCTCGTGGGCGCGGCGCGAAGCCAGTGGCGCGGGCTGACAAGGGCCCAGCGTGAGGCGTACCGGCTGGTTCAACTCGGGCCGCCACGCGGAGATCAGCAGCAGCCCGGGTCGCACCAGCACCGGTCGCGGGGGGCTCCGCTGCCCGCTCTGCCGCTCTTCCTGCCGCCACTGTAGAGCCCGCGGGATGCGCACCACGGGCCGGGGCTCGTTGGGACCGCGGACCGTGAGGTCCCGGCGAAGCGCCAGAAGCAACCGAGCCACGAGCGACAAGAGCCGCAGCCGGGGTGCCAGAGCCCTTTTCCCCTTGCTGCCGGAGAGGCGCACGACAGTGACTTCACGGGCGCGCCAAGTTCTGGCGATCGGTGGCTGGCGTGGCTCAGTCAGGGCCACGGAATTGGCGAAGCGTGTGGAAGGAGCGGGATGTGTAGAGCTCAGCAGCGGCGAGGTGGGTAGGTCCGAACAAGGGCTGGTGACTCCAGGCCCTGGCCAACCTTGGGGAAGGGTGCGCGTTGGAGGCAGGACGGGGGTCCGAGGATACGCGGTGATGGGGCCCTGGCATTAGGAGCCAGGAGGGCGGAGGGCTTGTGGTGATCCGATGTCGGATCCCTGCAATGCTCTTTTGTCACCCTCACAGCTCCTGTCATGGCTTGGCCAGTTCGGGTCTCGCCCTGTAACTTATGAGGGTGTGGCGATGTTTTCCCAGATGGGGTCCCCGTGCAAGGTCTTTGAATACAAGTTATTTATTGAGAGTCTGAGTGAATGGTCAGGCCTGGGGTCCGACACCAGGGGTCCGGAGTCCTAGATCCAGGCTCACTCTTCCCTTATAGCTCCCCAGACAGCTGAGGGCGGCCCCGAGGGCAAGCTGATGGCCTTCAGCATATCTTCTCTTCAGTCAAGAGAACTCATCGCTTGGTACTTTTCCCCTTTCTTTTCAGCTGAGGCTCATTCTCCCCTCCCTTGTCACCCTTTCCAGCTTCTCATGCTGAGCCCACTGCTTTCTTGGCTTGTTCACCTCCACCGGCTTTCCAGTCAGCTGCCTCGATTCCGTAAATAGCAGCGAGGAGGGTCCTGCTACAGGTTTGCGGCTTGTCTCACAAAGCCAGGGTCAGGCAGGATATTCTACGTGAGTTCGGTTGTTCAGGTTGCCAGAAAGCCTTACACTACTGGTACTTCTTGAACGGATCCCGAAAATGGGTGTCAGATCATTTCTGTCATTTCCAGTGCCTGGGGTAGGAGATAAGGTAAATGCGGATTAAGCACCTGGGAGGTTCTTAACCTCTGGAGAAAGAGTATTCCTTTGGTGTCAGGAGATACCGTTATAGAGATAAATACTATTCAATTTCCTATAGCATTTTGATACACGATAGACTTTCTGGAGGGTTAGCTGTTAAGCCAGCAGAGGAGAGCGTTTTGAGTACTCATGGGTGAACAGCGCCATGGGATAGAGCAGTGGCTCTTGAGTGAGGGTGATTTTGCCCTCACTCTTCCCCCAGCACGTTTGACAATGGCTGGAGACATTTTCCTTGGTTCACATCTGGTCGGGGCGGTGCTGCAGGCATCTAGTGGGTAGAGGCCAGGATGGTACCACATATCGTACAAGGCACAGGACAGCCTTTCCCCACCACCCCAAAAGAATGAGCTGGCCCCAAATGTCAATAGTGTGCTATGGAGAAACCTTGGATAGAGGCTGAGGACTGAAGAGAGGCTGAGGTTGTCCGATGTACTCTCACGTCAGGTAGTCAGTCACATTTGCCAGACTGTTGTGTGGCCCTGCCCCTTTCCCAGAGTCTGTAGCAGGCACGTTGATGCCAATGCTTGTCATGTCCTTGGGGTGCGAAACCCTTGGGGGCTCCTGAAAGTCCTAAACACAGGAAGGAGTGATTTAGGAGGGTGACGTGGGAGCAGAGATCTTTAGGAAGAACAACATTGTCCTCATGTGTTTGGGAAATGTGCCAGATGGAAAAGAGATGAGGTGTGCCCTGGGGTGTCCCATTCCAGAAGGCAGCCTGGGAGTGATGCGTGCCAGGGAGTCAGATTGTGAATTTGATATCGACTGCTGTAGCAACGAGCAATGCCTGGATCTGTCTAGAGAGTGCTGGGTTGTCTGTCACTGCAGAGTTCAAGAGTTCCTGTATAGGCTGATGCCCACTGATTGGTGATATGATGGGGGGGCTGATATAAAGGATGCTCTAAGATCTTGTGATTCTACACTACTTTCACGATTCTTTCCCAGGACTCGGAGCTCCTCGTTCGTGAGCTGCAGAGCTCCTTGGAGGTCTGCTCTGACATGTTTCATCCGTTGACACGTGCCACTCCTTTTTCAGGTACCAAAGAAAGAATCGCTTTGCACAAAGCCCGAAAGGATACACTGAAAGAATGATCAGAAAGGAATAATGCATAGGTATGTATTTGCATTGACTTTCTCCAAATATCTGAGACAGGGTAGCTGGTTAGTGGCTGCTTTCTCGTGCTCGAGCCCTTCCAATGGGATCACCTCGGAATGTCACAGGGATTGGAGCCTGTCGGAGCCTGTCTGTCTCTGCCCGTGGCCCCTAGTTTCTTCCTGTCGTGGCTTTCGATAGTGTGTAAGGCCCTTGTCTTTTCCTCCTGCTCCCAGCAGACATTGAGTAACCTCTAGCTGTTACTGAGATGCGTATTTCCCAGTATAGTTCTTTAGAAACGAGAAAGGTTTACTTACTGTGGAAACCAGTGTGGGCTCCTGGGAGTGTTAGTGTCACTTGGTATTGTGTTTCCCACGGCTGCCATGGTAACTGTCGTTGCCTGGTGACTCCCTAAGGTTTGAAAAGAATTCTTCCTTGGATCTCAGGTGATAGTGGTGCATTCCTTCCTTCCTTCCTTCCTTCATTCATTCAGGAACTATTTTCTGAGCAGCACGTATGTGCCACTTACTTTTCATATGTCCAGTGAACGACACAGACAAAATTCCTGCCCCAGTGAACTGTATATTGTGATGTAATTGGTTTAGGGTGAGGCCTGGCCATTGGTAGTTTTTCAAATGTCCCCAGATGATTCTAATGTACAGCTAGGTTTGAGAATCACAGTTATCAATGAAGCACATGGGGAACTGCAAAGGGCATTGCAGAAATCAAAAGTGGCTCTTGGTATGCCTTCACTATTGCTGCATTTTTCCTGCCTGCATCAGGACTGTTGTGCAAGTGCTGATCATTTTCTTTTCAGCCCTTTTCGCTGTTTGTCCAGACCCTTCATCCCTCTTTCGAATCTGACACCCTCCCTACCTCCTTGTTGTCTTTCAGCCTGCAGTCCATCATCTGTTTGGGATTGATCGTAAACTTGGTGGGAAGCCATTGCAGGGTATAAAGAGAGAAGTGGGGTTGGCAGAGATGCCTTTTTCAGACACCATACTGGCTAGTGTAAGAGAATGGCTAGGAGGGGGCAGGACTGGATTTGGGGAGACTCATTAGGAGACTGGCTTTGTGCACAGTGGTGGCCTTGGAGGTGGAGTAAAGCAGGCAGGTTAGAGTCCTATTTGGAAGGTTAGTGATGGCTTGGAGGTGAATAGGAGTTAGTGATGAATTGGATGGGGGGAATGTGGGTTAAGGGTGTGGAATTGGGTAAATGGAGGTGCTACTTACTGAAATGGGAAACGTTTTCTGCCCACATACTGGCCCGATAAACACCTTCTCACCCTTTAGACCTTGAATCAGAGATGCTTTCTTGTTTTATTTAGTTATATTTTATTTTATTGCATTTTTAATTGGGCTGCGATGCCAGCTTGCAGGATCTCAGTTCCCCAACCAGGGATTGAACCCGGGCCCCCTGAAGTGGAGGCCTGGGGTCCTAACCACTAGACCACCGGAGCACCGGGGAATTCCCAGCAGAGATTTTTGCTTTTCGTTTCTTTCTTTTTTTTAATATAACTTTTGATTATTTGTTTAATGAATGAATTTATTTATTTATTTATTTTTCGTTGCGTTGGGTTTTCGTTGCCGGGCGCGGGCTTTCTGTAGTTGCGGCGAGCCGGGGCTACTCTTCTCTGTGGTGCACGGGCTTCTCAGTGGAGTGGCTTCTCATGCTGCCGAGCACGGGCTCTGAGCACGCGGTCCTCACTAATTGTGGCACGTGGACTCGGTCGTGGTGGCTCGCGGGCTTACTGGCTCCGCGGCATGTGGGAGCTTCCTGGACCAGGTAGCCGACCTGTGTCCCCTGCCTTGGCAGGCGGATTGTTTTTTTGTTTTTGTTTTTAAACGTCTTTGTTGGAGTATAATTGCTCTACGCTGGTGTGTCAGTTTCTGCTGTATAACAAAGGGAATCAGCTGCATGCATACGTATATCCCCACATCCCCTCCCTCCTGCATCTCCCTCCCACCCTCCTGATCCCACCCCTCTAGGTGGTTGCAAGGCACTGAGCTGATCTTCCTGTGCTGTGCAGCTGCTTCCCACTAGCCAGGTATTTTACATTTGGTATTGTATATTTGTCAATGCTACTCTCTTACTGCCTCCCAGCTTCCCCTTCCCCTTCCCCGAGTCCTCAAGTCCATTCTCTATGTCTGCGTCTTTATTCTTGCCCTGCCCCTAGGTTCATTAGAACCTTTTTTTTTTTTTGGATTCCATATATATGTATTAGCATACGGTATTTGATTTCCTCTTTGTGACTTACTTCACTCTGTATGACAGACTCTGGGTCTATCCACCTCACTACAAATAACTCAGTTTCATTTCCTTTTATGGCGGAGTAAGAGTCCATTGTATATATGTGCCACATCTTCTTTATCTGTTCGTCTCTCGATGGACACTTCGGTTGCTTCCCTGTCCTGGCCACCGTAAATAGTGTTGGCAGGCGGATTCTGTACCACTGCACCACCAGGGTAGTCCCCAGAGTTTATTTCTTAAGGGAGGGCCTCCTCAAGCCGCATCCATCTCTTTCCTGCTGACGTAGACTCCCACAGCCTTACATAACTGCTCCTTCATAGCACCATACACAGTTTGAATTTCTCACATATTTTTAAGTGCCTTTTCTATAACCCTGTGTTCTACTGAACCTTTCCCTCCTGTCTCATCAGGTTATGTCCAGTGCCTACCAGTGCTTGACATATCTTAGGGGCTCAGTAAGTGTCTGTTGACTCCATAATTGGAGAGAGAGGACAAGGCTTAGGAGGGCAGATGAAGGCTTTGATTTCTACATGTTGAGTAGAAGATGGTTCAAAGCAGGAGCCCTTGAACCTGAGCCTCCTCCCCGTTGAGCGGGGATCCAACCCGAGCCCCCTGCAGTGGAAGCGTGGAGTCCTAACCTCTGGACTACCAGGGAAGTCCCCCGTGTTCCTTTAACTGAGGTCACAAGCTCCAGCGCAGAATAGGAGGCACACGTGAGGCGGATGAGGTCGATTTGCTCCGGGGTGAGGCGCACGGCATCCCATTGGTGGGTCTGGCGTGGGACGTAGGCTGACCAGAAGTGAGGGAAGGCCAGGGCTTGGTTTGGGGCTTGGAACTCCTTGGGCTTCTCATCGCCTCCTCAGCTGGCACAGCGCTCACTGTGCCCAGAAGTCACCTGTAACGCGTTGATTTTTTCTGTGGTACTTGGATGCCCATCAGGGTGGCTCACGGTGACCCCTGTAGCCCCCAGCATCCATGGCATGGCACTTTCTAGGTCACTATGGTAACATAGTTCCAATGTGACTAACCTGTGGTCTCGGAGGCCCCCAAACTACCCCACTATTCCCCAGCAGCCACGGGGACACCTTGTGTGTCCCCTTGTTGCCTGCGCACCCACGCGACCGTCTTTCAGCCCGTCCAAGCTGGTGTGGCCGTGGCTGAACTTGCGCAGATTAACAGCCTGGAGCCCATTGTGGTGCAACAGCCTCAGGACCAGGGGCATGTCGTTGTGGCTGGAGGGAGGTCAAGGCAAATAGGTGGGCCCCTTAGGTC
This sequence comes from Kogia breviceps, assembly GCF_026419965.1. Classification (NCBI taxonomy): domain Eukaryota; kingdom Metazoa; phylum Chordata; class Mammalia; order Artiodactyla; family Physeteridae; genus Kogia; species Kogia breviceps. The sequence continues at coordinate 29,809,858 of NC_081320.1, forward strand.
TTGGGATCAGGCAGGATACATTGCCTGGCCTGGGGCAGCCTGAGGGAGCCTCACACCACGCTTGTGTGGGCACCTCCGGACCTCCTCCGCTGCCCAGGGCCAGGCTAGGCCCCCAACGGCCCCAAGCAGCCCTCACACACTGCAGCCACCCGTCCACAAGCGGGAAGTCCCGCATCAGGGCCCGCGTGCGCTCCCGCGGACTTGGGGTGCTGGAGGTGGCCGGCGTGGTGTGCACACGGGTTACCGGCCGCAGCAGCAGACCCAGCAGGAGCAGCAGACCCAGCAGAGGCCGCTGGCTGAGTGCGCGGGGACCCTCGAGGCCCCCCGGGTCGCAAGCTGCACAGGGCCAGGCAGGCGGGCAGAGGCGGCGGGTCTGAGAGGGGCGGGCGATGGGGTTGTGCCCGTCGACACAGGCCACCCAGCGGCGCGGCCTCGCGAGGGGCCCTGGGTGAGGGAGGCGATACAGGGTCAGAGGACCCTACGACCCGTGTGCGGAGAGCCGTGATCCACGAAGCCCGGAAGCCACAGGGCAGCACTGCCCTCCCGGCCCCTGCTCAGAGGCAGGTCCCGCGGGCTCAGCTGGCCTCTGCTGAGAGCCCACTGGCCTCCCATCGTGGGTGCCCTCTGCCCCCGGCCCTCTTGCCACTCCCACTGCTCCGAGGGGGCGCCGTAGTTTGGTCTCCCACGCCTCTAAACTTCCTGTCCAAGCTGGGGTGCTTCTCTCAGGGGGCCACCTTCAGGCCGAGGCCTCCCGGGAGCACACCTCGTCCCCATCCGCCTGCAGCAGGCCCCGCCCACCCCGAGGGCTGCGTGCGAGTGTCTCTGTGGCCACAAGTGCTCTGGGCTCCCGGTTTCCCAGTACTGGGCCATTGGGGCTGGTATGGGGGAAGAGATAGTTTCTGGAAATGGTGGGGGGTAATAACCTTGTGAGCTCTGGATTCAGGTAGGGGCCCTCTGCCCCCGGCCTTCTCTCTCCACCTACTTGACTCTCCAGCCTTCATGACCATTCTCTGGGGACTTCAACCAGCACCTGGGACCTATCAGGAACCTCCCCCACTTCGGTCAGCCAGCCTCAGGAAAGAGCGCCCTCAGGAGTTGCTACACCCCCCCAGGGCCCGAATAGAGGGACTTTGGGGATGTGAAGTGAACAACCTTCTGGGGAGAGTCAGTGACCCTTGTACTCACCAGAGCAGGAACCCAGTCCGTACGGTATTTGAGTGGAAGGAAATGAAGTCATTTCCATGGCAGCAGAGCCCCCAGTGCAGCACCCTTCCTCCCAGAGCTGCCGCTGGCTGTCCTTCTGGCCAGGATCGCTCCTACCTCAGTGTGGAAGGCCCGGCCTCGTGGAGAAGTATAGGTTCTGAGGAGAGATCTGGCACCTGGCTTCTGCTGCTCCACTTGCCTTCTCTCGTGGCCCTTGTGGCTCTAGCTTTCCCAGAAACCTCAAGGGCTAAGTGCCTGTGCTCGCTCAGAGGCCACACGCCATTCCCCATTTCCAGCCTCAGGCCCTCCCCCTAGCTGCCTCCTCTAGGGACCCCTTCCCCCCACCACCTCCCCACACAGTGGGGATGTGCCTTCTCACAGAAGCTCAACCACTGAGATGCTTTCGGGACTGTGCCCAAACTCCTTCATCCCCAGCCTCTCAAGTTTTTGCTCTGATCGTTGGCACCCCCTGGAGCTGCTCCACCTTTGGAACCTTTCCCGGGTGGCAGGAGTGCCTAGCACAGGGGTAGTGACCTAAGTCTGAGCTGTGGCGACCTTTAGAAATCTGTTACAGAAAAACACTTTGCCGAGCATTAGGGGACCCCACTGGGGACAGAAGGGGCTGGGAATAAAGGAGCATGTGAACCTCGGGGCAGGGTGCGTGCTGCTTGACTCTCCATCCTGTTCTTGCTTCGGGGGCAGGAAATGGTGCGTTGGGGGGGTGGCGGGTGGTAACCTTGTGAGCTTTGCCATGGCCCTCTCTTGAGAATGGCTCAGCCAGCAAGATTCTGTGGAGTCCGCCTCCTGGCACCATGCTACAATCGCCGGATTTGGGGTCGGGAGCAAAGATCTTCGTCCGAGTCTTGCGGAGCGCGCTTTCTCTTGGGCGCAAGTCTGGCGACTGGCTCCTGCTCCGCTTCCACCTTTGCTGGCGTGGCCGAAGGAACATCCCCGTAGGCCCAGTAGCCACCAGCGTGGCAGTATGTCTCCCCATGGCAGCACAACTGCGTTTCCCCACACCCTCGGTTGAGGACGTGGCAGTGACCAGCTGTACGAGGAGAAACGGGAGCCGCTGCTGCTGCAAAGAAAATCAAAAGTGATCAGTCCCTTCTGCTGTGCACAGTCTCCTGGCCGAATCTCCCTCTCTCATGTCTCTCCCAGTTTCTGGCCAGAGACCTTTCATCTACTGGACATCCAAAACACAGCCTTGGCCCATCACCTCTCTGAGTCCCTGGAGAAGGGACCCTGGCTGCAAAAGCGATTCCTAGGGCCTACGGCTGCAGCAGATGAGGGAGTCCCTTCACCTTTTCCAGGGAAATCAGTAGAACCCGAAAGTCATTGCAAGCATGATCCTCTCCATCTCTCCCTTCCACAACAGAGAAAACATTTCTTGCAGTCTGTCACTTGTGAGGCTTTAATGTAAATATCGTTCAAGTTTTGGAAAAAGATAATCTAATGTAAATTGGATCAGAACCCCTCCCACCTTGGCAACCCCTCTTGGGTCCCATTTTTACAGTGCCTGTTTCAACCACACGGAACTCTAGTCCTCTGATCCTTTTATCTCGATAAGAACAAGGCCACATACTGAGGCAGAGTGATCGGGAGACTCAGAACCGGGTTCTGGGTACCATGTCTAGGCTCACATCAACCCAGCCTCCTGGGACACCATCTCCTCAGCCCTCCAGTCTCACTAGCACTTCATCACGCCCCCTTGGTTCTTCCGTTCCTGCCATCAATAGGGCACCACCGTCGGCCCTAGTACTCAGCCGCTCAGTATGGGATGTGTCTGACGGGAATGAGCTAGATGTCTACACGACAGCACAGAGGTGCCTGGGTTTGAAGGTGCGGTTCAAGGGTGGCCCTCTTCCTCAAACTGCTCCATTGACCATTCGCCAGCAACAACGCACTTGTCTTTTGCTAAGAGGCCCATCAGGAAAGGGTCTGAATGGAAGCATCCTGTAGCCCAAAGGGGAAGGCTCCTTTGATAAAGATCAGAACCTTCTTGCACACTTGTCCAGGGATGACCTTTCACTTGTCCTCAGCAGTGAGCACTGTGGGTCCTTGAAGGTGTCCCACGTAACTGGTATTCGTTACAGCTGGGAAAGTGCTCAGGTGTATGTGCTGGGCAAGCCCCAGGGAACATGTGGCAGCTGGGGGAAGTTGTGCGTACACCATGCCTCTTGGACAGATGCCTGGTCTCAGTGTACCTCGTGCACTGCCCTCTCAGGGAACGTAGGACAGGTTAGAGTAAATGCAGAAGGTCTGGTGAGGGATTCTCTCTCAGACAACCAAAGAGATTGGTCTCTGGTGGAGAACCGGTAGGGAAGTATCTCTGAGGGCAGCAGCACGTTTGCATCGTAACCCTGCCATGGAAACCGTGAGAAGGCCTGTGAGGTCCTCACTAGCTAGTGAGGTCATCGTATGGAACTTGTGCGTTGAGGGGTAGGCTTCAGGAGGAGGGGCAGTTTTGTGGAGGAGAGCAGGGTGGAGGCAGACGTACTCTGCCTGGGCCCTCACACCGGGGCCTCCCCACCCATGCCCTAGTCTAGTAGACACCCCACGTGGGTCGTGCCGGTGGGCTGGCACAGCCCCAGGGGCCACAGGAGGGCAAGAGAGACCCACATCGTGAGATCGGCTTGAGAGGCAAGATGAACGTTAGGAGGCAACTAGGTTGTACGTCCCTGACCCTAAGAGGCAGAGATTTGTGTGGACTGGGGAATCAAGGAAGGCTCCTTGGCAGTGGGCCTGAAGGGCAAGTGACATGTGAACCCATGGGGAAGAGAGGGCAGACATTCCATTTTGGAAGAAGAATAGCAGAGACACACTCTTCTCGACCTTGTCCTGCCCCAAATATAAATTCATAGAACCCTCCCATTTTAACACCCGAGGGCTTCAAAAACCCTAGAGGTGAAGGGGCCTCCCCAGTGTTAACACAGGTCGTGGAGAGGTGTTGCACTCAATGGTTAGGTTCATGCTGGGCCCCCGGATTCACAGCTGATAGGAACGTGAGGAAGAGCTCATGCCATTTCAAACATTTCCAAGGTGATACTGAGAGAGATGTTAAAGGTGCAAAATGAGGGTGCTGAATGACCCCACAAAGTGGGAATGGTGGGCCCACTTTAACGTGAAAGTCCAAACAAATTCCTGTCGAAAGGACATCATACCGAATGATCACATAATCATGACACTCGCCCTCTCCCCTAGAGGTAAATATCATTAGAATCCTCTCTCTCCCTCTCTCCACCATGAAAGGATGAGAGAAAGGCTCAGCAGCAGCCCCGGTGAAAGACATGGTCAACACCGTGAAGAGGTGTTACTAAGACGATTTGGTCCGACTCAGAGAAGGAAAGAGATGACTCTGCCCTTAGCCTGAGCAGGCCCACAGGAAGGAAGCACATTTGGGGCAGCCTTGGATAGTGTGGCAATGAGAGAGAACCTTCTTTAGGAAGGGACTCCCTGTTGCCGACCTTGCAAAAGCCAAAATGGGACATTCGTGTACTTGGGCTGTTGCAGAGGGGATGTGCCCAGAGGTGGGGCCACTCTGCTTGAGAATCACAGCACCTTGTAATCCTAGTAAGCTGCTTGACTCCTGCAATCGCCGGATTTTTGGTCTGGAGCAGCGGAGATCTTTGTCCAACTCCTCCGGAGCACACTTTCTCTTCAGAGCTCGTCTGGCGACTGGCTTCTCGTCTTGCACCTTTGCTGGTGTGGCCAAAGGAACGTCCCCGTAGGCCCGGTAGCCACCAGCCAGGCAGTAGGTCTCCCCATGCCAGCCCAACTGCGTTTCTTCACATCCCCGGTAGAGGACGTGGTAGTGACCAGGTGTCAGAGGAGAAACGGGAGCCGCTGCTGCTGCAAAGAAAATCAGAAGTGATCAGTCCCTTCGGCTGTACACAGTCTCCTGGCAGGATTTCCCTGTCTCAAGTCTCTCCCAGTTTCTGGCCGAAGACCTTTCATCTCCTGGACATCCAAAACACAGCCTTGGCCCATCACCTCTCTGAGTCCCTGGAGAAGGGAAACTGGCTGCAAAGGCAATTCCTGGAGCCTACGGCTGCAGCACATGAGGAAGTGTCTTCACCGTTTCCAGGGAAAACAGTAGAACCCGAAAGTCATTGCACTCATGATCCTCTCCATCTGTCCCTTCCACAACAGAGAAACCAACCATTTCTTGCTGTCTGTCATTTCTGAGGCTTTCATGGAAATGCCTTTCAAGATTTCGAAAACAATCATCTAATATAACTTGGTTCAGGACCACTCCCACCTTGGCCACCCCTCTTGGGCCCCATGTATACTGCCTGTTTCAAACACACTGAACTCTCGCCCTGGGATCCTTGTATCTAGAGTAGCACGAGGTCCACTACTGAGGCAGAGTGAACAGGAGACTCAGAACCCGGCTTCTGGGTACCATATCTAGGCTCACATCAACCCAGCCTCCTGGGGCACCATCTCCTCAGCCCTCCGGTCTCACTAGCACTTCATCACCCCCCGCCCCTTGGTTCTTCCGTCCTTCCCATGACTATGGCACCACCGTCTCCCCTAGTACTCAGCAGCTCAGTATGGGATGTGTCTGAGGGGACCGATCTCGATGTCTCCGTGCCAGCACAGAGGTGCCTGGGTTTGAAGGTGTGGTTCAAGAGTGGCCCTCTTCCTCAAACTGCTCCATTTACCACTTGCCCACAACAACACACTTGTCTTTTGCTAAGAGGCCCATCAAGAAAGGGTCTGAATGGAAGCATCCTGTAGCCCAAAGCGGAAGGCTATATTTATAAAGATCAGAAGCTTCCTGCACACTAGTCCGGGGCTGACCGTTCACTTGTCCTCAGCAGTGAGCACTGTGGGACCCTGAAGGTGTCCCAGGTCACTGGTATTACTTACATCTGGGAAAGCACTCAGGTGTACGTAGTGGGCAAGAGCCACAGAAACATGTGGCAGCCAGGTGAGGTTGTGTGTACCCCACGCCTGTTCCGCAGATGCCCGGTCTCGCTGTTCCTCCTGCACCGCCCAGCCAGGGAACAGAGCACAGGTTGGAATATGTGTAGAGGATCCGGTCACACATTCTGTCTCAGACAACCAAAGAGATTGGTCTCTGGTGGAGAACCAGTAGGGAAGTTTCTCTGAGGGCAGCAAACTTTGTTTGCACAGTTACACTGCCATGGAAACAGTGAGAAGGACTGTGAGGTCCTCACTAGCCAGTGAGGTCATCGTATGAAACCTGTGACTTGGGGGTCAGGCTTGAGGAGGAGGGGCAGTTCTGTGGAGGAGAGCAGGGTGGAGGCAGAGGTACTCTGCCTGGGCCCTCACGCCGGGGCCTCCCCATCAATGCCCTAGTCTAGTAGACACCCCACGTGGGGCATGCCGGTGGGCTGGCACAGCCCCAGGGGCCACAGGAGGGCAAGAGAGACCCACATCCTGAGATCGGCTTGAGAGGCAAGATGAACATTAGGAGGCAGCTAGGTTGTACGGCCCTGACCCTGAGAGGCAGAGATTTGTGTGGACTGGGGAATCAGGGAAGGCTCCTTGGCAGTGGGCCTGAAGGACAAGTGACATGTGAACCCATGGGGAAGAGAGGGCAGACATTCCATTTTGGAAGAATAAAGGCAGAGACACACTCTTCTCGACCTTGTCCTGCCCCAAATATAGATTCATAGAACCCTCCCATTTTTACACCCGAGGGCTTCAAAAACCCTAGAGGTGAAGGGGCCTACCCAGTGTTACAAAGCTCGTGGAGAGGTGTTGCGCTCAATGGTTAGGTTCATGTTGGGGCCCCGGATTCCCAGCTGATAGGAACGTGAGGACAAACTCATGCCGTTTCAAACATTTCCAAGGTGATACTGAGAGAGATGTTAAAGGTGCAAAATGAGGGTGCTGAATGACCTCACAAAGTGGGAATGGTGGGCCCACTTTAACGTGAAAGTCCAAACAAATTCCTGTCGAAAGGACATCATACCGAATGATCACATAATCATGACACTCGCCCTCTCCCCTAGAGGTAAGAATCATTAGAATCCCCTCTCTCTCTCCACCATGAAAGGATGAGAGAAAGGCTCAGCAGCAGCCCCCGTGAAAGACATGGTCAACACCGTGAAGAGTTGTTACTAAGACGATTTGGTCCGACTCAGAGACGACTCTGCCCTTAGCCTGAGCAGGCCCACAGGGAGGAAGCACATTTGGGGCAGCCTTGGATAGTGTGGCAATGAGAGAGGACCTTCTTTAGGAGGGGACTCCCTGTTGCCGACCTTGAGAAAGCAAAGATGGGACATTCGTGTACTTGGGCTGTTGCAGAGGGGATGTGCCCAGGAGGTAGAGACTGCTTGGACTACCATTTTAGAGGTTGGGCCACCCTGGTTGAGAAGCACAGCACCTTGTTCTCCTAAAGTGCTTGAATCAGCGGGTACCCGTTAGGACAGACAAAGTCAGGCCTCATTGGAGCAGACTGCCTTTGGGAGTGGTAGAAGGTGAAGTGTGAAGGGGAATGCTCTGGAGGAGGTTTGTCGTGGCAGGTGGGCCAGCATGAGACCATTCAGCTTCTCCAAGGCTCCAGAGATGACTTGGCTGGGAGCATCCCTGTGATGTGGTGCGGGGACTCCAACCTTAACAGGACCTGGCTGGGCATCTGGGGGAGGCGGAATAAACGGTTTCTTAACTTAGGAGAGTGAGAGACTCACCTGGGGAGTTCCACAAAAGCACTTAAAAAGACTTGTACCTGGATTCTTGAGACAACCCTCAGAAAACTTATCTAGATGTGGAGTAGGGCTCAGGAAGTTGCCAGGTGTGTGTGTGTGTGTGTGTGTGTGTGTGTGTGTGTGTGTGTGTGTGTGTGTGTGTGTGTGTGTGTGTGTGTGTGTGTGTGTGGTTCTTGGGCCTCTCACTCTTGTGGCCTTTCCTGTTGCGGAGTGCAGGGTCAGCGGCCATGGCCTACAGAGCCAGCCTCTCCGCGGCATGTGGGATCTTCCCGGACCGGGGCATGAACCCGTGTCCCCTGCATCGGCAGGCGGACTCTGAACCACTGCGCCACCAGGGAAGCCCTAAGTTGCACTTTTTAAATAAGCTTCCTGGGTAGTCCCAGCACAGTGCTCCATGTATATCGTGACCAAATGATTGTGCCTTCTCGGTTGCTTTGGGGAGTCAGAGTGGGCCGTATTTAAAACGGCAGCAGGCATACCTATAAACAGGGAAGATTCAAGGCAAACAGAGCTATATGGTTACAGTATGCATGAATCAGATCTGAGAAAAGCTAGCCTGGTGGTTAAAGAACACAACGCTTAGGACAGACAGACCACATTCTGTCCTACTTACTTGTGTGAGTTTGACCAAGTTCTTTTATCCTCCTGACTGTTTGCTCATGTGGAAAAGAGCTATGGCTGTACATTGAGCACACTATTCTCTTTTGGCAAAGGTTGCCCTGGGTCTATTTGTGTTCTCTACAATCCTTGCCAGCGTGCAAGCATTTTTACGTCGTCTGATGAAGTATTACATTTGACTTTCAACTGTTCATTACTTTGGGCAAAGACTGCAGGGCCCCATCGGGGGTCCTTGATGTGCGGCCCGGCCTGGGGCCCCGGCCACTGTGGCCACTGCCCAGGCCCTTTTCCTGGAATCCTACAAAAAAATGTTAGAAAGATACACAGTCTATTGTAAATATTCACAAATGATTGTTGTTGCTTGCTTACTATCCTATTAAACGTGTAAAATCCATAAAACACTTTTCATTCACAGTTAAATATGAATTTTTACCTTTCTAATTATGTCTCTGCTCTTCACAATTGTCCTTAATGAATCAGAGACTGTGACATCACTAGTTAAAATTGAGCTTGTTAAAAAAATAAAACTCACGCCCACCGAACCTACTGAAACACAATCTGCACTTTTTCAACCTCCCTGGTGTACTTGTATACCCATGAGGAGTTGAAAGTTACATTTCTACCTCGACATGTGTTCTCTGTCTGAGAAATACACACATTTTATCCACTTTGATATAAATAAAAGACTCAAAAATGCATATGCCTCTTTTGAAACCATCATTTTATCATTTCTTTTCCAGATAAGTATAGTCTCTATACTGGTTTTGTGGATCACATGCCATACTCTTTTCTTGTACTTAGACATAAGGTAGAGAAAGTTACTTTGTAAAAAATATATATATATTATATATATGTATACATATCTATATATATATATAATTGAATAATGGAAGACACTCTTCTAAATCAAAACCAGTTCTCTTAACTTGCTGTTTTCTTCTTGGGTCACATTATGAACTCTTTCCGTGGCCACAGGGCACGTGTACTTTTAATTTCAAGGACTGCTGATATTCCAGGACGTGGCCATTGATTTCTTTCAAGAGAGGTGAGAAAGCCTGGACCAAGATCAGGAGGAATTATACAGGGATGTGATGTGAGAGAAGTATAAGAACCTTCTCTCCTTGGGTGAGGATACCTTCCTTCCAGAATTCCTTCTCCAACCAGAGGGTTTAGAGTCCTTCATTGGCAGAATGTCTCCTGGAATCTTCTGCTTCCTACAATAGGGTTTCAGATTGCAACGTTTTAGGACAGTTTGGGAGTTTGTGGGTATAATTCATCTTCCTTTTAAATTGCAGCCTCCATTTTAATATACTTTGGAACTGCTTGGGATGTGTCTCTATGAGCTGAGTACTATTGCTTCTCATTTTCTCTAACAGTTTTCCATGGATTCTTTCGGTTTAAGGTATATTAGAAGGGAAACTTCGATTCTGGGAATTTCCTGGTGATGCAGTGGTTAAGAATCTGCCTGCCAAGGCAGGGGACATGGGTTCGAGCCCTGGTCTGGGAAGATCCCACATGCCGCAGAGCAGCTAAGCCCATTCGCCACAAGTACTGAGCCTGCAGACCACAACTCCTGAAGCCCACACCTCTAAAACCAGTGCTCTAAAACAAGTGCAACAAGAGAATCCACCGCAGTGAGAAACCCGCACACCACAACAAGGAGTAGCCCCCACTCGCTGCAACTAGAGAAATCCCGTACGTAGCAACGAAGACCCAACGCAGACAAAAATTAATTTATTAATTAATTATTTTTTAAAAGAATTATATCCTTCTATACAACTTCTCTGGGAAGAACAGAGAGATGCCGTGGGAGAGTGAGAAAGACCGATATTTCGTGCACATCTCTCATGCAGGTGCTCTGCTGGCTCAGGTAGATTTATCCCCACCTTACAAATGAGGAAATAAGCTCAGAGAGGTTTAGTAATTTTCCCACAGCCAAACAGCTCTTCAGTGACAGAACCGAGTTATGAACCAAGTCTGTTACCTTCATAGCCTAAGTCCTCATCACAACAAAACTCAACTAATATCTACATTTATCCAATTACATTGCAACCTGGGGAGTTCTTGGCCCAATCCTGAATAAGAGTGAGAAAGAAAGAAACAGCAATGTTCCTACAGTCAACAGAAATTTTTGGAGCAGCCGCTAGATGCCTGGCCCATTTGGAGGTTCAGCAGTGATCAAGAAAGGAAGAGTCCTGCTTTCATGAACCAGGTAGTGGGGAGGAGAGATGGGTGCAACTTGGGTGAGGGATTTCACCTTGCTGGACCTCTGTTTGCCCATCTGGAAAATGGGATGGGTGTTCCTCATTTTCTGGGATTGTCCAGCCCTCACATTCTCTGATTCCATAAGAAGCATTTCTTTTCCTGTTTCTGTAAAATTCATTCAGGCCATGAGCTGTGATGAATGTGGTTAGCTGCTCCCCAAATCACTCTGTTCCCACCCTTTTCCTGTGATCAGGTCTTTCCCGAAACATGACTCACAATCAATCGAGTCACAGAACCTAAGGGGCACCCAGCAGAAAACTTCCAACCCTGACTTCTCAGGAGCTCTGTGGCCTACCTGCCAGGTAAACTTAACTCACCTGGCACAAGGTGGCCATCCCTGGTTTCACATCAACATGATCGCAGGCACAAACCTCCTTGTTTTTCCATTTTGTCTTTCAGTTACTTGTTGAAACAACTGCACAAATATGCCTAGGATATAAATTCAGGCATCTTCTGGCCCCAGTGCCTACTAATAAATGATTTTCTGCTACTTGAATGATAAAGATAGAACATTTTATCATTCTGCTACCCTTACTATTTGTCATTTTTGTTGATATTTCTATTGAATACATCTTTCACTATTTTAACAATGGAACATTTATTTACGTTGTTCCAGACCCAGCCTTTAGTGGTAAAGCTTTCGTTGTTATATTTCTATTGGGTTTCCTTTAAAAATTATTATCTTATCTAACTGGATTAAGTCAATTCTATAAGCGTTTATCTTAGGATATTGCTGAAATTAATACCTAGAGGGCAGGCGTACAAGGTGATTGGACTTGAGAAACTCTATTAGCACAATTAAGTATAAATATTACCTATATGTAAACCAAAGTACATGCCGAGTGAGACTCTCTGACTCTTTTTTACTGTCTGCCCCTCAAGCCTGTGAGAAAGGGAATATTCCCTGCCATCTCAGTAAACAAAGGACCTCACAGTCATCAGCACTTGCAGCCCTCCAATGGGAGCTGGCGGGCCCTGAGGAACTCAGCATATGCAAATACAGAATACTGGCCCCAGAGAGCTGAGGTGCATATCAAAGGAAGGATTTCAGTGAGCCCAGACTCTGGCATCTTCCCATACAAAGAAAAGCGCTGCATTCCTCACCTTGGGAGAGCTGGTTTTCCTTAGTTAACAATCACCTTTGGATGTTCCCCATTACTTGTGCCAGTCCCCCGCCCTGCCTGCTCCCCAGGGTACTTTAGCTCAGGGAGGAAGGAGTGCAGAGGGGCTCCGCTGAATAAGGGGCCTGTGAGCCTCGGGAGGAGTTTTCGGCCGCAGCCGGAACCTGCACCTCCCTTGCCCCGTTTCCCCTCAGGACGCTCAGGCCGAGCCCCTCCCCACGTCCCCAAGACCCCGTGAGCCAGGCCGAGGGTGGGGGCGAGAGGAGGGACCAAAGTTTCCTGGGACCAGACGCTGGGGTCAGCTCTTTCTGCACAGCAGCGGGGGGTGGCAGCAAAACCCTGCCCCTCAGAAACTGGTCTTTCGCGGCATCCCGGGCACTGGAACAGGCGGAGGGTCCGCGCCCACTTACCCGGCCCGCCGTCCCCACGACTGTCGCGACTTCATCTGCCAGGGCCCCTTCAGAGCCGGCAGCCTCAGTGAGGCCGCACTCCCCTCAGGCTCCAGGGCAGTTCCCTGACGGCTGAGGGAAGACACCCCGAGCAGGGAGTTCCAGCTCTGCGGAAACGCTGGCTCTGTTCTGGGCGCAGGGGATGGGGCCCTCCGACCTGATGCCTTCCGGGAGCGAGGGGGGCGCCCAGGGCAGGAGCCACCAGGACTGCGGGGCCCCATCCGGGGTCCTGGAGGTGCCCGGCCTGGGGCCCCGCCCACTGTGGCCACAGCCCAGGCCTTTTTCCTGGAATCCTACACAAAAATGTTAGAAAGATACAGTCTATAGTAAATATTCACAAATGATTGTTGTTGCTGTGCTAACTATCCTATTAAATGTGTAAAATCCATAAAACTCTTTCAGTTTAAAGTTAAATATGAATTTTTATGTTTCTAATTATGTCTCTGCTCTTCACAATTGTCCTTAATGAATCAGAGACTGTGACATCACTAGTTTAAATTGAGCTTGTTAAAAAAATAAAACTCAGGCCCACCGAACCTACTGAAACACAATCTGCACTTTTACAATCTCTCCAGTGAACTTGTATACCCGTGAAGAGTTGAAAGGTACATTTCTACCTCGACATGTGTTCTCTGTCTGAGAAATACACACATTTTATCCACTTTGATATAAATAAAAGACTCAAAAATGCATATGCCTCTTTTGAAACCATCATTTTATCATTTCTTTTCCAGATAAGTATAGTCTCTATACTGGTTTTGTGGATCACATGCCATACTCTTTTCTTGTACTTAGAAATAAGGTAGAGAAAGTTACTTTGTAAAAAAAAATATATATATATATATATACACACACACATATATATATATATATATATATATATATATATAATTGAATAATGGAAGACACTCTTCTAAATCAAAACCAGTTCTCTTAACTTGCTGTTTTCTTCTTGGGTCACATTATGAACTCTTTCCGTGGCCACAGGGCATGTGTACTTTTAATTTCAAGGACTGCTGATATTCCAGGATGTGGCCATCGATTTCTCTCAAGAGGAGTGAGAAAGCCTGGACCAAGATCGGGAGGAATTTTACAGGGATATGATGTGAGAGAAGTATAGCAACCTGCTCTCCTTGGGTGAGGATACCTTCCTTCCAGAATTCCTTCTCCAACCAGAGGGTTTAGAGTCCTTCATTGGCAGAATGTCTCCTGGAATCTTCTGCTTCCTACAATAGGGTTTCAGATTGCAACGTTTCAGGACAGATTGGGAGTTTGTGGGTATAATTCATCTTCCTTTTAAATTGCAGCCTCCATTTTAATATACTTTGGAACTGCTTGGGATGTGTCTATATGAACTGAGTACTATTGCTTCTGTTAGAGTCCTTACAATATTTTATTGTCTTATTTTCTGTAACAGTTTTCCATGGATTCTTTGGGCTTAAGGTATATTAGAAGGGTGACTGCGATTCTGGTACTTCCCTGGTCTTGCAGTTGTTAAGAATTCATCTGCCAGTGCAGGGCACTCGAGTTTGATCGCCAGTCCGGGAAGATCCCACGTGCCACCGAGCTACTAAGCCTGTGGGCCACAACTACTTAGCCAGAGTGCCACAACTACTGAACCCGGTGCGTCTTGAGCCCGTGCGCCATTTATTTTTTGGAGAATAAACCCACCTCTGAGTGATTAAAATTTAGACCAACTAGTCAAAATGGTTTATCACCTGTTCTTCTAAAACACTGATCAATGGAACAAGTTGTACTAGGGATAACAGTGGAATTGTATTCTGGAGTTCTTATCGGCAATATGGTTTATGTCCTTGATGCTGGATCACGACATTTCAATTGTATAACTGCTATTAATTTTCTCTTTGTTCAACGATTAAATTCTCACGTGATCTGAGTTCACACTGGAGTCATCCTTGTTGGTTTCTGTCTATTGCAGATTTCTTCCAGTATGAAAGGACAAGAGCAATTCGGCTTACTTTACAAAATGTCTTCAAACTAAATGATGATATAATCTACATTCAATTAATTTATACATACCTTACTGTAGATCAGGGTTTGTTATGGTGGCAGAGCCCGACACTTATGTAATACGGAAACCTTTATGTGCACTGGTTCAAGTCCTCTTCTTAAGAATATGTGTATAATCAACATTCTTTCACAAATTACCCAATTTAATTCACCATAGCATTACTCATATTAACTAAATGGAAAATCCTTGGCTATATACAGATCCAGAAAGGGCCAAAAATCATCAGCCCCCATGGATTATTACAACCCATTGCTGAGGTATTCAAATTACTTTTTAAAGAACCACTATGTCCATCAACATCATCTATTTATATATTATTGCTCCAATGCTAGCCTTAACCCTGGCTCTCACAAAATGAATTCCTCTTCCCATATTTTATCCACTAATTAATATGAATGTAGTCATATTATTTATATTAGTCATATCACACCTAGCCATTTATTCCATCCTCAGATCTGAATGAGCTTCACATTCAAAATACTCACTCACTGGAGCTCTAGGGACAATAGCACAGACAATCTCATACGAAGTAATGTAGCAGTTATCCTATTCTCAGTCTTTCTAATAAATGGATCATTTACACTTTCAACAGTAATTATTACACAAGAACACCTATAGCTAATTTTATCCTGACCCCTACCCAGAATTTGATTATCTCCGCAGTAGCAGAAATCCAATGAAGCCCCACTTGATTTAACAGAAGTAGAATCAAAACCTGTATATGTCTTCAATGTAGAAAATGTAGCAGGCCCGTTCACGCCATCCTTCCTAGAGAATATGTCAATTTCCTTATAATAAACATTTCCACAACAATCCATTTTTAGGAGCATTTGACAATCCCTAGGTGCCAGAACTATAGATTCTTTCATCTGTGTCTATAGTTTTTTTTCAAAAGTAATGTTTATAGTTTTACTACCTTTAAACAAAATGTACTCCATTGCTGTGGAGTATCCCTTCATAGGGGCGTGCATGGTTCATTTCTGCATCCGTTTATGGTGGCCTTCAGGTTCTTTCAGGTTTGGCTCCTGTGGCTGCGGAGTCCATGTCCATGTGTTCTGGTGCAGGGCTGGTGGGTTTGTGTTCAGCTGGGAGGAGCACTGCGGGTCTGTGTTGTGCAGGGACTTCGCTATCTGAGGCCCGATTGTCTCAGAAGTGATTGCGTTCCCCCGCTGCGTACCAGGCTTTCCATTGGTCCACATCCTGCTGATATTTGATACTATGTCTTTCATGTCTGCCATTCTGGTAGGTGTATGCACAGTATTTTTCTTATGGTTTTAATCCCTCAGGTGTTAGAGAAGTTGTGCATCTTGTAGTATTCATGGACTATTTCATGTAGTTTTATAAAAGTTTTAAAAATTGTGGTCCAATACACATAACGTAAACTTTACTATCTTAACCATTTTTAAGTGCACATTTCAGGGTCAAGAAGTAATTCGCACTGTTGTGCAAACCTGACCGCCTCGTCCTCCAGCTTTTTCATTTGGCAAAATTGAAACAGTCCCCCTTAAACACACACTCCCCATCATCCCTCCCTCAGCCCCTAGAACTCAACATCCTACTTTCTGTCTCTATGTTTCCAACTGCTCTAGGGGCCTTGTATGAGTGGATCAAGCACTGTTTCTTTTTGTGTGTGTCTATCTTCCATCACTGAGCATAATGCCTGCAAGGCTCATCCCTGCTGCAGCCTGTGTCAGAATTGCCTTCCTTTTTAGGATGAATAACATTCCCTTGTATTGATAGACCATGTTTTTCTTCTCCATTCATCCATTAGTGGACACATGTAATATCTATATTCATTTCTCCTGTCATAATATTTGTGGAATAACGTCAGAAAGTCCTATGAATCAAAAGTCATTTGTGGGCTTCCTTGGTGACGCAGTGGTTGGGAGTCTGCCTGTGGATGCAGAGGACACGGGTTTGTGCCCCGGTCTGGGAAGATCCCACATGCCACGGGGTGGCTGGACCTGTGAACAATGGCCACTGAGCCTGCGCATCCGGAGCCTGTGCTCTGAAACGGAGAGGCCATGGCAGTGAGAGGCCCGTGTACCGCAAAAAAAAGTCATTTGCCATTAACTTTTTTCTTAAACAATTTTTTTTTTTTTGTGGTACGTGGGCCTCTCACTGTTGTGGCCTCTCCTGTTGCAGAGCACAGGCTCTGGATGCACAGGCTCAGTGGCCATGGCACACAGGCCCAGCTGCTGCGTGGCATATGGCTGTTCCCGGACTGGGGCACGAACCCATGTCCCCTGCATCAGCAGGCGGATTCTCAACCACTGCACCACCAGGGAAGCCCCTTTCATAAACTTTTTATTGTGAAAAACATCAAAGCTAAGAAAAGGCAAAAATACATGTCAGCTTCACTTGTGTCCAGGAATGAATGCTTTACCGATTCACTTTATTCCCTGTGTGTGTGCTATGCGTGTGCATGTGACTGTTTGCATATATATGCTGTGCATGTGCTTAGTTATGTGCACTTGCACACATTAGTGTGTGTATGGGCATATGCATGCATGTGTGTTCATATGCTAGTGTGTGAATATATTTGTGCTGTGCACGTGCATATGTTTGTGTGTGTGTTGCGCTTGCCTGGGTGCACACCTTTGTGTTTGCTGGAACCACTTGCAAGTTGGTTGCAGACTGAATTGTGCTCCAGATATGTCCACACGTACCTGCTCTAACAATCCTGCATAGCCACGTAAAGGTCACAGATCTCAGGGATTTAAATGGATGGAGCAGGATGGCCTGACACAGAGTTAGTCTTCCAATGACTGTCACTACCTCAGTAACATCCTTCATACCTTCTTTAAGCCCCATTCAGGGTCCAGTTTAGACCCCCATTACATTCACTCACTTGCTCCAGGTCCCCTAAAGCTACAATGTCACAGTTGGAGAGCCCAGCCAAGGCTGGGGGTGCCCCTCCAGTTAGCCTGGCCTCCAGGCCCTGCAGTTGGCTCCTGTGTTCCCATCTCTCAGCCAGGCCCCGACTTGGATGGGGCCACCACCTCTTTCCTCACAGGGTCCCATCGCCCAGTCAAGGGGGTTCATTCTCCCCAAACACAGTATCAGGAGTGGGGCAGTGACAGTGACAGTCCCCACTGGGTCTCCTTCATGTGAGACCCTGTGCTGTGGGAAGAGCAGGTGCCCTGCCCTCAGGAGTGGGGGGCTGGGGTGTGACCTGCGGCCCACGATGGGCAGGCAGGTCCCCGGGTGGGGCGAGCCAGTGTGCAAGGAGTTCCACGGTGGATTCTCCTCTCCAATGGCTTCTGTGTCCCTACTTCTCCCCGTGCCTCCCCTCGAAGACAGCTCAGTGTCCATGCTGGCTGTCAGCCCCAGGGCATGAGGTCACCTGACCGGAAGCCATGGGAGCCATCAGCCACCGCCTCCTCTACACACACACACAGACGCACACGCTGCAGGGAAGCAGGACCTGAGTGCAGGGCTCTCAGCGGCCCTGAGCGCCCTGCCTGGAATCGGCCAGCAGAATGGACAGACCGGATCTCCCGGCCCGGAACATGCAGGACTGTCCTGCCTGGGCTTCCAGTGTGGCCACCTCCTTCTGGAAGCCTGGGAGTCTGGAATCAGGCCACTTGTTGTCTGTCCTTGCAGCAGACTGGGCTGCACTATAAGAAGAAGTTCACGGCTCACCCGTGGATCCTGACCATCAGGTGGCCAGAGAAATTGGTAACATTTCTGTTTTGCCTGTTGAAATGATTAATGACAAAGATTTTGTTCAGTTTCCTGATGTGGGTATCCAAAGATGAGAGACCCATGTGTGTGATCTGTACCTCCTATGAGATCAGCCCTAAGCTAGTTTAAACATGATCAAGTTTTGTCTATGTGGTACATTTAGAGCTCTGCATGTCCCGTCTACTGATTATGTTTAGAGCTAACCATGTGTTGTCTATGATAAGAACATTTCGACCTGACCATGTCTGTGCCAGGACTATAGGGACCTGGGTAGAGACCCGGCCTGGCCTCAGCACTGGGAAGCTCCATGCCTGCATCTGAAGGTCAGTGCTTAGATGTCCGGGGTCTGGAGCTGAGGTGGGCTTGTCTACATGACAGCTTCTCTTCTGAGTGTGGTGACCTGGTCCTCCCAAGGGTCAGTGCTATGGTCGGGGCCTTCGTCTTAATCCCTGCAAGGCTCACCTTCCCTGGGGCTCGTGGAGAATCCTCAGGAGGGCTACCTGGCAATAATTCCAATTCACCAGCATGTACATGGTGCATAGAGAGGCAGGTTTAGCTGGTGAATTGATTGCCGGATACCTCAGAGTGGGCAAAAGGCCGATGGGTAACAGCTGAGGCTGCTGCTGACCTCTCCTTCCAGTCTACTGTCCCTACTCAGCAGTGTCCAGAGCTGCCCCTTGGCTTTCAGCCCTGCTGCCCTGTGAGTTTTCTCAATATGTAGGTGAGACGAGAAAGGACTGAGCCTGCCAGCACCAAGGTCGTGTGTTCAACTCTAGCATGAAAGCTTTAAAAGCAGTTAAAATCACACAGAACCAAAGGGAAAAGAGGAGTTCTCTGGGACAAGTGTGGTGAGAGGAGACCCACCTGACACTTTTTCCCATCCCAGGAGGTCCCAGGAACCCAGCTTGTTTCCACATTAGGGGAGCCACCAGCAGAGCCATGGTGTCCTGACCAAGGGGACGTGTGACCCCAGGTGCAGGGTCTGCGGAGGTGAGGTCACCCTGGGACTATGGACATGTGACCCAGGTGGAGGTGTCTGGGGAGGAGGGGTCACCTGTTGAGAGAGAAGGTGTGACTTTAGGTGCAGGGTCTGGGGAGGTGTGTCACCCTGGTGAGTGTGGATGTGTGACCCCAGGTATAGGGTGCGGGAACTGTGTGCATCTTACCACATCTTCATGGGTCAGGATCACATGTACGGGGAGACTGCATATGTGATCTTTGCCTGCACTGCGTCCTGTCCCCTTTGAGATTTCCAAACTGCATTAACGGTGTTGCCCTAGTTAACCTGTGGTTCCTTTACTTCTCTTAATCTGGTCACAATCATATGAGGTCAGTCATGTTTGAGTGTGCTGCTACTCTGTGTTCTGGTGAGTGACAACACTTGGTGGTATCCTATTAATATCATAGCATATCATATGCCTAATCTATGGGGGTCACCACGGCCTGGGTCCCCCTGGACAGAGGTCAGCTGAGCACAGACTAGCGCCCCCCCCTAAGAATGGTCTCCCACATGCTCTGTGAGGGTACCGTGATGGCCCCTAAGGTAGGAGACTGTGTCTGGGCCTCCAACATCTGTGATGAAGAGGAGTCAAAATGGAATCTCAATTAACAAGACATAATTTTAAGAATTTATTTTAAGTGAAATAAAACACGTCACGTACCCTTTACCATCATCACCATTTTAAGTGCACGTTTCTGAGGCATCAGATCTATTCACTTTCTCGTGGAGCCATCACCACCACCCCTAGAACTTTTCATCTTGCAAAACCCAAATTCCACAACCATGAGAGTCTCCCTCTCCATTCCCTCCCACTGCCCTGGCCCCCATATCCACTTCAGTCCCTGAGTTGTCGACTCCAGGGCACCCACTGGAGTGGAATCCTGCAGTGTTTGCTCACGGGTCATTTTGGAAGAGCTGACTTTCAGTCTGAAGCTCTGCCTGTTTGCATCTGAAGAATTTGCATTTAAGGAGAGGGTGTATGAGGAAGGGGGTGTATGAGGGACAAAGGTGTCCGGGGTGCAGATGAGCCAGGACCTGACCAGCTGCCTTTTGGGTCCTCTGGTCCCATCTCTTGGTCTGTGCCTCATCTGCATCATCACTGCCCCCACTGGCACCGCTGGGCTGTTGTTGTCTGAGTGAGATTCCCCTGGTGCCCTTGCTCTCCTCCCCTCCTCCTGCTGGTTGGGGCGGGAACTGCTTGCTCTGTGGTCTCTACTCCTGAGGCACGAAGGACCCTGTAGCATGGACCTGAAGAGTGTGGGGTGTGGTCCCAGGAGCATGGGGCCCACATAGGACACAACATCAGGGCGTGACAAGTGCTAGGGCTGCCTCATCACTGACAGAGAATGTTGCCAAGATCCTGCTTGGGAGGGCATGGTGGGTGGCGTGGCACCCTAGAGGCCCCATTCCTATCCTGGAGCTTGCAAAGTGCATCCCCATGGGCTCCAGATTCACTCCATATCTCAGCCATATCACTCTGTCCAGTCTTGAACTCACAAAAACGAGCTCCCTTGTCCACAACATAGGCCTGGTCCTGTTGGTATTAGGATTCTTTAATTTAGGCGTCCTGGGATAGCAGCTCTTTTTAGGCCTGAGAAGGAACAGCTCAGGAGCGTACAACAATTTCAGATGAAACTAATATTCAACGACTATCTCTAACTACTCAGTTGTTGACTTCTATCAGTATTTATTCTCCTGGTTTTAGCTCCGATGTGGGGATTACAGAGAAGTCAACATTTAAATCTTCATTATCTGTGTATTTGTAGCTTCAGTATCATTACTGACCCATAGTTTTTTATGGTTTGAAAGAGTTATTCATTTCATGTATCATGTAGAGGATTTACAATGATGATAGGGCAATTAAGATTACAATAATGGCTAGTAAATTGTTCACATTTTCTCTACCTGTGCATCTATTGTATGTATATGAGCTAGTTTAGATGTCAATATTAGTGAAATAATATAGAGGACTAGAGAACTTATTTTAAAAATCACTATTAATGTGTGATGATGAAAATGTAAAAGTTCTTCCATAATCGGTGATGTTGTATCTTGAGAACCTAGATGAAATTTATATGCCATAGTGATAAACAGGATTTTATCCTATGATTTAACTTTGACCAATCTACATTACTTTTTACTTTTATCTCATTTATTGAGAAAGGCATAATTGTTATGGTGTTGGCTTGAAACTGGTTGAAAAGGACTTGAGTCCTTCCTTATTTTACACTTACATAGATAGGATTCTTGAAACATAGGATATGGTGGAGAGCATTTGTGTAACCATTCTAGGTTAGGAGTAGGAGTTTCCACTGCTAAGACTTCTTGTTTAGATGCAAATGCTTTTCAAAATATGAAGAGTATTAGCATTACTGCTGCTACTGAGATGAATGAGCCTAAAGACAAAATATTTCATGTTGTGTGTGCCTCAGGGCACACAGACTAATGTAGTGACATCCCTGAGAGGCCAAGAAAGTGCTGCAGGAAGTCATATTTACTACTACAAATATACTTGTGAAGTGAATTTTTGCTCATGCTGAGTTAACTGTAAAACCTGAGAATAGTGGGAATCCGTGTAGGAGCCTCCCATAATAGTGAAGACTGCTCCCATGGACATTAGGTCATGGAAGTGTGCTACTACATAGCATGTATCCTGGAGCACAATGTCTGGGGTTGAGTTGGCTAAGATGATTCCTGTCACGTCCCCGGACATGTTCCGGGGCCACATCCCTGTGAGAGACGAGCGGGATCTGGGGCGGGGCGCCAAGCGCCAAAGGGTTTGCTGGGTCCCTCCCGCCCTGGGCTGGGAGGTCTCCAACCCCTCCACCACCCCGCGGTACCCGAGACCTCCATTCCCCTGGCTGGGCGGGCAGCGGGGCCCTGCCGGGGCGGGCTGGCCGCGGGGCTGGCGGTAAGGCGCACGCGCCAGAGAAGCTGGGCCTCAAGAGGCAGCCCGCGGTCCCCAACCCTGCGTACGGCCATACCACCCTGAACGCGCCTGATCTCGGAAGCTAAGCAGGGTCGGGCTTGGTTAGTACTTGGATGGGAGACCACCTGAGAATACTGGGTGCTGTACGCTTTTTGCCTCCCGCCCCGCCTTCTCCTTTAGTCGCCCGGGGCTGAGGCCGCCTCCGCCCCGGCCGGGCACCGCTGCAGGCCCCCACCTCCTCAGGCCCCTCCCACCACAGCGCGCGCCAGAGGGGGCGCTCCCCGCCGGCCTGGCCGGGGCTAGGGCGGCCAGAAGGCGGCTCTGGAAGGCAGCGGCACACCAGACGCTCTGGCGGTGGCTGGCCCGGATCCAGACTCCGCCGCAGGGTCGGGGCTAAGATACACGCCCATGAGTGGAAGTGCCTTATGCGCTGTAGCTCTGTTTTTTAGATGTCTTAGGAAACACCATACACTTCTGCAGAGTGGCCGTTTGCAATTTACATCCCTTCCACCAGCATAACAAGGCTCCCTTTTCTCCATGGCTTATCCTGCATTTCTGGGTTTTACACTTTTTCACGATGGCCGTTTGACCGATGCGAAGTGAGACTTCTTTGTAGTACTGATGTGCATTGCCCGCTTGTTTCGTTAGCCCAAAAGGGCGTATGCGTTTTTTCCCTGAATATATTCAGGAAAAAACCGCATACGCCCTTTTGGGCCAACTGCATCATTGTTGAAATTCTGCCGCTTTTCAGGTGCTTTAAAGGCGACTCCAATCTACCTCTTGAAAACTGTTTCCTCCAATACTGCCTTGATCTCAAATCCTCTTCATTTCCTTACCTCAGTATATTTTTGGACAATTGTTATCATTTATAACACTGCAGGTTTGTGAATTGCAGTGCCCCTGAGCTCCATTTTTCAACTCGCCTTTTTGGAGTTGGCCGCAAAACCACAAGATTGCTTCAGGCCCTTTTCTGGTTCCAGGGGGCAGGCTGAGCCTTTGGTTAATTCTTCTTCCTGATTGGAAATTAGAGTGACATGTGCCTGTCCAAACACCTAGAGCTGGTCTCTCATTGGTTCCCCCTCTTCCCGTTCATCCTCTGGACAAATTGCAAACTGTACGAAACAGGAGGTTAAATAAAGGTGCTGATTCTCCAAGTGCGGAGATTGTTAATAAAGCGGCTGGAATGGCAAACCCGAGCACCAGGGATGAAAAATGAGATGTGTTTTAGAAACATTTCCCGATCACACAATGTACCATCCTATGAGTTTCCCATGCATGTTTTAGCTGTAGGAAGATTCCCTTGAACCTGGAGAGTTGGGACCCATGGAATGGGTACCACGCAGTATTACTTTAAAGGGTCTGCATTTGCTCACCCAACCTCACCAATCCTCTTGGCCCCAAGAGTGTCCAGCCTTATGTCTCATCCAGTTGTGTGTCTAGATGTGGTCAATCAGGGTTTCATCACAGCCCCTGAAAGAATTTTGTAAGAATGTTTCTCTCTTTCACTGTTTGTTTTTTTAATTTTTATTTTTTTATAATTTATTTTTTAATGGGGTTCAGCTGATTTTCAATGCTGTGTTTATGCCGTTTTACACCCAGCTGATTCACTTACAGAGAGATATCAATAAATACTTTTTTTTTTTCGTTACGCAGGCCTCTCACTGTTGTGGCCTCTCCCGTAGCGGAGCACAGGCTCCGGACGCGCAGGCTCAGCGGCCATGGCTCACAGGCCCAGCCGCTCCATGTCATGTGGGATCTTCCCGGACCAGGGCACGAACCCATGTCCCCTGCATCGGCAGGCAGACTCTCAACCACTGCGCCACCAGGGAAGCCCAATAAATACTTTTTAAGATTCTTACTAGGCAGATGTATTCTTCTGCAGTGAATAGGATGTGTTGAGTCCAGTTCATTGAGCAATGAGTAGGTCATGTCTATTACATATTTGGTTTATGGAACGGTATCTGTGCTCACTTGAAACTCTCGTTTTATGCATCACCCCACCTCACCTTTCCCCTTAAGCAGCCATAAGTGTGTTTTCTAAATGTGTGACTCTGTGTTCTGTTTTGTAATTCAGTTCATGTGTAGCAATTTTTCGAAAACCCCGGTAAGTGATATGTTATCATAAGTTTCTTTTTCTGTCTGACTTATTTTACTTAACATCATCGTTCCTAAATATACTCATTATGCTGTTAGTAGCCTTATGATATTGATTTCATGGCTGAGTTATATTCCATTGTACATAAGTACCACAACTTGTTTACCCATTTTTCTCTTTCCTAGGATATTTTCAGTGTACCCAAGCTGAGGTCCTTGCAAACCAAGCAGCCCTAAACTTTGAGGTGCCCGTGTTCTGTCGATTTTTGGTTCTCTGAATATATACGCCAATGAGTGGAAGTGCCCTATGCATTGTAGTTCTCTTTTTTAGATGTTTTAGGAAACACCATACACTACTCCAGAGCGGCCGTTGGCAATTTACATCCTGCTCATCAGTGTCACAAGACTCCCTTCTCTCCATGGCCTGTCCTGCATTTCTGGTTTTTACACTTTTCCAGGATGGCCCTTTTGACAGATGGGAAGTGAGACTTCTTTGTAGTGCTGATTTGCATGCCCTGATTGTTTGGTTGGCCAAAAAGAGTGTATGCATTTTTGCTAAATATATTTAGGAAAAATATATGTTTTGGCCAACTGCATCATTTGCGAAGTTCTGCCACTTTTCATGTGCTTTAAAGGCGACTCCAACGTACCTCTTGAAAACTTTTTCCTGAAATTTTGCCTTGCTTTCGAATCTTTTTCGTTGCCTTACCTCAGTGTATTTTTGGAAGATCGTTATCATTTATAACCCTGCAGGTTTGTGAATTGCAGTGCCCCTGAGCTCCATTTTTAAGTCCTCTTTTGGGAACTGGCCACAAAACCACAGGATTGCTACAGGCCCTATTGTGGTTCCAGGGGGCAGGCTGAGCCTTTGGTTAATTCTTCTTCCTGATTGGAAATTAGAGTGGCATGTGCCTGTCCAAACACCTAGAGCTGGTCTCTCATTAGTTCCCCCTCTTCCCGTTCATCCTCCTTACAAATTCCTAACTGTACAAAACAGGAGGTTAAATGTGCTGATTCTTCAAGTGGGGAGCTTGTTAGAAAAAAGGCTGCAGGGGTGAACCCGACTACCAGGAGCTGAGGAGATGACGTGTCATTTCCAAACTCTTCCCGATCAAACGGTGTACCATCTTCTGGGTGTCAGGCATGTTTTAGCTGTAGGTAGAGCCCCTTTCATGTAAGGAGAACACCAGGGATTTTTCCAAATCAGTGTCTCCCCGAACCCCAAATTGGGAAATTTTTAAGCTACAGGTACATGTATGATCATTAAGGGCCTTGGGCAGTAGGCAGAGTCCGAGCTTTAGATGATTGAAATCTTCAGGGCAGAAGAGCTCACCATCGACCTCCTTTAGGTTACATTTTATCTATCGTTGATAGATGATGTAGATATAGTTATGTATTCTTTTGCAGATTTTTTCCCCTTATAGGTTATTACACAATATTGAATGTTGTTCCCCGTGTTATACAGAAGTTCCTTGTTGACGATCTATTTTATACATCACAGTTTGTATGTGTTAATCCTAA
The DNA here is from genome assembly GCF_026419965.1 of Kogia breviceps. Lineage (NCBI taxonomy): Eukaryota > Metazoa > Chordata > Mammalia > Artiodactyla > Physeteridae > Kogia > Kogia breviceps. The sequence goes on from NC_081320.1 coordinate 29,835,460, forward strand.
ACTCTTAATTTATCCCTCCTCCCGCGTTTCCCCTTTGGTAATAATACGTTCTAAGATTTTATACTTCTCAGACATGGGGGAGTTGAAGGAGAGGTATCATTTTCAATGGAAAAGCATTCAAAACAAGATTGAAGCTTCAGCCAAGATTATTAGATGTATTGTACATCGTTGGAAAGAAATCACGTCATTTCTCTAATGTTGACCTGACAAATAAGACAAAGCCCTCCACTGAACTTGCTTATAATAAAGTGATGGAAATATCAAATGGAAGTGTTAGAAACATCTTATTTTACACGAGCCTTACACACTGCTCTATGTTAATTACAGTTTGGCTCACACATCTGTTCATTGAAGGTACAATGGTCTCAATTTCTGTTACTGATCCTACAGAGTGGTCCCAACAAGGGTCCCCCTGCCCAGGGTCACTGGAGCCAAAAGAACGAGACTGAGTTTGCTTCAGAAGCAAAGGAAACTTTATATTTTGATCAGAGAATGGAGAGGTGAGAGCGTGCGCTCCCCCGTGGGCTGTGGGACAGGCTGCTGGGTAGGGATCCCGGCAGCGTCAGCGGGAGGGAGGGGGCAGAGCTCTCCACGGCCCGGGTTGGCTGGAGCTCAGGCTCTATGTCGCCGAGTCTGCACGGGGCCCCGAGAGCTGAGGTGTCGGCCCAGCCATTTTGCAGTAGGAAATCGGGTCTGAAGTGCTGGGTGTGGGACCTCTGCATGTGGAAACCTAGGAGCATGTGAAATTAGACAAAGCACAAAGGAAAAAAAAGGTTAGATTTTATTTTATTGCCCAGATTCTATTTTTATCTCCCAGGAATTTTTAGTGGGCTTTGCCGGCGACAAACCCCTCCTCTGCCTTTTGTCCCGTTCCTCATTCTTGGGGGGCTGAGGGTGCAGACCCCTCTTCTGCAACTGCTTCGTGCTGAGTTGGGAGTCCTCATACCTGTGGGGGAGGGGCAGAACTTCTCCCTGGCAGCCTCCAGGTGAGGTTGATTGTCCCCAGGCCTCCTCTCTCACTGCTTGTCTGCCTGAGCACCAGCATTGGAAGTGCTTAGATTCTAATGACTTTTAAGGGTCCAGGAAAGAGATGTGCAGAGTTGCTGGGGGGCGGCAGCTTTACCCCACCCCACATTTGTTTGGCCACCTTAGGCTGAGGGTTTCTGCCAGCCTAGATGCTCTGACCAGTAGTCTGCGCTTTCTTCAATTAGGCCCCTGAATTAACGTACAAACAGCACCAGGTGTCAGAGCCCTGCCTGCTCAACTCCCAGACAGTCCAGGGCCGGTGATGATCCAGGACCATGACGGCCACTGAGTCAACGGCCTTTTGAAGTAGCCAGGAGTCCAGCCGGTCTCATTGGCTGCCATCACTGCGGTGTCTGTAGGCTTTTCTATGGTGACAGCGTTATTTACGGTTTCCCCGCCAAGCTTATTAGCTCCGCTCTGGGTGCAGTAAGTCCTAAAAGCAATAGTCTGCTCTTTTGGGGCACACTCTTGTTGTTTTCTGAGAGAAGCTCCAGGTCAAGTGATGGTCACACGAGTCGTCATGGGGGTCTGTTGCCCCCGGTTGTCTCTCTGGAGGCTGGAGTTGGAGGGCCTCCTCACTCGAGGTCAGTGTGCCCACGGAGCAATCCCTGCAACTTCAGGGCCTGGTGGGTGGTTAGGATCACCACGTGGGGTCCTTTTCTCTTGGGAGGGACCTGGCCTTGCAGGCTGCTGATTTCCAGGTTTTTCGATACCCCCAGTATCCTGGCCGGATGAGGTGGCGGGCCAAGCCCTTGGTGACCGTAGTTTCTCCTACCTGGAGGGCATTCTTGCGTTGTTCCATTTCAAGTGGTCCCAGTTTTTGCACTGATACTCCAAGGGCGATTCACCTTCGACTGGGAATGTAAAGGTCAAAGGGTTTAGTTAAATTAGGGAGTTCCAGGGCAAGGGTCTGAATTGACTGCTCTTTCCATTCTTCAATGGCCACTTCTGGATTCTATTCAAAAGGATCATCATCTTTTCCTTTCAGTGTTTCATATCGAGGCCCAGATATTAGACTGAAGTTAGGATCCAGATGCAGTAAACCCTGGCCTCCCCAGGAACCCCTAAGCTGTCTTCTAGTTTTAGAAGGGGTACGGCTGCAAATGGCTTCTTCCCTTTCCTGGGATGGCCTTCTCTGACCTTCTGTGAGAGTGAAGCCCAGGCAGGTCACCTTAGTCTGTGATATTTAGCCTTTTTCTTGGACACCTTCTATCCTTTATTGGCTAAGTAGTTCAGAGACCTCCTTAGGGCTGGCGATCAGAATGTCATCTGCCTATTGAAGGAGGGTTCCCTTTTCCAGAGGTAGAATTTTAGGTCTTTAGCTAACGTTTCCCCAAAGATGGTGTGGGAATTTTTGAACCCTTGGGGCAGGACGCCTCAGCGGTATTGTTTCTGTTGTATGTTGAGTCCTGCCACTCACAAGCCAAAATTTCTTGTGACTCTGGGATAATGGAATACAGAAGAAGGCATCATTGAAGTCTAATACAGAATAGCATGTTCTGGTGGATGGTAGAATGACCAGCAGTGTGTAGGAATTAGGAACTACTGGATATATATCCTCGGTGGCTTCACTGACTGTCCTGACATCCTTTACCAGGTCACCAGCAGCCCATGGGGCTCTCGTGGTCAGGCCAATCTCAGGATATGGAGCTTACCTGGGCAGGTACCCTGCAGCCCACGGGGCTCTCGTGGTCAGGGCCCTCCCAGGATATGGAGCTCCCCTGGGCAGGTACACCGGCAGGGCTGGGCACACAAAAACTGTGCACATAGCCCTCATTGCAGAGCACCCCCAGCTCACCTGTTGGTCAGAGCTGCCCCAGAGCACCTCAGAGCAGAACTTGAACTAACAAACAGCGGCTCCGACAGGTCTGTGACCCTGACCTTCACTCTGTGCGGCCTCCCTCTGCCAGGTCTCCCAGAAGCTTCCACTGCAACCAGGGCACCAGGCTTTGTCTCCACCCACCACCCCTCCTCTCCCTGACTCCTGGGTTCCTCTCATTAAGAGAGGGTCTTCTTGAAGTTGTCTCCCACTCATGGACCAGATAAAATGATTAGAAAACAAGCTAGAGCTGCAGCCCCTTGTCTATCCTGACCCTCAGGACGCCACACCTGTTCCTTGGACCTGGCCGGTGCAGCAAGGCCCATTTTCTGCAACTGTGAGCCCCTGAGAGGCGAGGATTGGCTGACCTGGGCAGCCTGACCTGGCCGGCCAGCCCTTCTCAGCTGTGCCTGGGCTGAGGTCAATATAAACACCCCTCCAGGCAGCAAGAGTCCCTGCAGCTGTACCTGACGTCATATTCTCTGCCCTGTCAGCAGTCTCAGGGCTGGGCTTGTGGGAGGGAGTAGGGCCCGCGGCTCTGTGGGTGCCCCAGTGTGAGTGGGGCTCTGCTGGACTTTCTGAAGGAGTTGCCAGGCTGCCACCTGCTAAAGAAGAGGATGTATTACCCATACCTGCCGCTGGAATTTCTCCCCGGGCAAAGGTGAGGAAGGAAAAAAAAACAGTGAGGGCTGGGACAGGAGGGGTACGTCAGGCAGGGAAATAGAAAGCTTCCATAAGAGTGCCTGGGGCCAGGACCAGCCTGGCTGACCTCCAGGCACCAAGTCGGCCTGTGTACCATGGCTGTTGTGGCTCCACGGCCCTTCCTCTAGGCTTTCAAGTACTTGCACACATTTTTACCTGGGAAGAGTGGGAACAGTTCAGTAGCAGCTAGCCTGGGGCTCAGCTCACGTTTACTCAGAGATGCCTCGGCACCGTCCCCCAGCTTTGCAATGAGGACGCTCCTTGCGGGGGCGCTGCTGGCTGCATGGGAGATGATTCCCCACCTCTGACCAACTTCAGAATTGTTCACCACTGGAGCAAGTGCCCTGATAGGGTTTTCCTCTGTATGACCAGTGGGTTATGTTTTTCTTCTTTTTTGGTTCAAGGTAGGTTTTATTCCTCTTCTTGTATTTATAGATATAAACATGGAAATAATTCATTCATATAAATATGTCTATGGGAAGGAAAACGCTTTTTTCTCTTTTTAAAATATTATTTTATTCTTTGAATTTAATTTAATTTAATTTTTTATACATCAGGTTCTTATTGGTTATCTATTTTATACATATGTGTGTATATGTCAGTCCCAGTCTCACAATTCATCCCACCACCACCACCCCACCACTTTCCCCCCTTGGTGTCCATACATTTGTTCTCTACATTTGTGTCTCTATTTCTGCCTTGCAAACCGGTTCATCTGTATCGTTTTTCTAGGTTCCACATGTATGTGTTAATATTTGTTAATATTTGTTTTTTCTGTTTCTGACTTACTTCACTCTGTATGAGAGTATGTAGATCTATCCACGTCTCTACAAATGACCCAATTTCATTCCTTTATATGGCTGAGTAATATTCCATTTTATATATGTACCACATCTTTTCCATTCGTCTGTCTATGGGCGTTTAGGTTGTTTCCATGACCTGGCTATTGTAAATAGTGCTGCAATGAACATTGTGGTGAATGTGTCTTTTTGAATTATGGTTTTCTCTGGGTATATGCCCAGTAGTGGGATTGCTGGGTCATATGGGAATTCTATTTTTAGATTTTTAAGGAACCTCCGTACTGTTCTCCATAGTGACTGTATCAATTTACATTTCCACAAATAGTGCAAGAGGGTTCCCTTTTCTCCACATCACCTCCAGCATTTGTTGTTTGTAGATTTTCTGATGATGTCCATTCTAACTGGTGTGAGGTGATACCTCATTGTAGTTCTGGTTTATATTTCTCTAATAATTAGTGATGTAGAACAGCTTTTAATGTGCTTCTTGGCCATCTGTATGTCTTCTTGGGACAAATGTCTGTTTAAGTCATCTGCCCATTTTGGGATTGGGTTGTTTGCTTTTTTTTACTGTTGAGTTCCAAGAGCTGTTTATATATATTGGAGATTAATCCTTTGTCTGTTGATTCATTTGCAAATATTTTCTCCCATTCTGAGGATTGTCTTTTCATCTTGTTTGTAGTTTGCTTTGCTTTGCAAAGCTTTTAAGTTTCATTTGGTCCCATTTGTTTGTTTTTTATTCCATTACTCTAGGAGGTGGATCAAAAAAGATCTTGCTGTGATTTATGTCAAAGAGTATTCTTCCTATGTTTTCCTCTAAGAGTTTTATAGTGTCTGGTCTTACATTTCAGTCTCTAATCCATTTTGAGTTTATTTTTGTGTATGGTGTTAGAGAGTGTTCTAATTGCATTCTTTTACATGTAGCTGTCCATTTTTCCTAGCACCACTTATAAAGAGACTGTCTTTTCTCCATTGTATATCCTTGCCTCCTTTGTCATAGTTTAGTGGACCATAGGTGTGTAGGTTTATCTCTGGGCTTTTTTTTTCTTTTACATCTTTATTGGAGTATAATTGCTTTACAATTGTGTGTTAGTTTCTGCTGTATAAAAAATCAGCTATACGTATACATATAACACCATATCGCCTCCCTCTTGCACCTCCCTCTCACCCCCTTATCCCACCCCTTTAGGTGGACACAAATTGCCGAGCTGATCTTCCTGTGCTATGTGGCTGCTTCCCAGTAGCTATCGATTTTACATTTGGTAGTGTATATATGTCCATGCCACTGTCTCACTTTGTCCCAGCTTACCCTTCCCCCTCCCCGTATCCTCAAGTCCTTTCTCTACGTTTGTGTCCTTAATCCTTTCCTGCCCCTAGGTTCTTCATGAACTTTTTTTTAGATTCCATATATATGTGTTAGCATACGGTATTTGTTTTCCTCTTTCTGACTTACTTCACTCTGTAGGACAGACTCTAGATCCATCCACCTCACTACAAATAACTCAATTTCGTTTTTCTTTATGGCTGAGTAATATTCCATTATATATATGTGCCACAACTTCTTTATCCATTTATCTGTCAATGAACACTTGGGTTGCCTCTATGTCCTGGCTATTGTAAGTAGAGCTACAATGAACATTGCGGTACATGACTCTTTTTGAATTATGGTTTTCTCAGGGTAAATGTCCAGTAGTGGGATTTCTGGGGCATGTGGTAGTTCTATTTTTAGTTTTTAAGGAACATCCATACCGTTTTCCCTAGTGGCTATATCAATTTACATTCCCACCAACAGTGCAAGAGGGTTCCCTTTTATCCAATAAATGTCTCTCCAGTATTTATTGTTTGTAGATTTCTGGATGATGGCCATTCTGACTTGGTGTGAGGTGATACCTCACTGTAGGTTTGATTTGCATTTCTCTAATGATTAGTGATGTTCAGCATCCTTTCATGTGTTTGTTGGCAACCTGTATGTCTTTTTTGGAGAAATGTCTATTTAGGTCTTCCACCCATTTTTGGATTTGGTTGTTTGTTTTTGTGATATTAAGCTACATGAGCTGCTTTTTGGAGATTAATCCTTTGCCATTTGCTTCATTTGAAAATATTTTCTCCCATTCTGATGGTTGTCTTTTCATCTTGTTTATGTTTTCCTTTGCTGTGCAAAAGATTTTGTTTCATTAGGTCCCTTTTTTTTTGTTTTTGCAGTACACGGGCCTCTCACTCTTGTGGCCTCTCCCGTGGTGGAGCACAGGCTCCAGACGTGCAGGCTCAGTGGCCATGGCTCACCGGCACTGCCGCTCCGGGCATGTGGGGTGTTCCCAGACTGGGGCATGAACCCGTGTCTGCTGCATTGGCAGGTAGGCTCTCAACCACTGCGCCACCAGGGAAGCCCCATAGGTCCCATTTTTTAATTTTTGTTTTCATTTCCATTTCTCTAGGAGGTGGGTTTAAGAGGATCTTGCTGTGATTTATGTCATAGAGTGTTCTGCTTAAGTTTTCCTCTAAGGGCTTTATAGTGTCTGGTTTTACATTTCAGTCTCTAATCCATTTTGAGTTTATTTTTGTGTATGGTGTTAGGGAGTGTTCTAATTTCCTTCTTTTACATGTAGCTGTCCAGTTTTCCCAGCATCACTTACTGAAGACACTGTCTTTTCTCCATTGTATACCCTTGCCTCTTTTGTCATAGATTAGTTAACCATAGGTACGTGTGTTTCTCTGTGCTTTCCATCCTGTTCTATTGATCTATATTTCTGTTTTTGTGTCAGTACCATATCGTCTTGATTACTGTAGCTTTGTAGTATAGTCTGAAGTCTGGAAGTCTCAATCCTCCAGCTCTTTCTTTTTTCCTCTAAAGACTGCTTTGGCTATCCAGGGTCTTTTGTGTCTCCCTACAAATTTTAAAATTTTTTGTTCTAGTTCTGTAGAAGATGCTGCCGGTAATTTGATAGGGATTGCATTGAATCTGTAGATTGCTTTGGGTAGTATAGTCATTTTCACAATATTGATTCTTCTAATCCAAGAACATGGTATATGTCTCCATTTGTTTATATCATCTTTTATTTCTTTCATCAGTGTCTTATAGTTTTCTGAGTACAGGTCTTTTACTTCCTTCGGTAGGTTTATTCCTAGGTATTTTATTCTTCTTGTTGCAGTGGTAATGGGATATTTCCTTAATTTCTGTTTTTGATCTTTCATTGTTAGTGTATAGGAATGCAAGAGATTTCTGTGCATTCATTTTGTATCCTGCAACTTTATCAAATTCATTGATTAACTCTAGTAGTTTTCTGGTGGCATCTTTAGGATTCTCTATCTATGGTATCATGTCATCTGCAAACAGTGACAATTTTACTTCTTCTTTTCCAATTTGTATTTCTTTTTCTTCTCTGATTGCTGTGGTTAGGACTTCCAAAACTATGTTGAATAATAGTGATGAGAGTGGACATCCTCGTCTGGTTCCTGATCTTAGAGGAAATGCTTTCAGTTTTCCACCATTGAGAATGATGTTTGCTGTGGGTTTGTCATATATGGCCTTTATTATGTTGAGGTAGTTTCCCTCTATGCCCACACTCTGCAGAGATTTTTTATCATAAATGGGTGTTGAATTTTCTCAAAATCTTTTCCTGCATCTATTGAGATGATCATATGGTTTTTATTCTACCATTTGTTAATATGGTGTATCACATTGATGGATTTGTGTATATTGAAGAATCCTTGCATCTCTGGGATAAACCCCACTTGATCATGGTGTATGATCCTTTTAGTGTTGTTCGATTCTATTTGCTAGTATTTTATTGAGGATTTTTATATCTATATTCATCAGTGATATTGGCTTCTAATTTTCTTTCCTTGTAGTATCTTTGTCTGGTTTTGGTGTCAGGGTGATGATGGCCTCATAGAATGAGTTTGGCAGTGTTCCTTCCCCTGCAATTTTTTGGAAGAGTTTGAGAAGGTAGAGTGTTAGCTCTTCTCTAAATGTTTGGTAGAATTCACATGTGATGCCCTCTGGTTCTGGGCCTTTGTTTGTTGGAAGATTTTTAATCACAGTTTCAATTTCATTGCTTGGGATAAGTTTGTTCTTATTTTCTATTTCTTCCTGGTTCAGTCTTGGAAGGTTATCCCTTTTGAAGAATGTGTCCATGTCTTCCAGGTTGTCCATTTTAGTGGCATAGAGTTGTATGTAGTAGTCTCTCATGATGCTTTGTATTTCTGTGGTGTCTGTTGTAACTTCTCCTTTTTCATTTCTAATTTTATTGATTTGAGTCCTCTCCCTCTTTTTCTTGAGTCTGGCTAAAGGTTTATCATTTTTGTTTATCTTCTCAAAGAACCAGCTTTTAGTTTCACTGATCTTTCCTATGGTTTTCTTTGTTTCTATTTCATTTATTTCTGCTCTGATCTTTATGATTTCTCTCCTTCTACTAACTTTGGGTTTTGTTCTTCTTTCTCTAGTTCCTCTAGGTGTAAGTTTACATTGTTTATTTCAGATTTTTCTTGTTTCTTGAGGTAGGTTTGTATTGCTATAAACTTTCCTCTTAGAACTGCTTTTGCTGAATCCCAAAGGTTTTGGATCATCGTGTTTTTGTTGCCATTTGTCTCTAGGTAGTTTTTGATTTCCTCTTTTATTTCTTCAGTGATCTCTTGGTTATTTAGTGACGTATTGTTTAGCCTCCACGTGTTTGTGTGTTTTTACGTTTTTTTCCCTGGAATTGATTTCTAATCTCATAGCATTGTGGTCGGAACAGCTGATTAATATGATTTCAGTTTCCTTAAACTTACTGAGGCTTTATTTGTGACCCAAGATGTGATCTATCCTGGAGAATGTTCCATGTGCAGTTGAGAAGAACGTATAATCTGCTGTTTGGGGATGGAATGTCCTATAAATATCAATTAAATCTATCTGGTCTATTGTATCATTTAAATCTTGTGTTTCGTTATCAATTTTCTGTCTGGATGATCTCCATTGATGTAAGTGAGGTGTTCAAGTCCCCTGCTATTATTGTGTTACTGTCAATTTCCTTTTTTATAGCTGTTAGCAGTTGCCTTATATATTGAGGTGCTCCTATGTTGGGTACATATATATTTATAATTGTTACGTCTTCTTCTTGGATTGATCCCTTGATCATTTTGTAGTGTCCTTCCTTGTCCCTGGTAACATTCCTTATTTTAAAGTCTATTTTATCTGATATGAGTATTGCTACTCCAGCTTTCTTTTGATTTTCATTTGCATGGAATATATTTTTTCATTCCCTCACTTTCAGTCTGTTTGTGTCCCTAGGTCTGAAATGGGTCTCCTGTAGACAGAATATATATGGGTCTTGTTTTTGTATCCATTCAGCGAGCCTGTGTCTTTTGGTTGGAGCATTTAATCCATTCACGTTTAGAGTAATTATCAATATGTATGTTCCTATTACTATTTTCTTAATTATTATGGGTTTGTCTTGGTGGGTCATCTTCTTCTCTTGTGTTTCCCACTTAGAGAAGTTCCTTTAGCATTTGTTGTAGAGCTGGTTTCATGGTGCTGAATTCTCTTAGATTTTGCTTGTCTGTAAACCTTTTGATTTCTCTGTCAAATCTGAATGAGATCCTTGCTGGGTGGAGTACTCTTGGTTGTAGGTTCTTTCCTTTCATCACTTTAAATTTATCATGCCACTCCCTTCTGGCTTCTAGAGTTTCCGCTGAGAAATCAACTGTTAACCTTATGGGAGTTCCCTTGTATGTTATTTGCCATTTTCCCCTTGTTGCTTTCAATCATTTTTCTTTGTCTTTAATTTTTGTCAATTTGATTACTATGTGTCTTGGCATTTTTCTCCTTTGGTTTATCCTGCCTGGGACTCTCTGTGCTTCCTGGACTTGGGTGGCTATTTCTTTCCCCATGCTAGGGAAGGTTTTGACTATAATCTCTTCAAATATTTTCTCGGGTCCTTTCTCTCTCTCTTCTCCTTCTGGGACCCCTATAATGCGAATGTTGTTGCGTTTAACATTGTCCCAGAGGTCTCTTAGGGTGTCTTCTTTTATTTTCATTCTTTTTCTTTATTCTGTTCCATGGCAGTGATTTCCACCTTTCTGTCTTCCAGGTCACTTATCCATTCTTTTCCCACAGTTATTCTGCTACTCATTCCTTCTAGTGTATTTTTCATTTCAGTTATTGTATTGTTCACCTCTGTTTGTTTGTTCTTTAATTCTTCTAGGTGTTTGTTCCTTAATTCTTCTCAGTCTTTGTTAAGCGCTTCTCGCATCTTCTCGATCTTTGCCCTCCTTCTTTTTCCAGGGTCTTGGATCATCTTCACTATCATTATTCCAAATTCTTTTTCTGGAAGGTTGCCTTTCCCCACCTCATTTCATTGTTTTTCTGGGGTTTTATCTTATTTCTTGATCTGGTATAAAGTCCTCTGCATTTTCATTTTCTCTATCTTTCTGTGAATGTGGTTTTCCTTCCACAGGCTGCAGAATTGTAGCTCTTCTTGCTTCTGCTGTCTGCTCTCTGGTGGATGAGTCTCTCTTAGAGGCTTGTGCAGGCTTCCTGATGGGAGGGACTGGTGGTGGGTAGAGCTGGGTGTTGCTCTGGTGGGCAGAGCTTTAACCTGCTTGTCTGCAGATTAAATAAAACTTTAATAAAAACTTTAATCCACTTGTCTGCTGATGCATAGGGCTGGGTTCCCTCCCTGTTGGTTGTTTGGCCTGAGGCGACCCAACACTGGAGACTACCTTGCTCTTGGCGGGGCTAATGGAAGACTCTGGGAGGGCTCACGCCAAGGAGTATTTCCCAGAACTTATGCTGCCAGTGTCGTTGTCCCCACAGTGAGCCACAGCCACTCCCCGCCTCTGCAGGAGGCCCTCTGAAACTAGCAGGTAGGTCTGGTCATTCGCCTACAGGGTCACTGCTCCTTCCCCTGGGTCCTGATGTGCACACTACTTTGAGTGTGCCCTCCAAGAGTGGAGTCTCTGAGTGCAGTTGAGACTCTGAGACTCTGAGTGGAGTCGAACAGACTCTGGGTCCTGTAAAGCTTTGATGCTTTGTGTTCTAGAAATCCTATAGGAGAAGGTCCACAGCAGGTGAAGCTAATGCTGTCAGTAGAGGTGGTGAAGCCAAAGACCTGAATTTCCGACTAGAGGTGCTGATGTACATACAGGACAAAATCATTTCGTGTCAATGTAGTTCAGGCACGTTTAAGATGAATGCAGTCACGTTAATGCCTAATGTATTCTATCCTGTGTGTCTCCTCAGGGGCCCCCTCCTCAGTTCCCGAGGCTCCTGTAAGTCATGTACAGGGGAATGGAGAGTGGGCTCTGTCCATTCTGAGCCCTGAGTTACCCTGTGTGTATCTTAGGATACTTTGTATTTCTGTGGTGTCTGTTGTAACATCATCTGTTTCATTTCTGACTTATTTGGGCTCTCTTTTTAAAAAAACATACTACTGTTGTCTTTTATTTTTTACAGAAGTTTAATAAGTGTTTGATCTACTACCCTTACTCTATGTGTACTTTTTGCAGTGAGATTTTTACTTTTGTTTCTTTTCTTGTTGCTATCAATAATTAGTGAGACTTCTTTTAAGCTACCTTCAACATTGCTTTTAAAGCTGCTTTCTTAGTGATGACACGGCGTTAATGGAAGTCGTGTTCTGGTTGTAAATTAGAATGCAGTGTGCCAGCAAAAAGCCCCTTAAGTTTATGTCTCATTACTTCTTGTTCTTTTTTTAATTTAATTTTTATTTTTACTATTTTTTTAATTAATTAATTAATTTTTGGTTGCATTGGGTCTTCGTTTCTGTGCGAGGGTTTTCTCTAGTTGTGGCAAGCGGGGACCACTCTTCATTGCGGTGTGCAGGCCTCTCACATCGTGGCCTCTCTTGGTGTGGAGCACAGGCTCCAGATGCACAGGCTCAGTAGTTGTGGCTCACGGGTCTAGTTGCTCTGCTGCATGTGGGATCCTCCCAGACCAGGGCTCGAACCCATGTCCCCTGCATTAGTAGGCAGATTCTCAACCACTGTGCCACCAGGGAAGCCCTAATTTTTATTTTTTATCAGAGCAAATTTGATTAAAATGTTTTGTTTGTTCTAGGTGTGCAAGATGTGGTTCTTTTACACATATACATATATCTACTACTTCGGATCGTTTTCTCATGTAGGTTATGACACAATGTTGAGTAGGCTTCTCTTGGTATGCTGTAGGTCTTTGGTGGTTATACATTTCACATGTGTTTGTATATCTGTGTTAACCCCAATATCGTAATGTATCTAATCCTCACAGCTTTCCATTTGGTGAACCATAAGCTTGTTTAATGAATCTGTGATTGCCTTTCTCTGTGGAAATATCTTCATTGGTATCAATTTTTAGCTAACACCTATAAGTGATACTATAGGATATGTGTCTTTTGCTGTCTAACTTGGTACAATTTGCCTGATTACCTCTAGAATCATCTACGGTGCTGAAAATGGCATTTTTTCACTTTTTTCCCTAGCGAATATTCCATCTGTGCATGTATCAGTTCTTCTTTGTCCACTCAACTCTTGATGTACTTTATGGTTGCCTCCATGTCTTAGCTATTGTAACACCGCTGCGATGCACATTTGCCTGCCTGTGTCTTTCCAATATTGTCTTCTTATGTTATAGGCCCAGGAGTGGGCCTCCTGTATCATATGGGAGCTCAGTGTTTACCTTTTAAAGGCACCACCATTCTGTTCTCATTAGTGGCTCTTTCCAGGTTACATCCCACTTAAAGTTGAGGGTATGCATTTCTCCAAAACACCTTCAGCATTTATTGTTTGTAGATTTCTTGCTGATGGTTATTCTTCCTGGTGTGAGTTGATACCTCTTTGTGGTTGAATTTGCATGTGTCTCATAATCCGTTGAAATTGAGCTTTAAGGCATGTCCTTTTTCTTTTTCAAAGTGTGATTACAGCTTAGTTCTTCAAAGTGTTTTTTTAAAGTATGTGTCACATTTTAAATTATTTGGCCATTACCTCCCTCAAGATGTTTTGAGGGCAGGTTTCGTTAACAGCCCTGCAGTGCTTATTCATATGAAGTGACCATTAACACAGGCTTTAAATTGCGTTTGCAGGTAACGGCCAGAGGGTGGCAGCCTTTCTCCATTCCCCACGCTGTTACTAGGGAAACAGACCTTGTGGCCAGTGGTGTTCCTTGGTTATAAATTAGAGTGGAATGTGCACGGATAAAACCACAAAAGCTGATGTCTCTTTACTTCTGTTTGTTTTTTAAATTTAATTTATATTTTTATTGGAGTAATATTCCATTATGTACATGGACCATTTCTTCTTGGTGCATTCCTCTGTTGATGGACTTATTCATTGCTTCCAAGTGTTGGCTATGTTAAATATTGCTGGAGTGCAGTATTGCCAGCCTGTGACTTTTTGTTTCTCATTTTCTGAAGTGATAGGTCCAGCAGTGGGTGTGACTGATTGACTAATCGCTCAATGTGTACCTTTTCAAAGCACCTCCATTGTGTTTTCATTAGTGGCTCTTACCACGTCCCCCTCAGAACCTAGGTTACGCATTTCTCCACAATCCCTTTAACATTTATTGTTTGCAGCATTTTTGCTTATGGCCATTCTGACTGCTGTGAGCTGATATGTTTTGTAGTTTGGGTTTGCATGCCTTTAAAAATTCCTAAAATTCATCATTTTCCACGCCTTTTTCTTTTCTGTTAAGAAAAAAAAGAAAAAAGTTTGAGTATAATATACCTCTTGAAATTGTCTTCTTGGAAGGTTGCTCTGTTTTGAATTTTCGGTCGATTTTCGACCTCAGGATTTTTTTGGAGGGAAGGTGTCATTTACAGGCCTGCAATGATTGTGAATATTTAGTGACCATTAGCACTGGGTTTAAAGCTGCTGTTGTGGGAAACGGCCAAAAAGAGGCAGCATTTCTCCATTCCCAAATCTGGGTACTAGGGAAGCAGAGTTTTTCTGGGAGTCGTGTTCCTAATTTGTAAGTTAGAATGGAATGTGCTAGGAGAAACGTCCATAAGTTTATGACTCATTACTTGTTGTTGGTTGTATTAATTTTTGTAATTAGGGTAATGATTAGAATATTGTTGGTCCTAGGTGTACACAATCATTTGTACATTTTATATGTTTATTCACGTACAGATCCTCTTCCCATGTAAAATATTAGAGTGTTCCGTAGACCTCCCTTGCTAGATGGTTGGTCTTTTGATATATGTATATAGTAGTTATTGTTATATGTATAGTAACACTAATCTTAATTTATCCATTCCCCCCACCCTTTCCTTTTAGATAAGCATAGAATTTTCTAAGTCTGTGAGTGTCTTTCTCTGTGGAAATATGTTCATTTGTTTCAGTTATTAGATAATGCCTATAACTGATACCTTAGGATATAGGTCTTTGCTTTCTGACTTACTCACGTTCTGTGATTATCTCCAAGCTCACTTATGGTGCCTCAAAGAGCACTGTTTCATTGTTTTCCATGGCTAATATTCCATTGTGTACATGGACCACTTCTTTATCCATTCATCTGTTGATGGACTTTTTCGCTGCTTCACACTCTTGGCTATTGTGAATAACGCTGCAGGACAGCTTTTGCAACCCGGGTTTTCTCGATTCTGCTCTTCTCAAGTGAGAGGCCCAGTGCTGGATCGAATGGTACCTCCATTTTTACTTTTAAGCGCAGCTCCTTTGTGTTCTCATTATCGGCTGTTACCACTTTACATCTCACCAGCAGCTAGAAGTTACACAGTTCTCTAAAAACGCTTCAGCATTTATTGTTTGTAGCCTTTTTGCTGATGGTCAGTCGACTGGTATGAGTTGAAACCTTTTTGTAGATTAGATTTGCATGAGTCTAATAATTCCTGAGGTCGAGCTTTTATCCATTTTCCTTTTTTTAAAGAGAGTGAGTAAAACTTACCTCTTCAAACTATCTTCTTGAAAAATTGGCCTGTTATGAATTTTTTGGTCCATTCCCTACCTCAGCAAAATTTTTTAGGGCTAGTGTCCTTTACAGCCCTGAGTCCTTCTGAATGTTAGGTGACCATTAGCTGTGGGCTTAAAGCTGCTCTTGTGGGAAACAGCCACAAGGCAGAAGCATGTCTACATTTCCAATCTGGGTTTTTAGGCAACAGAGCCTTCCTGGAAATTCTGTTAGTAGGCTGCAAATTAGAGTGGAATGTGCCAGGGCACACACCCATGAGCTTATGTCTCCTTATCTCTTGTTTGTTTTTTAAATTTAATTTTATATATTTTCAGAGCAAATTGGATAAAAATATTGTGTTTGTTCTAGGTATACAGAATCTGGTTCATTATATCTATGTATCTAGCTATTTATCTTTGGTTCCTTTCCTGTGTAGGCTATTACAGAGTGTTTAGTAGACCTCTCTTGATATTCCATAGGCATTTTGTGATTATATATTTCATGTGTTAGTACATGTCTGTTAACCCCTATATCCTAATTTATTCATTCCTTATGCTTTTCCATTTGGTTAAACATAATTTTGTTTTCTTAATCCATGCGTGTCCTTGTCTTGGAAATATGTCCGTGGGTATCAATTTTTAGGTAACACCTAGAAGTGATGTCATAGGATATCTGTCTTTCAGTTTCTTTCTTACTTCAAGTTGGATGATTATGTCTAGGTCCTTCTATGGTGGTACAAATGGCACTGTTTCCTTCTTTCCATGGCTAATATTCCATTGTGTACCTGGACCACTTCTTCTTTGTGCATTCATTTGTTGATGGACATTTTGGTTGCTTCCAAGTCTCGGCTATGGGAAATATTGCTGTAGTGCAGGATTCCCAGCCTGTGTCTTTTTGACTCAGGTGCTCTCAGGTGATAAGACCAGCAGTTGGGCTACCAGATCGTATGGTAGCTCAATTTTTAACTGTAAACGCAGCGCCATTCTCTTCTCACTACTGGCTCTTATCAGTTTACGTCACACCAGCAGCTAGAGGGTTCACAGTTCTCTAAAAGCCCTTCAGCATTCATTCTTTGTAGACTATTTTGCTGATGATATCTCTGATGGCTGTGAGGTGAACGTTTTTAGAGATTGGGTTTGCATGGTTTTATTAGTTCCTGATATTGACCATTTTTCCATGCACTTCTTTTAAACAAAAAGAAAAATAAAAAGAGAGAAAAGACAAAATGTGCATAAAATATGTCTCTTGATATTGTCTTTTTGAAATTTTGACGTCTTTTGAATTTTCTGTTCGATTTATGACCTCAGGATTTGTTTTGTTTTGTTTTGAGTCCCGGTTTCCTTTAGAGTCCTGCAAATATTTTGAATGTTCAGTGACCATTAACGCTGGGTTTAAAGCTGCATTTGTGTGTAACGGCCACAGGGAGGCAGCATTTCTCCATTACCAAATCTGGGCACTAGGGCAGGAGAGCCATAATGGAAGTTGTGTTGTAGGTTGTAAATTAGAATGGAATGTACCTGGAAAAAGCCCCTTAAGTCTATGTCTCATTACTTGCTCTTTGTTTTTTTAATTTAATTTTTATTTTGTATTGGACCAAATTTGATTACAATGTTTTCTTTGTTCTAGGTGTGTAAGATGTGATTCTTTTACACATATACATATATCTATTCTTCTTCGGATCCTTTTCCCATGTAGGTTATGACACAATGTTGAGTAGGCTTCTCTTGGTATGCTATAGGTCTTTGGTGATTATATATTTCACATGTGTTTGTATGTCTCTGTTAACCCCAATATCGTAATGTATCCAATGCTCACACCTTTAAATTTGTTAAACCATAAGTTTGCTTAATGAATCTGTGATTCCATTTCTCTGTGGAAATATCTTCATTGTATCAATTTTTAGGTAACACCTATAAGTCAGATCATAAGATATGTGTCTTTCGCTTTCTCACTCACTATGAGTTGCATGATTACCTCTAGACTAATCTATGGTGCTGCAAATGTCACTGTTTCATTTTTTTCCTTGGCTAATATTCCATCTGCACATGTACCAGTTATTATTCGTCCACTCATCTCTTGATGGACTTTTTGGTTGCTTCCATGTCTTGGTTATTGTAATACTGCTGCAGTACCGATTTGGCTGTCTGTTTCTTTCTAATTCTCTCTTCTTAGGTTTTAGGCCGAGGAGTGGACCTGCTGGATCATCTAATAGCTCAATGTTTACCTTTTAAAGGCACCTCCATTCTGTTCCCATTAGTGGCTCTTACTAGGTTACGTCCCACTTCAAATTAGGGTATGCATTTCTCCACAACCTCTTCAGCATTGATCGTTTGTAGTTTTTGTGCTGATGGTTATTCTGAGTGGTGTGAGCTGATACCTCTTTGTGGTTGGATTTGCATGTGTCTCATAATCATTTGAAATTGAACTTTCAGGCATGTCCTTTTATTTTTCAAACTGTTATTACAGCTTACTTCTTCAAATTGTTTTCTTGAATTCTGTGCCACATTTTGAAATTTTTTGGCCTTTACATGCATCAAGGCATTTTGAGGGCAGTTTTCATTTGCAGCCCTGCAGTACTTGTGAATATGAAGTGACCATTAGCACAGATTGCATAGCTGCTGTTGTAAGTATCGGCCAGAGGGCAGCAGCATTTCTACGTTCCCCACTGTGGTGCCTAGGTAAACAGACCTTCCTGCCAGTGGCGTTCCTCAGTTATAAATTAGAGGGCAATGTGCCCTGATTGACCCCCAAAATGTTATGTCTCCTTACTTATGTTTGTTTTTTAAATTTAACTTATCATTTTTATTGGAATAATATTTCATTGTGACATGGACCACTTCTTTGTTCATTCCTCTGTTGATGGACATTTTCGTTGCTTCCAAGTGTTGGCTATGGTAAATATTGCTGGAGTACAGTGTTGCCAGCCTGTGACTTTTGCTTCTCATTTTCTCAGGTGAAAGGCCCAGCAGTGGGTGTGCTTCATTGACTGGTAGCTGAATGTTTACCTTTTCAAAGCACCTCCATTGGGTTTTCATTAGTGGCTCTTACCACGTCCCACTTAGCACCGAGGGTACGCATTTCTCCACAACCCCTTCAGCATTATTGTTTGAAGAATGTTTGCTCATGACCATTCTGACTGGTGTGAGCTGATAGGTTTTTGTAGTTTGGATTTGTATGTTTTTAATATTTTCTAATGTTCAGAATTTTTCCATACCTTTTTCTTTTTTATTAAAAATAAAAGGAAAAAAATGGGAGTACAATATACCTCTTGAAATTGTCTTCTTGGAAGGTTGTCCTCCTTTGAATTTCTTGGTCGATTTTTGACCACAGGACTTTTTTTGAGAGCAGGTGTTATTTACATGCCTGCAATGATTGTGAATATTTAGGGACCATTAGCACTGGGTTTAAAGCTGCTGTTGTGGGAAACGGCCACAAGGCGGCAGCATTTCTCCATTCCCAACTATGGTTACTAGGGCAGCAGAGCCTTTGTGGAAGTCATGTTCCTAGGTTGTAAATTAGAATGGAATGTGCCAGGAAATACCCCATGAAGTTTGTGTCTCCTTACTTCTTGTTTGTTGTTTTAATTGTTTTAATCGGGGTAATGATTAGAATACAGTTTGTCCTAGGTGTACACATTCTGGTTTATTTCTACATCATATGTATCTATTAATGTACAGATCCTTTTCCCATGTAAAAGATTACAGAGCGTTCCATAGACCTCCCTTGCTATGTGCTCGGTCTTTTTGATATATGTACTTAATCTGTATTTGTATAGGTATGGTAAACCTAATCTTCATTTATCCATTGCCACCAACTTTCCTTTTAGATACACAGTGTGTTCTTTAAGTCTGTGTGTGTCTTTCTCTGTGGAAATATGTCCATGTTTGTTAGTTGTTAGGTAACACCTATAAGTGATATCATAGGATATATGTCTTTTGCTTTCCAACTTGCCTCATGTTCTGTGATGATCTCTAGGCTCATCTATGATGCCTCAAAGAGCAGTGTTTCATTGTTTTCCATGGCTAATATTCCTTTGTGCACATGGACCACTTCTTCTTTATCCATTTATCTGTTGGTGGACATTTAGGTTGCTTCCATGTCTTGGCTATTGTGAATAAGGCTTCAGTGCAGCTTTTGCAGCCTGTGTCTTCTCGATTCTGGTCTTCTCAGGTGAGAGACCCAGCGGTGGGCCTGCTGCATCGAATGATACCTCAATTTTTACTTTTAAACACAGCTCCTTTCTGTTCTCATTATTGCCTGTTACCACTTTACATCTTACCTGCAGCTAGATGGTAAACAGTTCTCTAAAACCCCTTCAGCATTTATTGTTTGTAGACATTTTGCTGATGGTCAGTCGACTGGTGTGAGTTGAAACCTTTTTGTAGATTAGATTTGCATGTGTCTAATAATTCCTGAGGTCGAGCTTTTATCCATTTTCCTTTTTTTAAAAAAGAGAGTGAGTAAAACTTACCTCTTCATATGTTCTTCTTGAAAATTTGCCTGGTTTGAATTTTTTTGGCCATTCCATACCTCAGGACATTTTTTGAGGCCAGGTGTCCTTTACAGCCCTGAGTCCTTTTTAATGTTCAGTGACCATTAGCTGTTGGTTTAAAGCCCCTCTTGTGGGAATAGGCCACAAGGCAGCAGCATGTCTACATTTCCAATCTGGGTTTTTAGGCAGCAGAGCCTTCCTGGAAATTCTGTTAGTAGGCTGCAAATTAGAGTGGAATGTGCCAGGGCACACACCCATGAGCTTATGTCTCCTTATCTCTTGTTTGTTTTTTAAATTTAATTTTATATATTTTCAGAGCAAATTGGATAAAAATATTGTGTTTGTTCTAGGTATACAGAATCTGGTTCATTATATCTATGTATCTAGCTATTTATCTTTGGTTCCTTTCCTGTGTAGGCTATTACAGAGTGTTTAGTAGACCTCTCTTGATATTCCATAGGCATTTTGTGATTATATATTTCATGTGTTAGTACATGTCTGTTAACCCCTATATCCTAATTTATTCATTCCTTATGCTTTTCCATTTGGTTAAACATAATTTTGTTTTCTTAATCCATGTGTGTCCTTGTCTTGGAAATATGTCCGTGGGTATCAATTTTTAGGTAACACCTAGAAGTGATGTCATAGGATATCTGTCTTTCAGTTTCTTTCTTACTTCAAGTTGGATGATTATGTCTAGGTCCTTCTATGGTGGTACAAATGGCACTGTTTCCTTCTTTCCATGGCTAATATTCCATTGTGTACCTGGACCACTTCTTCTTTGTGCATTCATTTGTTGATGGACATTTTGGTTGCTTCCAAGTCTCGGCTATGGGAAATATTGCTGTAGTGCAGGATTCCCAGCCTGTGTCTTTTTGACTCACGTGCTCTCAGGTGATAAGACCAGCAGTTGGGCTACCAGATCGTATGGTAGCTCAATTTTTAACTGTAAACGCAGCGCCATTCTCTTCTCACTACTGGCTCTTATCAGTTTACGTCACACCAGCAGCTAGAGGGTTCACAGTTCTCTAAAAGCCTTTCAGCATTCATCCTTTGTAGACTATTTTGCTGAAGATCATTCTGACGGCTGTGAGGTGAACGTTTTTATAGATTGGATTTGCATGGCTTTATTAGTTCCTGATATTGACCATTTTCCATGCATTTTTTAAACAAAAAGAAAAAGAGAAAATGTGCGTAAAATATGCCACTTCATATTGTCTTTTTGAAATGTTGACGTCATTTGAATTTTCTGGTCGATATCTGACCTCAGAATTTTTTCTGGGGCCCAGTGTCCTTTACAGTCCTGCAAATATTTTGAATATTCAGTGACCTTTAATGCTGGGTTCAAAGCTGCATTTGTGTGAAACGGCCACAAGAAGGCAGCATTTCGCCATTACCAAATCTGTTTACTAGGGCAATAGAGCCTTAATAAGGTCCTGTTCTAGGTTGCAAATTAGAATGGAAAGTGCCAGGAAAATCCCTTTAGGTTTATGTCTCATTACTTCTTGTTCGTATTCTTAATTTAATTTTTATTTTTTATTGACGGCAAATTTGATTACAGTGTTTTGTGTGTTCTTGGTGTGCAAGATGTGGTTCTTTCACACATACACATATATCTATTCTTCTTCAGATCCTTTTCCCATGTAGGTTATGACACAATGTTGAGTAGTTTTCTCTTGGTCTTTGGTGATTATATATTTCACATTTGTCTGTATATCTCTGTTAATCCCAATATCTTAATGTATCCAATCCTCACACCTTTCCATTTGGTGAACCATAAGTTTGTTTAATGAAACTGTGATTGCTTTTCTCTGTGGAAATGTCTTCATCGGTACCAATTTTTAGCTAACACCTATACGTGAAATGATAGGGCATGTGTCTTTCCCTTTGTCACTTACTACAAGTTGTGTGATTACTTCTAGACTCATCTATGGTGCTGCAAATGGCATTGTTTCATTTTTTCCCTAGCTAATATTCCATCTCTACAAGTAGCAGTTCTTCTCTGTCCACCCATCTGCTGGTGGACTTTTTGGTTACTTCCATATCTGGACTATTGTAATACTGTGCAATGCAGATTTACATGCCTGTGTCTTTCCAATTCTGTCATAGATTATAGGTCCAGGAATGGACCTGCTGGATCATATGGTACGTCAGTGTTTACCTTTTAAATGCACCTCCATTCTGTTCTCATTATTAGCTCTTTCCAGGTTACACCCCCCTTAAATTTGAGGGTATGCATTTCTCCACAACACCACCAGCATTTATTGTTTATAGTTCTCTTGATGATGGTTATTCTGAATGGTGTGAGCTGATACCTCTTTGTGGTTGAATTTGCATGTGTCTCATACTCTGTTTAAATTGAGCTTTAAGGCGTGTCCTTTTTCTTTTTCAAACTGTGATTACAGCTTAGTTCTTCCAAGTGTTTCCTTAAAGTATGTGTCACATTTTGCAATTTTTTGGCCATTACCTCCCTCAAGACATATTGAGGGTAGTTTTCATTTACAACCCTGCAGTTCTTGTTCATATGAAGTGACCATTAACACAGGCTTTAAAGCTGCTTTTGCAGCTAACGGCCAGAGGGCGGCAGCCTTTCTATGTTCCCCACACTGGTACTAGGGAAACAGACCTTCTGGCCAGTGGTGTTCCACAGTTATAAATTAGAGTGGAATGTGCCTGGATAAACCCACAAATGCTGATGTTTCCTTACTTTTGTTTGTTTCTTAAATTTAATTATATTTTTTATTGGAGTAATATTCCATTGTGTACACGGACCACTTCTTCTTTGTGCATTCCTCTGTTGATGGACTTTTTCGTTGCTTCCAAGTGTTGGCTATGGTAAATATTGCTGGAGTGCAGGATTGCCAGCCTGTGACTTTTTTTTTTTTTTTTTTTTTTTTTTTTGTGGTATGCGGGCCTCTCACTGTTGTGGCCTCTCCCGTTGCGGAGCACAGGCTACGGACGCGCAGGCCCAGCGGCCATGGCTCACGGGCTTAGTTGCTCCGCGGCATGTGGGATCTTCCCGGACCAGGGCACGAACCTGTGTCTCCTGCATCGGCAGGCGGACTCTCAACCACTGCGCCACCAAGGAAGCCCGTAGCCTGTGACTTTTTGATTCTCATTTTCTCAGGTGATAGGCCCAGAAGTGGGTATGCTTCATTAAATGGTAGCTCAATGTGTACCTTTTCAAAGCACCTCCATTGTGTTTTCATTAGTGGCTCTTACCATGTCCCCCTTAGAACAGAGTTTACGCATTTCTCCACAATCCCTTCAGCATTTAGTGTTTGAAGCATTTCTGCTGAAGGCCATTCTGACTGGTGTGAGCTGATAGGATTTTGTAATTTGGGTTTGCATGTCTTTCAAAATTCCTAAAATTCATCAGTTTGAGACGCTTTTTTCTTTTCTGCTAAAAAAAGAGAAAAAAGTGTGAGTACAACATACCTCTTGAAATTGTCTTCTTGGAAGGTTGCCCTCTTTTGAATTTTTGTCCAATTTTCGACCCCAGGATTTTTTTGGAGGGCAGGTGTGATTTACAGGCCTGCAAGTTTGGTGAATATTTAGTGACCTTTAGCACTAGGTTTAAACCTGCTGTTGTGGGAAACAGCCCCAAGGAGGCAGCATTTCTCCATTCCCAAATCTGGGTCCTAGGGCAACAGAGCCTTTCTGGACGTCGTGTTCCTAGCTTGAAAATTGGAATGGAATGTGCCAGGAAAACCCCCCATAAGTTTATGTCTCATTACTTCTTCTTGGTTTTTAATTTTTTTTAATTGGGTTAATTATTAGAATAGTGTTTGTCTTAGGTGAAAACAGCCTGTTTCATTTGTACATTATATATGTCTATGCATGTACAGATCCTCTTCCCATGTAAAATATTACAGAGTGTTCTGTATACCTCCCTTGCTGTATGGTCAGTCTTTTTGATATATGTATAAAATATGTATTGGTATACGTATAGTAACACTAATCTTAATTTATCCATTTTTTAACAACTTTATTTGAGTATAACTGTTTTACAATAGTGTGTTAGTTTCTCCTTTACAACAAAGTGAATCAGTTATACATAAACATATGTTCCCATAACTCTTCCCTCTTGTGTCACCCTCCCTCCCACCCTGCCTATCCCACCCCTCTAGGTGGTCACAAAGCACAGAGGTGAACTCCCTGTGCTATGCTGCAGCTTCCCACTAGCTATCTATTTTACATTTGGTAGTGTGTATATGTCCCTGCCACTCTGTCACATCGTCACAGCTTACCCTTCCCCCTCCCCATATCCTCAAGTCCATGCTCTAGTAGGTCTGTGTTTTATTCCCATCCTGCCACTAATCTCTTCATGACATTTTTTTTTAGATTCCATATATATGTGTTAGCATACGGTATTTGTTTTTATCCTTCTGACTTACTTCACTCTGTATGACAGACTCCAGGTCTATCCACCTCATTACAAATAACTCCGTTTCATTTCTTTTTATGGCTGAGTAATATTCCATTGTATATATGTGCCACATCTTCCTTATCAATTCATCTGTTGATGGACACTTAGGTTGCTTCCATGATCTGGCTATCGTAAATAGAGCTGCAATAAACATTCCCCACACCTTTCTGTCTAGATAAGCATAGTTGTTTTCTAAGTCTGTGAGTGTCTTTCTTTGTGGAAATATGTACATTTGTGTCAGTTATTAGATAACGCCTATAAGTGATATCATAGGATAGGTGTCTTTTGCTTTCTCACTTTCTACTATTTGCGTGATTACTTCTGGACTCATCTGTGGTGCTGCAAATGGCATTGTTTCATTTTTTTCTTTGGCTAATACTCCATCTGTACATGTACCAATTCTTCTTTGTCCACTCATCTGTTGATGGACGTTTTGGTTGCTTCCATGTCCTGGCTATTGTAATACTGCTGCAATGCAGATTTGCCTGCCTGGGTCTTTCCAATTCTGTCTTCTTAGGTTATAGGCCCAGAGATGGGGCTGCTGGATCATATAGTAGCTCAATGTTTACCTTTAACAGTCACCTCCATTGTGTTCCCATTAGTGGCTCTTACCAGGTTATGTCCCACTTCAAATTGAGGGTATGGGGGCTTCCCTTGTGGCACAGTGGTTGAGAACCTGCCTGCCGATGCAGGGGACACGGGTTCGAGCCCCGGTCCGGGAGGATCCCACATGCCGCGGAGCAGCTGGGCCCATAGGCCATGGCCACTGAGCCTGCGCGTCTGGAGCCTGTGCTCTGCAACGGGAGAGGCCACAGCGGTGAGAGGCCCGCGTACCACACACACACAAAAAAAACAGACAATTTGAGGGTATGGATTTCTCCACAACCCCATCAGCATTGATTGTTTGTAGTTTTTTGGCTGATGGTTATTCTGAGTGGTGTGAACTGATACCATTTTGTGGTTGGATTTGCATGTGTCTCATAAGCCCTTGAAACTGAGCTTTCAGGCA
The DNA here is from genome assembly GCF_026419965.1 of Kogia breviceps. Lineage (NCBI taxonomy): Eukaryota > Metazoa > Chordata > Mammalia > Artiodactyla > Physeteridae > Kogia > Kogia breviceps. Next base: position 29,860,610 of record NC_081320.1, read on the forward strand.
TGTCCTTTTATTTTTTAAACTCTGAATACAGCTTACTTCTTCAAATTGTTTTCTTGAATTATGTGCCACATTTTGAAAATGTTTGGCCTTTACCTGCGTCAAGACATTTTGAGGGCAGGTTTCATTTACAGCCCTGTAGTACTTGTGCATATGAAGTGACCATTAGCACAGATTTTAAAGCTGCTGTTGCAGGTAACAGCCAGAGGGCGACAGCATTTCTACCTTCCCCACCCTGGTACATAGGGAAACAGACCTTCCTGCCAGTGGTGTGCCGCGGTTATAAATTAGACTGGAATGTGCCCTGATAAACCCCCCAAAAATTATATCTCCTTACATTTGTTTGTTTTTTAAATTTAATTTATGTTTTTTATTGGAGTAATATTCCATTGGGTACATGGACCACTTCTTCTTTGTACATTCCTCTGTTGATGGACATTTTCATTGCTTCCAAGTGTTGGCTATGGTAAATATTGCTGGAGTGCCAGATTGCTAGCCTGTGACTTTCTGATTCTCATTTTCTCAGGTGATAGGTGCAGGAGTGGGTATGCTTTATTAACTGGTAGCTCAATGTTTACCTTTTCAAAGCACCTCCATTGTGTTTTCATTAGTGGCTCTTACCACCTGGCTTCTCCACAACCCCTTCAACCTTTATTGTTTGCGGAATTTTTGCTTATGGCCTTTCTGACTGGTGTGAGCTGAGAGGTTTTTGTAATTTGGATTTGCGTGTCTTTTAAAATTCCTAATGTTCAGCATTTTTCCATGCCTTTCTCTTTTCTTTAACAAAGGAAAAAAGTGTGAATACAAGATACCTCTTTTTTTAACATCTTTATTTGAGTATAACTGTTTTACAATAGTGTGTTAGTTTCTCCTTTACAACAAAGTGAATCAGTTATACATATACATATGTTCCCATAACTCTTCCCTCTTGTGTCACCCTCCCTCCCACCCTCCCTATCCCACCCCTCTAGGTGGTCACAAAGCACAGAGGTGAACTCCCTGTGCTATGCTGCAGCTTCCCACTAGCTATCTATTTTACATTTGGTAGTGTGTATATGTCCCTGCCACTCTGTCACATCGTCACAGCTTACCCTTCCCCCTCCCCATATCCTCAAGTCCATGCTCTAGTAGGTCTGTGTTTTATTCCCATCCTACCACTAATCTCTTCATGACATTTTTTTTTTAGATTCCATATATATGTGTTAGCATACGGTATTTGTTTTTATCCTTCTGACTTACTTCACTCTGTATGACAGACTCCAGGTCTATCCACCTCATTACAAATAACTCAGTTTCATTTCTTTTTATGGCTGAGTAATATTCCATTGTATATATATATGTGCCACATCTTCCTTATCCATTCATCTGTTGATGGACAGTTAGGTTGCTTCCATGTCCTGGCTATCATAAATATAGCTGCATAAACATTTTGGTACATGACTCTTTTTGAATTATGGTTTTCTCAGGGTATATGCCCAGTAGTGGGATTGCTGGGTCATATGGTAGTTCTATTTGTAGTTTTTTAAGGAACCTCCATACTGTTCTCCATAGTGGCTGTATCATTTTACATTCCCACCAACAGTGCAAGAGTGTTCCCTTTTCTCCACACCCTCTCCAGCATTTATTGTTTCTAGAGTTTTTGACGAAGGCCAATCTGACCAGTGTGAGATGATATCTCATTGTAGTTTTGATTTGCATTACTCTACTGATTAATGATGTTGAGCATTCTTTCATGTGTTTGTTGGCGACCTGTGTATCTTCTTTGGAGAAATGTCTATTTAGTTCTTCTGCCCATTTTTGGATTGGGTTGTTTGTTTTTTTGTTATTGAGCTGCCTGAGTTGCTTATAAATTTTGGATATTAATCCTTTGTCAGTTGCTTCATTTGCAAATATTTTCTCCCATTCTGAGGGTTGTCTTTTGGTCTTGTTTATGGTATCCTTTGCTGTGCAAAAGCTTTTAAGTTTCATTAGATCCCATTTGTTTATTTTTGTTTTGATTTCCATTTCTCTAGGAGATGGGTCAAAAAGGATCTTGCTGTGATTTTTGTCATAGAGTGTTCTGCCTATGTTTTCCTCTAAGAGTTTGATAGTCTCTGGCCTTACATTTAGGTCTTTAACCCATTTTGAGTTTATTTTTGTGTATGGTGTTAGGGAGTGTTCTAATTTCATACTTCTACAGGTAGCTGTCCAGTTTTCCCAGCACCACTTATTGAAGAGGCTGTCTTTTCTCCACTGTGTTTCCTTCTCTCCTTTATCAAAGATAAGGTGACAATATGTGTGTGGGTTTATCTCTGGCCTTTCTATCCTGTTCCATTGATCTATATTTCTGTTTTTGTGCCAGTACCATACTGTCTTGATTACTGTGGCCTTGTAGTATAGTCTGAAGTCAGGGAGCCTGATTCCTCCAGCTCCATTTTTCGTTCTCAAGATTGCTTTGGCTATTCGGGGTCTTTTGTGTTTCCATACAAATTGTGGAATTCTTTGTTCTAGTTCTGTAAAAAATGCCAGTGGTAATTTGATAGGGATTGCATTGAATCTGTAGATTGCTTTGGGTAATAGAGTCATTTTCACAATGTTGATTCTTCCAATCCAGGAACATGGTATATCTCTCCACCTATTTGTATCATCTTTAATTTCTTTCATCAGTGTCTTATAGTTTTCTGCATACAAGTCTTTTGTCTCCTTAGGTAGGTTTATTCCTAGATATTTTATTCTTTTTGTTGCAATGGTAAATGGGAGTGTTTTCTTAATTTCACTCTCAGATTTTTCATCATTAGTGTATAAGAATGCCAGAGATTTCTGTGCATTAATTTTGTATCCTGCTACTTTACCAAATTCATTGATTAGTTCTAGTAGTTTTCTGGTAGCATCCTTAGTATTCTCTATGTATAGTATCATGTCATCTGCAAACAGTGACAGCTTTACTTCTTCTTTTCCTATTTGGATTCCTTGTATTTCTTTATTTTCTCTGATTGCTCTGGCTAGAACTTCCAAAACTAGCTTGAATAATAGTGGTGAGAGTGGGCAACCTTGTCTTGTTCCTGATCTTAGTGGAAATGGTTTCAGTTTTTCACCATTGAGAACAATGCTGGCTGTGGGTTTGTCATATATGGCCTTTATTATGTTGAGGAAAGTTCCCTGTATGCCTATTTTCTGCAGGGTTTTTATCATAAATGAGTGTTGAATTTTGTCAATAGCTTTCTCTGCATCTATTGAGATGATCATATGGTTTTTCTCCTTCAGTTTGTTGATATGGTGTATCACGTTGATTGATTTGCATATATTGAAGAATCCTTGCATTCCTGGAACAAACCCCACTTGATCATGGTGTATGATCCTTTTAATGTGCTGTTGGATTCTGTTTGCTAGTATTTTGTTGAGGATTTTTGCATCTATGTTCATCAGTGATATTGACCTGTAGTTTTCTTTCTTTGTGACGTCTTTGTCTGGTTTTGGTATCAGGGTGATGGTGGCCTCATAGAATGAGTTTGGGAGTGTTCCTCCCTCTGCTATCTTTTGGAAGAGTTTGAGAAGGATAGGTGTTAGCTCTTCTCTAAATGTTTGATAGAATTCGCCTGTGAAGCCATCTGGTCCTGGGCTTTTGTTTGTTGGAAGATTTTTAATCACAGTTTCAATTTCAGTGCTTGTGATTGGTCTGTTCATATTTTCTCTTTCTTCCTGGTTCAGTCTCGGCAGGTTGTGCATTTCTAAGAATTTGTCCATTTCTTCCAGGTTGTCCATTTTATTGGCATACAGTTGCTTGTAGTAATCTCTAATAATCTTTTGTATTTCTGCAGAGTCAGTTGTTACATCTCCTTTTTCATTTCTAATTCTATTGATTTGAGTCTCCTCCCTTTTTTTCTTGATGAGTCTGGCTAATGGGTTATCAATATTATTTATCTTCTCAAAGAACCAGCTTTTAGTTTTATTGATCTTTGCTATTGTTTCCTTCATTTCTTTATCATTTATTTCTGATCTGATCTTTATGATTTCTTTCCTTCTGCTAAAGTTGGGGTTTTTTTGTTCTTCCTTCTCTAATTGCTTTAGGTGCAAAGTTAAGTTGTTTATTCGAGATGCTTCCTGTTTCTTAAGGTATGATTGTATTGCTATAAACTTCCCTCTTAGAACTGCTTTTGCTGTATCCCATAGGTTTTGGGTCATCGTTTCTCCATTGTCATTTGTTTCTAAGTACTTTTTGATTTCCTCTTTGATTTCTTCAATGATCACTTCGTTATTAAGTAGTGTATTGTTTAACCTCCATGTGTTTGTATTTTTTACAGATCTTTTCCTGTAATTGATATCTAGTCTCATAGCGTTGTGGTCAGAAAAGATACTTGATATGATTTCAATTTTCTTAAATTTGCCAAGGCTAGATTTGTGGCCCAATATATGATCGATCCTGGAGAATGTTCCATGAGCACTTGAGAAAAAATGTGTATTCTGTTGTTTTTGGATGGAACGTCCTATAAATATCAATTAAGTCCATCTTGTGTAATGTATCATTTAAAGCTTGTGTTTCCTTATTTATTTTCATTTTGGATGATCTGTCCATTGGTGACAGTGGGGTGTTAAAGTCCCCTACTATAATTGTGTTACTGTCGATTTCCCCTTTTAAGGCTGTTAGTATTTAGCTTATGTATTGAAATGCTCCTATGTTGGGTGCATAAATATTTACAATTGTTATATCTTCGTCATGGATTGATCCCTTGATCATTATGTAGTGTCCTTCTTTGTCTCTTGTAATAGTTTTTATTTTAAAGTCTATTTTGTCTGATATGAGAATTGCTACTCCAGCTTTCTTCTGATTTCCATTTGCATGGAATATCTTTTTCCATCCCCTTACTTTCAGTCTGTAAGTGTCCCTAGGTTTGAAGTGGGTCTCTTGTAGACAGCATATATATGGGTCTTGTTTTTGTATCCATTCAGCCAGTCTGTGTCTTTTGGTGGAAGCATTTAATCCATTTACATTTAAGGTAATTATCGATATGTATGTTCCTATTACTATTTACTTAATTGTTTCGGGTTGTTCTTGTAGGTCTTTTCCTTCTCTTGTGTTTCTTGCTTAGAGAAGTTCCTTTAGCATTTGTTGTAAAGCTGGTTTGGTGGTGCTGAACTCTCTCAGCTTTTGCTTGTCTGTAAAGGTTTTAATTTCTCCATCAAATCTGAATGAGATCCTTGCTGGGTAGAGTAATCTTGGTTATAGGATTTTTTCCTTCATCACTTTAAATATGTCCTGCCACTCCCTTCTGGCTTGTAGAGTTTCTGCTGAAAGATCAGATGTTAACCTTATGGGGATTCCCTTGTGTGTTGTTTGTTGTTTTTCCCTTGCTGCTTTTAATATGTTTTCTTTGTATTTAATTTTTGACAGTTTGATTATTATGTGTCTTGGCGTGTTTATCCTTGGGTTTATCCTGTATGGGACTCTCTGTGCTTACTGGACTTGACTGACTATTTCCTTTCCTATATTAGGGAAGTTTTCAACTATAATCCTTCAAATATTTTCTTAGTCCCTTTCTTTTTCTCTTCTTCTTCTGGGACCCCTATAATTCGAATGTTGGTGCGTTTAGTGTTGTCCCAGAGGTCTCTGAGAATGTCCTCAGTTCTTTTCATTCTTTTTTCTTTCTTCTGCTCTGCAGTAGTTATTTCCACTATTTTATCTTCCAGGTCACTTATCCGTCCATCTGCCTCAGTTATTCTGCTATTGATCCCATCTAGAGTATTTTTCATTTCATGTATTGTGTTGCTCATTGTTACTTGCTTCCTCTTTATTTCTTCTAGGTCCTTGTTAACTGTTTCTTGCAATTTGTCTATTCTATTTCCAAGATTTTGAATCATCTTTACTATCATTATTCTGAATTCTTTTTCAGGTAGACTGGCTACTACCTCTTCATTTGTTAGGTCTGGTGTGTTTTTATCTTGCTCCTTCATCTGCTGTGTGTTTTTCTGTCTTCTCATTTTGCTTATCTTACTGTATTTGGGGTCTCCTTTTTGCAGGCTGCAGGTTCGTAGTTCCCTCTGTCTTTGGTGGCTGTCCCCAGTTGCTGAGGTTGGTTCAGTGGGTTGAGTAGGTTTCCTGGTTGGGGGGACCAGTGCCTCTGTGGATGAGGCTGGATCCCATCTCCCTGGTGGGCAGGTCCACGTCCGGTGTCGTGTATGGAGATGTTGGTAGCCTTATTATGATTTTAGGCAGCCTCTCTGCTAATGGATGGGGCTGTAGACATGTCTCGCTCTTTGTTGGGTATAGGGTGTCCATCACTGTTCGTTGCTGGTCCTTGAGTGAAGCTGGGTCTTGGTGTTGAGATGGAGATCTCTGGGAGATTTTCGCCGTTTGATATTACATGGAGCTGAGAGGTCTCTTGTGGACCAGTGTCCTGAGGTTAGTTCTCCCACCTCAGAGACACAACCTTGACACCTGACTGGAGTGCCAAGAGCCTTTATTCCACACGGCTCAAAATAAAAGGGAGAAAAAATAGAAAGGAAAGAAAAGAAGGAAGGAAGGAAGGAGGAAGGGAGGGAAGGAAGGAAGGAAGAAAGGAAGGGAGGGAGGAAGGAAGAAAGGAAGGAAGGGAGGAAGGAAGGAAGGAGGGAAGGAGGAAAGAAAGGAGGCAAGAAAGGAAGAATGAAAGGGAGAAGACAAAATAAAGTAGGATAAAATATATTTATTAAAATAAAATTAATTATTAAGAAGAAAAATTTCTATTAAAGAAAAAAATAAAACCAACCAAAAAAAAAAAACCGGGTCGGTCTAACCCTAGGACAGATGGTGAAAACAAAGCTATACAGACAAAATCTCACACAGCAGCACACACATACACACTCACAAAAAGAAAAAAGGGGAAAATAATAGTGTATCTTGCTCCCAAAGTCCTCCTCCTCAACTTGTGATATTTCGCTGTCTATTCAGGTTTTCCACAGATGCAGGGCACTTCAAGTTGACTGTGGAGCTTTAATCCTCTGCTTCTGAGGCTGCTGGGAGAGACCTCCCCTCTCTTCTGTGTTCGCACAGCTCCTGGGGTTCAGCTTTGGACTTGGCCCCGCCTCTGCGTGTAGGTCGTCTGAGGGCGTCTGCCCTTCGCTCAGACAGGACGGGGTTAAAGAGGCAGCTGATTCGGGGGCTCTGGCACAGGCCAGGGGGGAGGGAGGGGCACGGATGAGGGGCGAGCCTGCGACATCAGAGGCCGTCGTGACGCTGCACTTGCCCGAGGTGCACCGTGCGTTTTCCCTGGGAAGCTGTCCCTGGATCCCGGGACCCCGGCAGTGGTGGGCTGCACACCTCCCGGGAGGGGCGGTGTGAAGAGTGACCTGTGCTCGCACACGGGCCTCTTGGTGGCGGCAGTAGCAACCCTAGCGTCCCACACCCGTCTCTGTTGTCCGTGCCGACAGCCGCAGCTCGCGCCCGTTTCTGGAACTCCTTTACACGGTGCCCGTAATCCCCTCTCCTCGCACCCCAGGAAGTGAAGAGGCAAGAAAAAGTCTCTTTCATGAAGGATTTATCTGTAGTATGCAATGCTATAGATAAATCCTTCATGAAAGAGACTTTTTCTTGAAGGGTCCATCGATGTAGCACACTTCATTGTTGTCTTATTTTAAGAAATTGCCTCAGCTACCCCAGCCTTAGCAGCCACCACCCAGATCAGTTAGCAGCCATGGACATAGAAGCAAGACCCTCCACCAGGAAAAAGATTGTGACTCAGTGAAGGCTCAGATGATGGTTAGCATTTTTTAGCAATAAAATATTTTTAATTAAAAAAAAGTCTCTTGTCTCTTCAGTAGCTCCGTGCCCGTTTCTGGAGCTCCTTTAAGCGGCGCACTTAAAGCCCTCTCCTCGCGCAGCAGGAGGCAAAGAGGGAAGAAAAGGTCTCTTGCCTCTTCCTCAGCTCCAGACTTCAACTGGACTCCCTCCCGGCCAGCTGTGGTGCACTAACCCCTTCAGGCTGTTTTCACTCTGCCAACTCCAGACCTTTCCCTGGGATCCCACTGAAGCCCGAGGCTCAGATCCCAGCCCCACCCACCCAGGGGGGTGAGCAAACAAGCCTCTCAGGCTGCTGAGTGCTGATCGGCACTGATCCTCTGTGTGAATCTCTCCACTTTGCCCTCTGCACCCTGTTGCTGCGCTCTCCTCCGCAGCTCCGAAGTTTCCCCCTCTGCCACCCGCAGTCTCCGCCCGCAAAGGGGCTTCTAGTGTGTGGAAACCTTTCCTCCTTCACGGCTCCCTCCCACTGGTGCAGGTCCCGTCCCTATTCTTTTGTCTCTGTTTATTCTTTTTTCTTTTGACCTACTCAGGTACGTGTGGAGTTTCTTGCCTTTTGGGAGGTCTCAGGTTTTCTGCCAGAGTTCGGTGCGTGTTCTACAGGAGAAGTTCCACGTGTAGATGTATTTCTGATGTATCTGTGAGGAGGAAAGTGATCCCCGCGTCTTACTTTTCTGCCATGTTCTCGCTCCCCTGAAGACACTCTTCTAAATCAAAACCAGTTCTCTTAACTTGCTGTTTTCTTCTTGGGTCACATTATGAACTCTTTCCGTGGCCACAGGGCATGTGTACTTTTAATTTCAGGGACTGCTGATATTCCAGGATGTGGCCATCGATTTCTCTCAAGAGGAGTGAGAAAGCCTGGGCCATGATCAGGGAGAATTGTACAGGGATGTGATATGAGAGAAGTATAGCAACCTGCTCTCCTTGGGTGAGGATAACTTCCTTCCAGAATTCCTTATCCAACCAGAGGGATTAGAGTCCTTCATTTGCAGAATGTCTCCTGAAATCTTCTGCTTCCTACAATAGGGTTTCAGATTGCAACGTTTCAGGACAGATTGGGAGTTTGTGGGTATAATTCATCTTCTTTTAAAATTGCAGCCTCCATTTTAATATACTTTGGAACTGCTTGGGATGTGTCTATATGAACTGAGTACTATTGCTTCTGTTAGAATCCTTACAATATTTTATTGTCTTTTTATCTGTAACAATTTTCCATGGACTCTTTGGGATTAAGGTATATTAGAAGAGAGACTGCGATTCTGGGACTTTCCTGGTCATGCAGCGGTTAAGAATCTGCCTGCCAAGGCAGGGGACATGGGTTCGAGCCCTGGTCCGGGAAGAGCCCACATGCCATGGAGCAGCTAAGCCCATACGCCACAGCTACTGGGCCTGCAGGCCACAACTACTGAAGCCCACACGCCTAGCGCCAGTGCTCCACAACAAGCGCAACAAGAGAATCCACCGCAAAGAGAAACCCGTGCACCACAACAAGGAGTAGCCCCCACTCGTTGCAACTAGAGAAAGGCTGCACATAGCAACAAAGACACAACGCAGACAAAAATTAATTAATTAATTAATTAATTTTAAAAAGTACTAAATCCTTCTATACAACTTCTCTGGGAAGAACAGAGAGATGGCGTGGGAGAGTGAGAAAGACAAGTATTTAGTGCACATCTCTCATGCAGGTGCTCTGCTGGCTCAGGTAGATTTATCCCCACTTTACAAAGGAGGAATTTCAGAGAGGTTTAGTAATTTTCCCAAAGCCAAACAGCTATTCAGTGACAGAACCAAGTTATGAACCAAGTCTGTTACCTTCAAAGCCTAAGTCGTCATCACAACAAAACTCAACTAATATCTACATTTATCCAACTACATTGCAACCTGGGGAGTTCTTGGCACAATCCTGAATAAGGGTGAGAAAGAAAGAAACAGCATTGTTCCTACAGGCAACCGAAATTTTTGGAGCAGCTGCTAGATGCCTGGCCGTTTTGGGGGTTCAGCAGTGATCAAGACAGGAAGAGTCCTGCTTTCATGAACCATGTAGTGGGGAGGAGAGATGGGTGCAACTTGGGTGAGAGATTTCACCTTGCTGGACCTCTGTTTGCCCATCTGGAAAATGGGATGGGTGTTCCTCATTTTCTGGGATTGTCCAGCCCTCACATTCTCTGATTCCATAAGAAGCATTTCTTTTCCTGTTTCTGTAAAATTCATTCAGGCCATGAGCTGTGATGAGTGTGCTTAGCTGCTCCCCAAATCACTCTGTTCCCACCCTTTTCCTGTGATCAGGTCTTTCCCGAAACATGACTCACAATCAATCCAGTCACAGAACCAAAGCGGCACCTAGCAGAAAAATTCCAACCATGGCTTCTCAGGAGCTCTGCGGCCTACCTGCCAGGTAAACTTAACTCACCTGGCACAAGGTGGCCATCCCTGGTTTCACATCAACATAATTGCAGGCACAAACCTCCTTGTTTTTCCATTTTGTCTTTCAGTTACTTGTTGAAACAACTGCACAAATATGCCTAGGATATAAATTCAGGCACCTTCTGGTCCCAGTGCCTACTAATAAATAATTTTTTGCCACTCGAATGATAAAGATAGAACATTTTATCATTCTGCTACCCTTACTATTTGTCATTTTTGTTGATATTTCTATTGAATGCATCTTGCAATATTTTAGCAATGGAACATTTATTTACGTTGTTCTAGACCCAGGCTTTAGTGGTAAAGCTTTCGTTGTTATATTTCTATTGGGTTTCCTTTAAAAATTATTATCCTATTTAACTGGATTAAGTCAATTCTATAAGCATTTATCTTAGGATATTGCTGAGATTAATACCTAGAGGGCAGGTGTACAAGGTGATTGGACTTCAGAACCTCTATTAGCACAATTAAGTATAAATATTACCTATATGTAAACCAAGGTACATGCCGAGTGAGACTCTCTGACTCTTTTTCACTGTCTGCCCCTCAAGTCTGTGACAAACGGAATATTTCTTGCCATCTCAGTAAACAAAGGACGTCACAGTCATCAGCACTTGCAGCCCTCCAATGTGAGCCGGCGGTCCCTGAGGAACTCACGATATGCAAATACAGAATACTGGCCCCAGAGAGCTGAGGTGCATATCAAAGGAAGGATTTCAGTGAGCCCAGACTCTGGCATCTTCCCATACAAAGAAAAGCGCTGCATTCCTCACCTTGGGAGAGCTGGTTTTCCTTAGTTAACAATCACCTTTGGATGTTCCCCATTACCAATGCCAGTCCCTTGCCCTGTCCCCTCCCCATGGTACTTTAGCTCAGGGAGGAAGGAGCGCAGAGGGGCTCTGCTGGCCTGCAAGCCTCGGGAGGAGTTTTCGGCCGCAGCCGGAACCTGCACCTCCCTTGCCCAGTTTCCTCTCAGGACGCTCAGGCCGAGCCCCTCCCCACGCCACCAAGGCCCTGCGAGCCAGGCCGAGGGCAGGGGCGAGAGGAGGGACCAACGTTTCCCGCGACCAGACGCTGCGGGCAGCTCTTTCTGCACAGCAGCGGCGGGTGGCAGCGAAACCCTGCCCCACAGAAACTGGTCTTGTGCGGCAGCCCGAGCAGGGGACCAGGCCGAGAGTTCGCGCCCACTTGCCCGGCCTGGCGTCCCCAAGACGGTCACGACTTCATCAGCCAGGGCCCCTTCAGAGCCGGCAGCCTCAGTGAGGTCGCACTCCCTGACACCAGAGGGAAGAGACCCCGAGCAGGGAGTTCCAGCTCTGCGGAAACGTGGGCTCCGTTCTGGGCATAGGGTTGGGGTCCCTCTGACCTGAGGCCTTCCGGGAGGGAGAGGGGCGCTCTGGGCAGGAGCAACCAGGACTGCAGGGCACCATCGAGGGTCCTGGAGGTGCGGCCTGGCCTGGGGTGCCGCCCAATGTGACAGAAATTTTGCTCATGGCCATTTTGACTGGTGTGAGCTGGTAGGTTTTTGTAATTTGGATTTGCATGTTTTTAATAATTCCTAATGTTCAGCATTTTCCATACCTTTATCTTTTTTATTCAACATAAAAGGAAAAAAGTGGGAGTACAATATACCTCTTGAAATTGTCTTCTCGGAAGCTTGTCCTCTTTGGAATTTCTTGGTCGATTTTCGACCCCAGGATTTTTTTTTTGAGGGGAGGTGTCATTTACAGGCCTGCAATGATTATGAATATTTAGGGACCATTAGCACTGGGTTTAAAGCTGCTGTTGTGGGAAACGGCCACAAGGCGGCAGCATTTCTCCATTCCTAAATGTGGTTACTAGGGCAGCAGAGTCTCTCTGGAAGTCATGTTCCTAGGTTGTAAATTAGAATGGAATGTGCCAGGAGAAAAACCCCATGAGTTTATGTCTCATTCCTTCTTGTTCGTTGTTTTAATTTTTTTTAAATCGGGGTAATGATTAGAATATGGTTTGTCCTAGGTGTACACAGTCTGGTTCATTTGTACATTATATATGTCTATTCATGTACAGAACCTCTTCCCATGTAAATTATTAGAGAGTGTTCCGTAGGCCTCCCTTGCTATATGGTCGTCCTTTTTGTTATATGTGTTCAGTAGGTATTTGTATACGTATGGTAACCCTAATCTTAATTTATCCATTCCCCCCACCTTTCCTTTTAGATGAGCATAGTTTGTTTTCTAAGTTGGTGCGTGTCTTTCTCTGTGGAAGTGTGATCATTTGTGTCAGTTGTTAGATAACACCTATAAGTGATATCATAGGATATATGTCTTTTGCTTTCCGACTTCCCTCATATTCTGGGAGTATCTCTAGGCTCATCTATGATGCCACAAAGAACAGTGTGTCATTGTTTTCCATGTCTAATATTCCACTGATTACATGGACCACATTTTCTTTATCCTTTCACCTGTTGATGCACATTTTGGTGGATTCCATGGCTTGGCTATTGTGAATATGGCTGAAGTGCCACTGTCGCAGCCTGTGTCTTCTCGATTCTGGTCTTCTCAGGTGAGAGGCCCAACGGTGGGCCTGCTGGACCGAACGGCAGCTCAATTTTTACTTTTACATGCAGCTCCTTTCTGTTCTCACTATTGGCTCTTACCACTTTACATCTCACCAGAAGCTAGAGGGTATACAGTTCTCTAAAACCGCTTCAGCACTTATTGTTCGTAGACTTTTAGCTGATGGTCAGTGGACTGGTGTGAGTTGAAACCATTTTGTATATTAGATTTGCAGGAGTCTAATAATTCCTAATGTTGAGACTTTATCCATTTTCCTTTTGTTAAGAAAAGAGTGGATAAAATTTACCTCTTCATACTATCTTCTTGAAAAAAATTGCCTGTTTTGAATTACTTGTCCATTCCCTAGCTCAGGATATTTGTGGAGGGCAGGTATCCTTTACAGCCCTGAGTCGTTGTGAATGTTAAGTGACCATCAGCTGTGGGCTTAGAGCCCCTCTTGCTTGAAACGACCACAAGGCGGCAGCATTTCTACATTTCCGACTCTGGGTTTTTGGGCAACAAAGCCTCCCTGGAAATCATGTAAGTAGGCTGAAAATTAGAGTGGAATGCGCCAGGGCAAATCCCCAAGAGCTTGTGTCCTTACTTCCTGTTTGTTTTTTAAATTTAACTTTTATTTATTATCAGAGCCAATTTGATACAAATGTTGTGCTTGTTCTAGGTGTACAGAACCGGGTATAATACGTCTATGGATCCATCTATTCTTCTTTGGATCCTTTCCCATGTAGGTTATTACAGAGTGGTGAATAGACCTCAATTGGTATTCCATAGGTATTTTGTGATTATACATTTCATACGTATTAGTACATGTCTCTTAACCCCCATATCCTAATTCATAAATTCCTTACATCTTTCCGTTTCATTAAACATAATTTTGTTTTCTTAATGCATGCGTGTCCTTCTCTTGCAAATAAGTTCATGGGTATCAATTTTTAGGTAACACCTAGAAGTGATGTCACAGGATATCTGTCTTTCAGTTTCTTTCTTCATGTTGGGTGATTATTTCTAGGTCCTTATATGGTGATGCAAACGGCACTATTTCATTTTCTTCCATGGCTAATATTCCATTGTTTACATGGACCACTTCCCCTTTGTGCATTTTTCTGTTTCTTCCAAGTCTTGGCTATGTTAAAGGTTCCTGCAGTGCAGGATTGCCAGCCTGTGCCTTTTCTATTCTGCTCTGCTCGGGTGATAGGCACATCAAAGGACCTCCCAGATCACGTGGTAGCTCAATTTTTACGTTTAATGCACCTCCATTATGTTCTCACTACTGGTTGTTACCAGTTTATATCTTCCAGCAGCTATAGGGTACACATTTCTCTGAAACCCCTTCAGCCTTTATTTCTTGTAGACTTTTTGCTGAACATTGTTCTGATGGCTGTGAGGTGAGCATTTCTGTAGATTGGATTTGCATGGCTTTATTAATTGCTGATGTTCAGTGTTTTTCAATTCCCTTTTCTTTTAAAGAAAAAAGAATGAAAAGACAAAACGTGCATAAAGTATGCCTATTGAAACAGTCTTCGTGATATGTTGATGTCTTTTGAATTTTCTGGTCGATTTACGACCCCAGGATTTTTTTTTTTTTTTTGATGGCAGGAGTCGTTTACAGGCCTGCAATTATTTTGAATATTAAGTGACATTTAGTGCTGTCGTGTGATATGGCCACAAAGCTGCAGCACTTCTCCCTACCAAATGTGGTTACTAGGGCAACAGAACCTTAATGGAAGTCCTGTTATCGGTTGTAAATTAGAATGGATTCTGCCAGAAAAAAGCCCCTTAAATTTATGTCTCATTACTTCTTGTTCGTTTTTTAATTTAATTTTTATTTTTTATCACAGCAAGTTTGATTGTAATGTTTTGTTTATTCTAGGTGTGCAAGATGTGGTTTTTTTCACACATATACATATGTCTATTCTTCTTCGGATCCTTTTTCTATGAGGTTATGACACAATGTTGAGTAGGCTTCTCGGTATTCCGTAGGTCTTTAGTGAATATATATTTCACATGTATTTCTCTATATATTTTAACCCCAATATCCTAATGTATCCAATCCTCACACCTTTCAATTTGGTGAACCATAAGTTTGTTTAATAAATCTGTGATTGCATTTCTCTGTGGAAATATCTTCATTGGTATCAACTTTTAGCTAACACCTATAAGTGATATTATAGGATATGTGTTTTTTGCTTTCTGACTTAGTACAATTTGCCTGATTAACTCTAGAATCATCTATGTTGCTGCAAATGGCATTGTTTATTTTTTTCCCCAGCTAATATTCCATCTCTACATGTAGCACTTCCTCTTTGTCCACCCATCTGTTGGTGGACTTTTTGGTTACTTCTATATCTTGGTTATTGTAATACTGTGCAATGCAGATTTGCCTGCCTGTGTCTTTCCAATTGTGTCTTCTTAGGTTATACGCCCAGGAATGGGCCTTCTGGATCATATCATAGCTCAATGTTTACCTTTTAAAGGCACATCCATTCTGTCCTCATTAGTGGCTCTTTCCAGGTTACGTCCCACTTAAAGTTGAGGATGTGCCTTTCTCCACAACAGCTTCAGCATGTATTGTTTGTAGTTTTCTTGCTGATGGTTATTCTGAGTGGTGTGAGCTGATACCTATTTGTGGTTGGATTTGCATGTGAATCATAATCCATTGAAATGGAGCTTTAAGGCATGTCCTTCTGTTTTTCAAACTGTTATTACAGCTTACTTCTTCAATTTTTTTTCTTGAAGTATGTGTCACATTTTGAAATTTTTTGGCCATTACCTCCCTCAAGACATTTTGAGGGAAGGTTTCATTTACAGCCCTATTAGCACAGGCTTCACAGCTGCTGTTGCAGGTAAGGGCCAGAGGGCAGCAGCCTTTCTATGTTCCCCATGCTGGTATTAGGGAAACAGACCTTCCGGCCAGTGGTGTTTCTCGGTTATAAATTAGAGTGCAGTATGCCTGGATAAACCCACAAAAGCTGATGTCTCCTTACTTTTGTTTGTTTGTTAAATTTAATTTTTATTTTTTAGTGAATAATATTCCATTGTGTACATGGACCACTTCTTCTTTGTGCATTCCTCTGTTGATGGACGTTTTTGTTGCTTCCAAGTGTTGGCTATGGTAAATATTGCTGGAGTGCAGGATTGCCAGCCTGTGACTTTTTGATTCTCATTTTCTCAGGTGATAGGCCCAGCAGTGGGTATGCTTCATTAACTGGTAGTTCAATGTTTACCTTTTCAAAGCACCTCCGTTGTGTTTTCATTAGTGGCTCTTACCACGTCCTGTCCCCGTTAGAACAGAGTTTACGCATTTCTCCCCAATCCCTTCAGCATTTATTGTTTTCAGCATTTTTGCGGATGGCCATTCTGACGGGTGTGAGCTGATAGGGTTTTGTAATTTGGGTTTGCATGTCTTTAAAAATTCCTAACATTCAACATTTTTCCACGCCTCTTTCTTTCTCTAAAAAAAAGAAAAAAGTGTGAGTACAATATACCTCTTGAAATCGTCTTCTTGGAATGTTAACCTATTTTGAAGTTTTTGGTCGATTTTCGACCCCAGGATTTTTTTGGAGGGCAGGTGTCATTTACAGAGCTGCAAGTTTGGTGAATACTTAGTGACCTTTAGCAATGGCTTTAAAGCTGCTGTTGTGTGAAATGGCCACAAGGAGGCAGCATTTTTCCATTCCCCCATCTGGGTTCTAGGGCCGCAGAGACTTTCTGGACATCGTGTTCCTAATTTGTAAATTAGAATGGAATGTGCTAGGAGAAACGTCCATAAGTTTATATCTCATTACTACTTGTTAGTTGTTTTATTTTTTTAATCAGGGTAATGATTAGAATATTGTTAGTCCTAGGTGTACACAATCTGGTTCATTTGTACATTATATATGTCTATTCATGTACAGAGCCTCTTCCCATGTAAAATATTACAGAGTGTTCCATAGACCTCCCTTGCTATATGGTCGGTCTTTCTGATATATGTATATAATATGTAGTTGTATACATATAGTAACACTAATCTTAATTTATCCATTACCCTCACCTTTCCTTTTAGATGAGCATAGTTTGCTTTCTACGTCTGTGAGTGTCTTTCTCTGTGGAAATATGTTCATTTGTGTCAGTTAGTAGATAACGCCTATAAGTGATATCATAGTATATAGATCTTTTGCTTTCTGACTTACCTCATGTTTTGTGATTATCTTCAGGCTCACCTGTGGTGCCTCAAAGAGCAGTGTTTCATTGTTTTCCATGGCTAATATTCCATTGTGCTCATGGACCACTTCTTTATCCATTCACCTGTTGATGGCCATTTTGGTTGCTTCACTGTCTTGGCTATTGTGAATACATCTGCAGTGCAGTTTTGCAGCCTGTGTCTTCTCGATGCTTGTCTTCTCATGTGAGATTCTCAGTGGTGCACCTGCTGGATTGAATGGTACCTCCATTTTTACTTTTAAACACAACTCCTTTCTGTTCTCATTATTGGCTATTACCACTTTACATCTCACCAGCAGCTAGAGGGTACAGAGTTCTCTAAAACCCCTTCAGCATTTATTATTTGTAGCCTTTTTGCTGATGGTCAGTCTACTGATATGAGTTGAAACCTTTTTGTATATTAGATTGCATGAGTCTAATAATTCCTGAGGTTGAGATTTTATCCATTTTCCTTGATTTTAACAGAGAGTAAGTCAAACTTACCTCTTCATACTATCTTCTTGAAAAATTTGCCTGTTTCGAATTTTTTTGTCCATTCCCTACCTCAGCACAATTTTTTCGTGCAGGCGTCCTTTACAGCCCTGAGTCGTTGTGAATGTTAAATGACCATTAGCTGTGGGCTTAACGCCGCTCTTGTGGGAAACGGCCACAAGGCTGCAGCATTTCTACATTTCCAACTCTGGGTTCTTGGGCAACACAGCTTTCCTGGAAATCATCTTAGTCGGCTGCAAATTAGAGTGGAATGTGCCAGAGCAAACCCCAAAGTGCTTATATTTCCTACTTCTTGTTTGTTTTTTAAATTTAATTTCTATTATTTATCAGAGCAAATGTGATAAAAGATGTTGTTTCTCCTAGGTGTACAGAATCTGGTGCATCATATCAATGTATCTGTCTATTCATCTTTGGATCATTTCCTATGTAGGTTATTATAGAGTGTTGAGTAGATGTCTCTTGGTATTCCATAGGTATTTTGTGATTATATATTTCATATATATTAGTACATGTCTGTAAAGCACCATATCGTAATTCATCCATTCCTTACACCTTTCCATTTGGTTAAACATAATTTTGTTTTCTTAATCCATGCGTGTCCCTCTCTTGGAAATAAGCTCTTGGGTATCAATTTTTAGGTAACACCTAGAAGTGATGTCATAGGATATCTGTCTTTTGGTATCTTTCTTACTTCACGTTGGGTGATGATCTTTAGGTCCTTCTATGGTGGTGCAAACAGCACTTTTTCATTTTCATGGCTAATATGCCATTGCATACGTGGACCTCTTCTTCTTTGTGCATTGTTCTGTTGATTTACATTTCGGTTTCTTCCACATCTTGGCTATGGTAAATGTTCCTGCAGTGCAGGATTGCCAGCCTATGTCTTTTTGATTCTGCTCTGCTCAGGTGATAGGCCCATCAAAGGGCATACAAGATCACATAGAACTTCATGTTTTACATTTAAACAAACATCCATTCTGTTCTCACTACTGGCTGTTACTAGTTTACGTCCCCCCAGCAGCTAAAGGGTACACAGTTCTCTGAAACCTCTCCAGCATTTATTGTTTGTAAATTTTTTCTGATGATCATTGTGACAGCTGTGAGGTGAAGATTTCTGTAGATTGGATTTGCATGGCTTTATTAATTCTTGATGTTGAGCTTTTTTCATACTTCTTTTTTTAAACAACAACAACAAAAAGACAATGTGTACATAAAATATGCCTGTTGAAATTGTCTTCCTGAAATGTTGATGGCTTTTGAATTTTCTGGTCTATATACGATGTCAGGATTGTTTTTTGACGTCAGGTGTTATTTACAGGCTTGCAATTATTTTGAATATTACTTGACTATTTAGCACTGGGTTTAAAGCTGCTGTTGTGGGAAACTGCCACAAGGCGGCAGCATTTCTCCATTCTCAAATCTGGTTGCTAGGGCAGCAGAGCGTTTCTGGAAGTCGTGTTCCCAGGTTGTAAATTAGAATGGAATGTGCCAGGAAAAAGTCCCTTAAGTTTATGTCTCATTACTTCTTGTTCATTTTTTAAATTTAATTTCTATTTTTCATCACAGCAAATTTTATTACAATGTTTTGTTTGTTCTAGGTGTGCAAGATGTGGTTGTTTTACACATATACATGTGTCTATTTTTCTTCGGATCCTTTTCCCATGTAGGTTATGACACAATGTTGAGTAGTCTTCTCTTGGTATGCCGTAGGACTCTGGTGATTATATATTTCACATTTGTTTGTATATCTCTGTTAACCCCAATATCGTAATGTATCTAATCCTCACAGCTTTCCATTTGGTGAACCATAAGCTTGTTTAATGAATCTGTGATTGCCTTTCTCTGTGGAAATATCTTCATTTGTATCAATTTTAGCTAACACCTATAAGTGATATGATAGGATATGTGTCTTTCGCTTTCTCACTTACTACAAGTTGCGTGATTACCTCTAGACTCATCTATGGTGCTGCAAATGGCATTGTTTCACTTTTTGCATAACTAATATTCCATCTGTAAATGTACCAGTTCTTCTTTGTCCACCCATCTGTTGATGGACTTTTTTGTTGCTTCCATATCTTGGCTATTGTAATATTGTGCAATGCAGATTTCCCTGCCTGGATCTCTCCAATTCTCTCTTCTTAGGTTATAGGTCCAGGACTGGGCCTCTGGGTCATATCGTAGCTCAATGTTTACCATTTAAAGGCATCTCCATTCTGTTCCCATTACTGGCTCTCACCAGGTTATGTCCCACTTCAAATTGAGGGTATGCATTTCTCCACAACTCCTTCAGCATTGATCGTTTGTAGTTTTTTTTGCTGATGGTTATTCTGACTGATGTGAGCTGATACCTCTTTGTGGTTGGATTTGCATGTGTCTCATAAGCCCTTGAAATTGAGCTCTCAGGAATGTCTTTTTATTTTTCAAACTCTGAATACAGCTTACCTCTTCAAATTGTTTTCTTGAAGCTTGTGCCATATTTTGAAAGTTTTTGGCCATTACCTCCCTCAAGACATTTTGAGGGCAGGTTTCATTTACAGCATTGCAGTAGTTGTGCATATAAAGTCACCTTTAGCACAGGTTTTAAAGCTGCTCTTGCCGTTAACGGCCAGAGGGTGGCAGCATTTCTACGTTCCCCACTCTGGTAACTAGGGAAACATACCTTCCTCCCAGTGGTGTTACTCGGTCATAACTTAGAGTGGAATGTGCCTGGATAAATACTCAAAAGCTTATGTCTCCTTACGTATGTTTGTTTTTGAAATTTAATTTTTATTTTTTATTGGAGTAATATTCCATTGTGTACATGGACCACATCTTCTTGTTCATTCCTCTGGTGATGCACATTTTCGTTGCTTCCAAATGTTGGCTATGGTGAATATTACTGGAGTGCAGCATGGCCAACCTGTGTCTTTTTGATCCTCATCTCCTCAGGTGATAGCCCCAGCAGTGGGCATGGGAAAATGCTCAACATCATGAATTAATAAAGACATGCACATCCAATCTACAAAAACGTTCACCTCACAACAGTCAGAATGATCATCACCAAAAAATCTACAAACGATAAATGCTGAACGGGTATTAGAGAACTGTGTACCCTCTAGCTTCTGGTGGGAAGTAAACTGGTAACAGCCAGTAGTGAGAACATAAGGTAAAAATTGAGCTACCAGACGATCTGGAAGGCCCACTGCTGGGACTGTCACCTGAGAAGACCAGAATCAAAAAGACAATGGCTGGCAATCCTGCACTGCAGCCATATTTACCATAGCCAAGAGCTGGAAACAACCAAAATGTCCATCAGCAGATGAATGCACAAAGGAGAAGTGTTCCTTGTACACAATGGAATATTAGCCATGGAAAAGAATGAAACAGTGCCGTTTGCAACACCATAGAAGGAGCTAGAGATAATCACACAACCTGAAGTAACAAGGAAACTGAAAGACATATCCTATGATATCACTTTTAGGTTTTACCTAAAAATTGATACACATGAACTTATTTCCAAGAGAAGGACCCTCAAGGATGAAAAAAACAATTATGTTTAACCAAATGAAAAGGTGTGAGGAATGTATAAATCAGGATATGCGGGTTGACAGACCTATAGTGATACATATGAAAAATATAAATCACCAAAACCTAGGGAATACCAACAGAGGTCTACTCAACACTCTGTAATAACCTATGTGGGAAAGGATCCAAAGATCAATAGATACATATATATAATGAACCAGATTTTGTACACCTAGAACAAACACAACATTTGTATCGAATCTGCTCTAATAAAAAATAAATTTAAGAAACAAACAAGAGGTAAGGAGATATAAGCTGTTGGGGGGTTGCCTTGGCACATTCCACTCTAATTTTCAGCCTACTAACATGATTTCCAGGAAGGCTCTGCTGCCCAAGTACCCAGAGTTGGAAATGTAGAAATGCTGCCGCCTTGTGGCCATTTAACGCAAGAGCAGCTTTAACCCGACAGCTAATGGTCACTTAATATTCACAAGGACTCAGGGCTGTAAAGGTCACCTGCCCTCAAAAAAAGTCCTGAGGTAGGGAATGGTCAAAAAACTCAACACACATCAAATTTTTCAAGAAAATCAGG
The DNA here is from genome assembly GCF_026419965.1 of Kogia breviceps. Taxonomy (NCBI): domain Eukaryota; kingdom Metazoa; phylum Chordata; class Mammalia; order Artiodactyla; family Physeteridae; genus Kogia; species Kogia breviceps. Next base: position 29,882,130 of record NC_081320.1, read on the forward strand.
GGTAAGATTTACTCATTTTTTAAAAGGGGGTAAGTTTTACTCTTTTTTTTTAAAAAAAAGGAAAATGGATATAAGCTAAACATCAGGAATTATTAGACTAATGCAAATCTAATCTACAAAAGGTTTCAACTCACACCACTTGAATGACCATCGGCAAAACGTCTACAAATAATAAATGCTGAAGGGGTTTTAGAGAACTGTGTGCCCTGTAGCAGCTGGTGAGATGTAAAGTGGTAAGAGACAATAATGAAAACAGACAGAAGCTGTGTTTAAAAGTAAAAATTGAGCTACCATTTGATCCAGAAGGGCAACAGCTGGGCCTATCATCTGAGAAGACCAGAATCGAGAAGGCACAGGCTGGCAAAGCTGCACTGCAGCAATATTCACAATAGGCAAGATAAGGAAGCAACCAAAATGTCCATCAACATGAATAGACAAAGAAGAAGGGGTCAGGGTACACAATGGGATTTTTGCCATGGAAAACAATGAAACACTGCTCTTGGCAGCACCGTAGATGAGCCTAGATGTAATCACAGAACATGAGGTAAGTCAGAAAGCTAAAGAAAAATATACTGTGATATCACTTATAGCTGTTATCTAACAACTGACACAAATGAACATATTTCCACAGAGAAAAACACTCACAGAGTTAGAAGACAAGCTATGCTTATGTAAAGGAAAACGTGGAAGCAATGGATAAATTAAGATTACAGTGAGCATACGTATACAAATACATATTAAATACATATATCAAAAAGACCGACCATATAGAAATGGAGGTGTATGGAACACTCTGTAATAATTTACATGGGAAGTTGATCTCTACATCAAGAGATATATATAATGTACAAATGAAACGGAATGTGTACACCTAGACAAAATATTCTAATCATTACCCCAATTTTAAAAATTAAATGAAAAAATCGAAGAAGGAATGAGACATAAACTTCAGGGGCTTTTTCCTGGCACATCCCATTGTAATTTACAACCCAGGAACAAGACTTCCAGAAAGGCTCTGCTGCCCTAGTAACAAGTTTTGTGAATGGAGAAATGCTGCTGCCTTGTGGCCGTTTCCCACAACAGCAGCTTTGAACCCAGTGCTAATGGTCACTAAAGATTCACAGTCATTGCAGGCAAGTAACTGACACCTGCTCTCAAAAAAAAATCCTGGGGTTGAAAATAGACCACAAAATTCAAAACAGGGCAACCTTCCAAGGAGACAATTTCAAGAGGTATATTGAGAAGATGGCGGAAGAGTAAGACGCGGGGATCACCTTCCTCCTCACAGATACATCAGAAATACATCTACATGTGGAACTTCTCCTATAGAACACCCACCGAATGCTGGCAGAAGACCTCAGACCTCCCAAAAGGCAAGAAACTCCCCACGTACCTGGGTAGGGCAAAAGAAAAAAGAAAAAACAGAGACAAAAGAATAGGGACGGGACCTGCACCAGTGGGAGGGAGCCGTGAAGGAGGAAAGGTTCCCACACACTAGAAGCCCCTTCGCAGGCGGAGACTGCGGGTGGCGGAGGGGGAAGCTTCAGAGCCCCGGAGGAGAGCGCAGCAACAGGGTGCGGAGGGCAAAGCGGAGAGATTCCACAGAGGATCGGTGCCGACCAGCACTCGCCAGCCCGAGAGCCTTGTCTGCTCACCCGCGGGCTGGGAACTGAGCCTCGGGTGGATCCCAGGGAAAGGTCTGGAGTTGGCAGAGCGAAAACAGCCTGAAGGGGTTAGTGCACCACAGCTGGCAGGGAGGGAGTTCGGGAGAAGTCTGGAGCTGCCGAAGAGGCAAGAGACCTTTTCTTCCCTCTTTACCTCCTGCTGCGCGAGGAGAGGGGTTTAAGCGCGCCACTTAAAGGAGCTCCAGAAACGGGCGCGGAGCTGCCGAAGAGACAAGAGACTTTTTCTTGCCTCTTCGCTTCCTGGGGCGCAAGGAAAGGGAATTAAGGGCACCACATAAAGGAGCTCCAGAAACGGGCTCGAGCTGCGGCTGTCAGCACGCACAACAGAGACGGATCTGGGACGCTAGGGTTGCTACTGCCGCCACCAAGAGGCCTGTGTGCGAGCACAGGTCACTCTCCACACCACCCCTCCCGGGAGCCTGTGCAGCCCGCCACCGCCAGGGTCCCGGGATCCAGGGACTGCTTCCCCGGGAAAACGCGTGGTGCGCCTCGGGCCGGTGCAGCGTCACGCCGGCCTCTGCCGCCGCGGACTCGCCCCACATCCGTGCCCTGCCCCCCGCCTGAGTGAGCCAGAGACCACGAATCAGCTGCACCGTTAATGCTGCTCCTTTGACCCCGCCCTGTCTGAGCGAAGGCAGACGCCCTCGGATGACCTGCGCACAGAGGCGGGGCCGGGTCCAGGGCTGAGCCCCAGGAGCTCTGCAAACAAAGAGAGGGGGAGGTCCCTCCCAGCAGCCTCAGAAACAGCAGGTTTAAAGCTCCACAGTCAGCTTGAAGTGCCCTGCATCTGTGGAAAACCTGAATAGACAGCGAAATATCCCAGGTTGAGGAAGTGGACTTTGGGAGCAAGATATACTATTATTTTCCCCTTTTTTCTTTTTGTGAGTGTGTATGTGGGTGCTGCTGTGTGAGATTTTTGTCTGTGTAGCTTTGTTTTCACCATTTGTCCTGGGGTTAGACTGACCCTTTTTTTTGGGGGGGGGGGGTTCTTCTTTGACTTTAATAGAAATTTTTCTTCTTAATAATTATTTTTTTATTTTAATAACTGTATTTTACCCTACTTTATTTTGTCTTCTCCCCTTTCTTTCTTCCTTTCTTCCCTCCTTTCTTTCCTATTTCCCTCCTCCCTTCCTTCCTTCCTTTATTCCCTCCTTCCTTCCTCCCTTCCTTTCTTCCTCCCTCCCTTCCTTTCTTCCTTCCTTCCCTGCCTTCCTCCTTCCTTCCTTCCTTCCTTGCCTTTCTATTTTTTTCTCCCTTTTGTTTTGAGCCGTGTGGATTAAAGGCTCATGGCACTCCAGCCAGGTGTCAAGGCTGTGTCTCTGAGGTGGGAGAACTAACCACAGGACACTGGTCCACAAGAGACCTCTCAGCTCCATGTAATATCAAACGGCGAAAATCTCCCAGAGATCTCCATCTCAACACCAAGACCCAGCTTCACTCAAGGACCAGCAACGAACAGTGATGGACACCCTATACCCAACAAAGAGCGAGACATGTCTACAGCCCCATCCATTAGCAGAGAGGCTGCCTAGAATCATAGTAAGGCTACCGACATCCCCATACACGACACCAGATGTGGACCTGCCCGCCAGGGAGATGGGATCCAGCCTCATCCACCAGAACAGGGGCACTGGTCCCCCCAACCAGGAAACCTGCTCAACCCACTGAACCAAACTCAGCCACATATCAATAATTACCTTAAATGTAAATGGATTAAATGCTCCCACCAAAAGACACAGACTGGCTGAATGGATACAAAAACAGGACCCACCAAAAATAGATAGAACTACGAACCTGCAGCCTGCAAAAGGGAGACCCCAAACATAGTAAGATAAGCAAAATGAGAAGACAGAAAAACACACAGCAGATGAAGGAGCAAGATAAAAACACACCAGACCTAACAAATGAAGAGGTAATAGCCAGTCTACCTGAAAGAGAATTCAGAATAATGATGGTGAAGAGGATTCAAAATCTTGGAAATAGAATAGACAACTTGCAAGAAACAGTTAACAAGGACCTAGAAGAAATAAAGAGGAAGCAAGTAACAATGAGCAACACAATAAATGAAATGAAAAATACTCTAGATGGGATCAGTAGCAGAATAACTGAGGCAGAAGGACGGATAAGTGACCTGGAAGATAAAATAGTGGAAATAACTACTGCAGAGCAGAAGAAAGAAAAAAGAATGAAAAGAACTGTGGACAGTCTCAGAGATCTCTGGGACAACATTAAATGCACCAACATTCGAATCATAGGGGTCCCAGAAGAAGAAGAGAAAAAGAAAGGGACTAAGAAAATAGTTGAAGAGATTATAGTTGAAAACTTCCCTAATATAGGAAAGGAAATAGTCAATCAAGTCCAGGAAGCACAGAGAGTCCCATACAGGATAAACCCAAGGATAAACACGCCAAGACACATAATAATCAAACTGTCAAAAATTAAATACAAAGAAAACATATTAAAAGCAGCAAGGGAAAAACAACAAATAACACACAAGGGAATTCCCATAAGGCTAACATCTGATCTTTCAGCAGAAACTCTACAAGCCAGAAGGGAGTGGCAGGACATATTTAAAGTGATGAAGGAAAAAAACCTACAACCAAGATTACTCTACCTAGCAGGGATCTCATTCAGATTTGATGGAAAATTAAAACCTTTACAGACAAGCAAAAGCTGAGAGAGTTCAGCACCACCAAACCAGCTTTACAACAAATGCTAAAGGAACTTCTCTAAGCAAGAAACATAGAGAAGGAAAAGACCTACAAGAACAACCCGAAACAATTAAGTAAATGGTAATAGGAACACACATATCAATAATTACCTTAAATGTAAATGGATTAAATGCTCCCACCAAAGACACAGACTGGCTGAATGGATACAAAAACAGGACCCATATATATGCTGTCTACAAGAGACCCACTTCAGACCTAGGGAAACTTACAGGCTGAAAGTGAGGGGATGGAAAAAGATATTCCATGCAAATGGAAATCAGAAGAAAGCTGGAGTAGCAATTCTCATATCAGACAAAATAGACTTTAAAATAAAAACTATTACAAGAGACAAAGAAGGACACTACATAATGATCAAGGGATCGATCCATGAAGAAGATATAACAATTGTAAATATTTATGCACCCAACATAGGCGCACCTCAATACACAAGGCAAATACTAACAGCCATAAAAGGGGAAATCAACAGTAACACAATCATAGTAGAGGACTTTAACACCCCACTGTCACCAATGGACAGATCATCCAAAATGAAAATAAATAAGGAAACACAAGCTTTAAATGATACATTATACAAGATGGATTTACTTGATATTTATAGGACATTCCATCCAAAAACAACAGAATACACATTTTTCTCAAGTGCCCATGGAACATTCTCCAGGATAGATCATATCTTGGGTCACAAATCTAGCCTTGGCAAATTTAAGAAAATTGAAATCGTATCAAGTATCTTTTCTGACCACAACGCTATGAGACTAGATATCAATTACAGGAAAAGATCTGTAAAAAATACAAACACATGGAGGCTAAACAATACACTACTTAATAACGAAATGATCACTGAAGAAATCAAAGAGGAAATCAAAAAGTACTTAGAAACAAATGACAATGGAGAAACGATGACCCAAAACCTATGGGATACAGCAAAAGCAGTTCTAAGAGGGAAGTTTATAGCAATACAATCATACCTTAAGAAACAGGAAGCATCTCGAATAAACAACTTAACTTTGCACCTAAAGCAATTAGAGAAGGAAGAACAAAAAAACCCCAAATTTAGCAGAAGGAAAGAAATCATAAAGATCAGATCAGAAATAAATGATAAAGAAATGAAGGAAACAATAGCAAAGATCAATAAAACTAAAAGCTGGTTCTTTGAGAAGATAAATAAAATTGATAAACCATTAGCCAGACTCATCAAGAAAAAAAGGGAGGAGACTCAAATCAATAGAATTAGAAATGAAAAAGGAGATGAAACAACTGACTCTGCAGAAATACAAAAGATTATTAGAGATTACTACAAGCAACTGTATGGCAATAAAATGGACAACCTGGAAGAAATGGACAAATTCTTAGAAATGCACAACCTGCCAAGACTGAACCAGGAAAAAAGAGAAAATATGAACAGACCAATCACAAGCACTGAAATTGAAACTGTGATTAAAAATCTTCCAACAAACAAAAGCCCAGGACCAGATGGCTTCACAGGCGAATTCTATCAAACATTTAGAGAAGAGCTAACACCTATCCTTCTCAAACTCTTCCAAAAGATAGCAGAGGGAGGAACACTCCCAAACTCATTCTATGAGGCCACCATCACCCTGATACCAAAACCAGACAAAGACGTCACAAAGAAAGAAAACTATAGGCCAATATCACTGATGAACATAGATGCAAAAATCCTCAACAAAATACTAGCAAACAGTATCCAACAGCACACTAAAAGGATCATACACCATGATCAAGTGGGGTTTGTTCCAGGAATGCAAGGATTCTTCAATATATGCAAATCAATCAACGTGATACACCATATCAACAAACTGAAGGAGAAAAACCATATGATCATCTCAATAGATGCAGAGAAAGCTATTGACAAAATTCAACACTCATTTATGATAAAAACCCTGCAGAAAATAGGCATACAGGGAACTTTCCTCAACATAATAAAGGCCATATATGACAAACCCACAGCCAGCATTGTTCTCAATGGTGAAAAACTGAAACCATTTCCACTAAGATCAGGAACAAGACAAGGTTGCCCACTCTCACCACTATTATTCAAGCTAGTTTTGGAAGTTCTAGCCAGAGCAATCAGAGAAAATAAAGAAATACAAGGAATCCAAATAGGAAAAGAAGAAGTAAAGCTGTCACTGTTTGCAGATGACATGATACTATACATAGAGAATACTAAGGATGCTACCAGAAAACTACTAGAACTAATCAATGAATTTGGTAAAGTAGCAGGATACAAAATTAATGCACAGAAATCTCTGGCATTCTTATACACTAATGATGAAAAATCTGAGAGTGAAATTAAGAAAACACTCCCATTTACCATTGCAACAAAAAGAATAAAATATCTAGGAATAAACCTACCTAAGGAGACAAAAGACTTGTATGCAGAAAACTATAAGACACTGATGAAAGAAATTAAAGATGATACAAATAGGTGGAGAGATATACCATGTTCCTGGATTGGAAGAATCAACATTGTGAAAATGACTCTATTACCCAAAGCAATCTACAGATTCAATGCAATCCCTATCAAATTACCACTGGCATTTTTTACAGAACTAGAACAAAGAATTTCACAATTTGTATGGAAACACAAAAGACCCCGAATAGCCAAAACAATCTTGAGAACGAAAAATGGAGCTGGAGGAATCAGGCTCCCTGACTTCAGACTATACTACAAGGCCACAGTAATCAAGACAGTATGGTACTGGCACAAAAACAGAAATATAGATCAATGGAACAGGATAGAAAGGCCAGAGATAAACCCACACACATATTGTCACCTTATCTTTGATAAAGGAGGGAAGGAAACACAGTGGAGAAAAGACAGCCTCTTCAATAAGTGGTGCTGGGAAAACTGGACAGCTACCTGTAGAAGTATGAAATTAGAACACTCCCTAACACCATACACAAAAATAAACTCAAAATGGGTTAAAGACCTAAATGTAAGGCCAGACACTATCAAACTCTTAGAAGAAAACATAGGCAGAACACGCTATGACAAAAATCACAGCAAGATCCTTTTTGACCCATCTCCTAGAGAAATGGAAATCAAAACAAAAATAAACAAATGGGATCTAATGAAACTTAAAAGCTTTTGCACAGCAAAGGATACCATAAACAAGACCAAAAGACAACCCTCAGAATGGGAGAAAATATTTGCAAATGAAGCAACTGACAAAGGATTAATATCCAAAATTTATAAGCAACTCAGGCAGCTCAATAACAAAAAAACAAACAACCCAATCCAAAAATGGGTAGAAGAACTAAATAGACATTTCTCCAAAGAAGATATACAGGTCGCCAACAAACACATGAAAGAATGCTCAACATCATTAATCACTAGAGAAATGCAAATCAAAACTACAATGAGATATCATCTCACACCGGTCAGATTGGCCATCATCAAAAACTCTAGAAACAATAAATGCTGGACAGGGTGTGGAGAAAAGGGAACACTCTTGCACTGTTGGTGGGAATGTAAAATGATACAGCCACTATGGAGAACAGTATGGAGGTTCCTTAAAAAACTACAAATAGAACTACCATATGACCCAGCAATCCCACTACTGGGCATATACCCTGAGAAAACCATAATTCAAAAAGAGTCATGTACCAAAATGTTTATTGCAGCTATATTTACGATAGCCAGGACATGGAAGCAACCTAAGTGTCCATCAACAGATGAATGGATAAGGAAGATGTGGCACATATATATACAATGGAATATTACTCAGCCATAAAAAGAAATGAAACTGAGTTATTTGTAATGAGGTGGATAGACCTGGAGTCTGTCATACAGAGTGAAGTAAGTCAGAAGGATAAAAACAAATACCGTATGCTAACACATATATATGGAATCTAAAAAAAAATGTCATGAAGAGATTAGTGGTAGGATGGGAATAAAACACAGACCTAGTAGAGCATGGGCTTGAGGATATGGGGAGGGGGTAGGGTAAGCTGTGACGATGTGACAGAGTGGCAGGGACATATACACACTACCAAATGTAAAATAGATAGCTAGTGGGAAGCTGCAGCATAGCACAGGGAGTTCACCTCTGTGCTTTGTGACCACCTAGAGGGGTGGGATAGGGAGGGTGGGAGGGAGGGTGACACAAGAGGGAAGAGTTATGGGAACATATGTATATGTATAACTGATTCACTTTGTTGTAAAGGAGAAACTAACACACTATTGTAAAACAGTTATACTCAAATAAAGATGTTAAAAAAGAGGTATATTGTATTCACACTTTTTTCCTTTTTTAAAGAAAAGAGAAAGGCATGGAAAAATGCTGAACATTAGGAATTTTAAAAGACACGCAAATCCAAATTACAAAAACCTATCAGCTCACACCAGTCAGAAAGGCCATAAGCAAAAATTCCGCAAACAATAAAGGTTGAAGGGGTTGTGGAGAAGCGAGGTGGTAAGAGCCAGTAATGAAAACACAATGGAGGTGCTTTGAAAAGGTAAACATTGAGCTACCAGTTAATAAAGCATACCCACTGCTGCGCCTATCACCTGAGAAAATGAGAATCAGAAAGTCACAGGCTAGCAATCTGGCACTCCAGCAATATTTACCATAGCCAACACTTGGAAGCAATGAAAATGTCCATCAACAGAGGAATGTACAAAGAAGAAGTGGTCCATGTACCCAATGGAATATTACTCCAATAAAAAACATAAATTAAATTTAAAAAACAAACAAATGTAAGGAGATATAATTTCGGGGGGGTTTATCAGGGCACATTCCAGTCTAATTTATAACCGCGGCACACCACTGGCAGGAAGGTCTGTTTCCCTATGTACCAGGGTGGGGAAGGTAGAAATGCTGTCGCCCTCTGGCTGTTACCTGCAACAGCAGCTTTAAAATCTGTGCTAATGGTCACTTCATATGCACAAGTACTACAGGGCTGTAAATGAAACCTGCCCTCAAAATGTCTTGACGCAGGTAAAGGCCAAACATTTTCAAAATGTGGCACATAATTCAAGAAAACAATTTGAAGAAGTAAGCTGTATTCAGAGTTTAAAAAATAAAAGGACATGCCTGAAAGCTCAGTTTCAAGGGCTTATGAGACACATGCAAATCCAACCACAAAATGGTATCAGTTCACACCACTCAGAATAACCATCAGCCAAAAAACTACAAACAATCAATGCTGATGGGGTTGTGGAGAAATCCATACCCTCAAATTGTCTGTTTTTTTTTTGTGTGTGTGGTACGCGGGCCTCTCACCGCTGTGGCCTCTCCCGTTGCAGAGCACAGGCTCCAGACGCGCAGGCTCAGTGGCCATGGCCTATGGGCCCAGCTGCTCCGCGGCATGTGGGATCCTCCCGGACCGGGGCTCGAACCCGTGTCCCCTGCATCGGCAGGCAGGTTCTCAACCACTGTGCCACAAGGGAAGCCCCCATACCCTCAATTTGAAGTGGGACATAACCTGGTAAGAGCCACTAATGGGAACACAATGGAGGTGACTGTTAAAGGTAAACATTGAGCTACTATATGATCCAGCAGCCCCATCTCTGGGCCTATAACCTAAGAAGACAGAATTGGAAAGACCCAGGCAGGCAAATCTGCATTGCAGCAGTATTACAATAGCCAGGACATGGAAGCAACCAAAACGTCCATCAACAGATGAGTGGACAAAGAAGAATTGGTACATGTACAGATGGAGTATTAGCCAAAGAAAAAAATGAAACAATGCCATTTGCAGCACCACAGATGAGTCCAGAAGTAATCACGCAAATAGTAGAAAGTGAGAAAGCAAAAGACACCTATCCTATGATATCACTTATAGGCGTTATCTAATAACTGACACAAATGTACATATTTCCACAAAGAAAGACACTCACAGACTTAGAAAACAACTATGCTTATCTAGACAGAAAGGTGTGGGGAATGTTTATTGCAGCTCTATTTACGATAGCCAGGACATGGAAGCAACCTAAGTGTCCATCAACAGATGAATTGATAAGGAAGATGTGGCACATATATACAATGGAATATTACTCAGCCATAAAAAGAAATGAAACGGAGTTATTTGTAATGAGGTGGATAGACCTGGAGTCTGTCATACAGAGTGAAGTAAGTCAGAAGGATAAAAACAAATACCGTATGCTAACACATATATATGGAATCTAAAAAAAAATGTCATGAAGAGATTAGTGGCAGGATGGGAATAAAACACAGACCTACTAGAGCATGGACTTGAGGATATGGGGAGGGGGAAGGGTAAGCTGTGACGATGTGAGAGAGTGGCAGGGACATATACACACTACCAAATGTAAAATAGATAGCTAGTGGGAAGCTGCAGCATAGCACAGGGAGTTCACCTCTGTGCTTTGTGACCACCTAGAGGGGTGGGATAGGGAGGGTGGGAGGGAGGGTGACACAAGAGGGAAGAGTTATGGGAACATATGTTTATGTATAACTGATTCACTTTGTTGTAAAGGAGAAACTAACACACTATTGTAAAACAGTTATACTCAAATAAAGATGTTAAAAAAATGGATAAATTAAGATTAGTGTTACTATACGTATACCAATACATATTTTATACATATATCAAAAAGACTGACCATACAGCAAGGGAGGTATACAGAACACTCTGTAATATTTTACATGGGAAGAGGATCTGTACATGCACAGACATATATAATGTACAAATGAACCAGGCTGTTTTCACCTAAGACAAACACTATTCTAATAATTACCCCAATTAAAAAAAAATTAAAAACCAAGAAGAAGTAATGAGACATAAACTTATGGGGGGTTTTCCTGGCACATTCCATTCCAATTTTCAAGGTAGGAACACGACGTCCAGAAAGGCTCTGTTGCCCTAGGACCCAGATTTGGGAATGGAGAAATGCTGCCTCCTTGGGGCCGTTTCCCACAACAGCAGGTTTAAACCTAGTGCTAAAGGTCACTAAATATTCACCAAACTTGCAGGCCTGTAAATCACACCTGCCCTCCAAAAAATTCCTGGGGTCGAAAATTGGACAAAAATTCAAAAGAGGGCAACCTTCCAAGAAGACAATTTCAAGAGGTATGTTGTACTCACACTTTTTTCTCTTTTTTTAGCAGAAAAGAAAAAAGCGTCTCAAACTGATGAATTTTAGGAATTTTGAAAGACATGCAAACCCAAATTACAAAATCCTATCAGCTCACACCAGTCAGAATGGCCTTCAGCAGAAATGCTTCAAACACTAAGTGCTGAAGGGATTGTGGAGAAATGCGTAAACTCTGTTCTAAGGGGGACGTGGTAAGAGCCACTAATGAAAACACAACGGAGGTGCTTTGAAAAGGTACACATTGAGCTACCATTTAATGAAGCATACCCACTTCTGGGCCTATCACCTGAGAAAATGAGAATCAAAAAGTCACAGGCTGGCAATCCTGCACTCCAGCAATATTTACCATAGCCAACACTTGGAAGCAACGAAAAAGTCCATCAACAGAGGAATGCACAAAGAAGAAGTGGTCCGTGTACACAATGGAATATTACTCCAATAAAAAATATAATTAAACTTAAGAAACAAACAAAAGTAAGGAAACATCAGCATTTGTGGGTTTATCCAGGCACATTCCACTCTAATTTATAACTGTGGAACACCACTGGCCAGAAGGTCTATTTCCCTAGTACCAGTGTGGGGAACATAGAAAGGCTGCCGCCCTCTGGCCGTTAGCTGCAAAAGCAGCTTTAAAGCCTGTGTTAATGGTCACTTCATATGAACAAGAACTGCAGGGTTGTAAATGAAAACTACCCTCAATATGTCTTGAGGGAGGTAATGGCCAAAAAATTGCAAAATGTGACACATACTTTAAGGAAACACTTGGAAGAACTAAGCTGTAATCACAGTTTGAAAAAGAAAAAGGACATGCCTTAAAGCTCAATTTAAACAGAGTATGAGACACATGCAAATTCAACCACAAAGAGGTATCAGCTCACACCATTCAGAATAACCATCATCAAGAGAACTATAAACAATAAATGCTGGTGGTGTTGTGGAGAAATGCATACCCTCAAATTTAAGGGGGGTGTAACCTGGAAAGAGCTAATAATGAGAACAGAATGGAGGTGCATTTAAAAGGTAAACACTGACGTACCATATGATCCAGCAGGTCCATTCCTGGACCTATAATCTATGACAGAATTGGAAAGACACAGGCATGTAAATCTGCATTGCACAGTATTACAATAGTCCAGATATGGAAGTAACCAAAAAGTCCACCAGCAGATGGGTGGACAGAGAAGAACTGCTACTTGTAGAGATGGAATATTAGCTAGGGAAAAAATGAAACAATGCCATTTGCAGCACCATAGATGAGTCTAGAAGTAATCACACAACTTGTAGTAAGTGACAAAGGGAAAGACACATGCCCTATCATTTCACGTATAGGTGTTAGCTAAAAATTGGTACTGATGAAGACATTTCCACAGAGAAAAGCAATCACAGATTCATTAAACAAACTTATGGTTCACCAAATGGAAAGGTGTGAGGATTGGATACATTAAGATATTGGGATTAACAGAGATATACAGACAAATGTGAAATATATAATCACCAAAGACCAAGAGAAAACTACTCAACATTGTGTCATAACCTACATGGGAAAAGGATCTGAAGAAGAATAGATATATGTGTATGTGTGAAAGAACCACATCTTGCACACCAAGAACACACAAAACACTGTAATCAAATTTGCCGTCAATAAAAAATAAAAATTAAAATAAGAATACGAACAAGAAGTAATGAGACATAAACCTAAAGGGATTTTCCTGGCACTTTCCATTCTAATTTGCAACCTAGCCTAGAACAGGACCTTATTAAGGCTCTATTGCCCTAGTAAACAGATTTGGTAATGGCGAAATGCTGCCTTCTTGTGGCCGTTTCACACAAATGCAGCTTTGAACCCAGCATTAAAGGTCACTGAATATTCAAAATATTTGCAGGACTGTAAAGGACACTGGGCCCCAGAAAAAATTCTGAGGTCAGATATCGACCAGAAAATTCAAATGACGTCAACATTTCAAAAAGACAATATGAAGTGGCATATTTTACGCACATTTTCTCTTTTTCTTTTTCTTTTTGTTTAAAAAAATGCATGGAAAAATGGTCAATATCAGGACCTAATAAAGCCATGCAAATCCAATCTATAAAAACGTTCACCTCACAGCCGTCAGAATGATCTTCAGCAAAATAGTCTACAAAGGATGAATGCTGAAAGGCTTTTAGAGAACTGTGAACCCTCTAGCTGCTGGTGTGACGTAAACTGATAAGAGCCAGTAGTGAGAAGAGAATGGCGCTGCGTTTACAGTTAAAAATTGAGCTACCATACGATCTGGTAGCCCAACTGCTGGTCTTATCACCTGAGAGCACGTGAGTCAAAAAGACACAGGCTGGGAATCCTGCACTACAGCAATATTTCCCATAGCCGAGACTTGGAAGCAACCAAAATGTCCATCAACAAATGAATGCACAAAGAAGAAGTGGTCCAGGTACACAATGGAATATTAGCCATGGAAAGAAGGAAACAGTGCCATTTGTACCACCATAGAAGGACCTAGACATAATCATCCAACTTGAAGTAAGAAAGAAACTGAAAGACAGATATCCTATGACATCACTTCTAGGTGTTACCTAAAAATTGATACCCACGGACATATTTCCAAGACAAGGACACGCATGGATTAAGAAAACAAAATTACGTTTAACCAAATGGAAAAGCATAAGGAATGAATGAATTAGGATATAGGGGTTAACAGACATGTACTAACACATGAAATATATAATCACAAAATGCCTATGGAATATCAAGAGAGGTCTACTAAACACTCTGTAATAGCCTACACAGAAAAGGAACCAAAGATGAATAGATAGATACATAGATATAATGAACCAGATTCTGTATACCTAGAACAAACACAATATTTTTATCCAATTTGCTCTGAAAATATATAAAATTAAATTTAAAAAACAAACAAGAGATAAGGAGACATAAGCTCATGGGTGTGTGCCCTGGCACATTCCACTCTAATTTGCAGCCTACTAACAGAATTTCCAGGAAGGCTCTGTTGCCTAAAAACCCAGATTGGAAATGTAGACATGCTGCTGCCTTGTGGCCTATTCCCACAAGAGGGGCTTTAAACCAACAGCTAATGGTCACTGAACATTAAAAAGGACTCAGGGCTGTAAAGGACACCTGGCCTCAAAAAATGTCCTGAGGTATGGAATGGCCAAAAAAATTCAAACCAGGCAAATTTTCAAGAAGAAAATATGAAGAGGTAAGTTTTACTCACTCTCTTTTTTAAAAAAAGGAAAATGGATAAAAGCTCGACCTCAGGAATTATTAGACACATGCAAATCTAATCTACAAAAAGGTTTCAACTCACACCAGTCGACTGACCATCAGCAAAATGTCTACAAACAATAAATGCTGAAGGGGTTTTAGAGAACTGTTTACCATCTAGCTGCAGGTAAGATGTAAAGTGGTAACAGGCAACAATGAGAACAGAAAGGAGCTGTGTTTAAAAGTAAAAATTGAGGTATCATTCGATGCAGCAGGCCCACCGCTGGGTCTCTCACCTGAGAAGACCAGAATCGAGAAGACACAGGCTGCAAAAGCTGCACTGAAGCCTTATTCACAATAGCCAAGACATGGAAGCAACCTAAATGTCCACCAACAGATAAATGGATAAAGAAGAAGTGGTCCATGTGCACAATGGAATATTAGCCATGGAAAACAATGAAACACTGCTCTTTGAGGCACCATAGATGAGCCTAGAGATCATCACAGAACATGAGGCAAGTTGGAAAGCAAAAGACATATATCCTATGATATCACTTATAGGTGTTACCTAACAACTAACAAACATGGACATATTTCCACAGAGAAAGACACACACAGACTTAAAGAACACACTGTGTATCTAAAAGGAAAGTTGGTGGCAATGGATAAATGAAGATTAGGTTTACCATACCTATACAAATACAGATTAAGTACATATATCAAAAAGACCGAGCACATAGCAAGGGAGGTCTATGGAACGCTCTGTAATCTTTTACATGGGAAAAAGATCTGTACATGAATAGATACATATGATGTAGAAATAAACCAGAATGTGTACACCTAGGACAAACTGTATTCTAATCATTACCCCGATTAAAACAATTATAACAACAAACAAGAAGTAAGGAGACACAAACTTCATGGGGTATTTCCTGGCACATTCCATTCTAATTTACAACCTAGGAACATGACTTCCACAAAGGCTCTGCTGCCCTAGTAACCATAGTTGGGAATGGAGAAATGCTGCCGCCTTGTGGCCTTTCCCACAACAGCAGCTTTAAACCCAGTGCTAATGGTCCCTAAATATTCACAATCATTGCAGGCATGTAAATAACACCTGCTCTCAAAAAAAGTCCTGTGGTCAAAAATCGACCAAGAAATTCAAAGGAGGACAACCTTCCAAGAAGACAATTTCAAGAGGTATATTGTACTCCCATTTTTTTCCTTTTATTTTTAATAAAAAAGAAAAAGGTATGGAAAAATTCTGAACATTAGAAAATATTAAAAACATACAAATCCAAACTACAAAAACCTATCAGCTCACACCAGTCAGAATGGTCATGAGCAAACATTCTGCAAACAATAAATGCTGAAGGGGTTGTGGAGAAATGCGTACCCTCGGTGCTAAGTGGGACGTGGTAAGAGCCACTAATGAAAACCCAATGGAGGTGCTTTGAAAAGGTAAACATTCAGCTACCAGTCAATGAAGCACACCCACTGCTGGGCCTTTCACCTGAGAAAATGAGAAGCAAAAGTCACAGGCTGGCAACACTGTACTCCAGCAATATTTACCATAGCCAACACTTGGAAGCAACGAAAATGTCCATCAACAGAGGAATGAACAAAGAAGTGGTCCATGTCACAATGAAATATTATTCCAATAAAAATGATAAGTTAAATTTAAAAAACAAACATAAGTAAGGAGACATAACATTTTGGGGGTCAATCAGGGCACATTGCCCTCTAATTTATAACTGAGGAACGCCACTGGCAGGAAGGTCTGTTTACCTAGGCACCACAGTGGGGAACGTAGAAATGCTGCTGCCCTCTGGCCGATACTTACAACAGCAGCTATGCAATCTGTGCTAATGGTCACTTCATATTCACAAGTACTGCAGGGCTGCAAATGAAAACTGCCCTCAAAATGCCTTGATGCATGTAAAGGCCAAAAAATTTCAAAATGTGGCACAGAATTCAAGAAAACAATTTGAAGAAGTAAGCTGTAATAACAGTTTGAAAAATAAAAGGACATGCCTGAAAGTTCAATTTCAAATGATTATGAGACACATGCAAATCCAACCACAAAGAGGTATCAGCTCACACCACTCAGAATAACCGTCAGCACAAAAACTACAAACGATCAATGCTGAAGAGGTTGTGGAGAAATGCATACCCTAATTTGAAGTGGGACGTAACCTAGTAAGAGCCACTAATGGGAACAGAATGGAGGTGCCTTTAAAAGGTAAACATTGAGCTATTAGATGATCCAGCAGGTCCACTCCTCGGCCTAAAACCTAAGAAGAGAGAATTAGAAAGAAACAGACAGCCAAATCGGTACTGCAGCAGTATTACAATAACCAAGACATGGAAGCAACCAAAAAGTCCATCAAGAGATGAGTGGACGAATAATAACTGGTACATGTGCAGATGGAATATTAGCCAAGGAAAAAAATGAAACAGTGACATTTGCAGCACCATAGATTAGTCTAGAGGTAATCATGCAACTCATAGTGAGTGAGAAAGCAAAAGACACATATCTTATGATCTGACTTATAGGTGTTACCTAAAAATTGATACAATGAAGATATTTCCACAGAGAAACGGAATCACAGATTCATTAAGCAAACTTATGGTTTAACAAATTTAAAGGTGTGAGCATTGGATACATTACGATATTGGGGTTAACAGAGACATACAAACACATGTGAAATATATAATCACCAAAGACCTATAGCATACCAAGAGAAGCCTACTCAACATTGTGTCATAACCTACATGGGAAAAGGATCCGAAGAAGAATAAATATATGTATATGTGTAAAAGAATCACATCTTACACACCTAGAACAAAGAAAACATTGTAATCAAATTTGGTCCAATACAAAATAAAAATTAAATTAAAAAAACAAAGAGCAAGTAATGAGACATAGACTTAAGGGGCTTTTTCCAGGTACATTCCATTCTAATTTACAACCTACAACACAACTTCCATTATGGCTCTCCTGCCCTAGTGCCCAGATTTGGTAATGGAGAAATGCTGCCTCCCTGTGGCCGTTACACACAAATGCAGCTTTAAACCCAGCGTTAATGGTCACTGAACATTCAAAATATTTGCAGGACTCTAAAGGAAACCGGGACTCAAAAAAAAAAAAAAAAAATCCTGAGGTCATAAATCGAACAGAAAATTCAAAAGACGTCAAAATTTCAAAAAGACAATATCAAGAGACATATTTTATGCACATTTTGTCTTTTCTCTCTTTTTATTTTTCTTTTTGTTTAAAAGAAGTGCATGGAAAAATGGTCAATATCAGGAACTAATAAAACCATGCAAACCCAATCTCTAAAAACGTTCACCTCACAGCCATCAGAGATATCATCAGCAAAATAGTCTACAAAGAATGAATGCTGAAAGGCTTTTAGAGAACTGTGAACCCTCTAGCTGCTGGTGTGACGTAAACTGATAAGAGCCAGTAGTGAGAAGAGAATGGCTCTGGGTTTACAGTTAAAAATTGAGCTACCATACGATCTGGTAGCCCAACTGCTGGTCTTATCACCTGAGAGCACCTGAGTCAAAAAGACACAGGCTGGGAATCCTGCACTACAGCAATATTTCCCATAGCCGAGACTTGGAAGCAACCAAAATGTCCATCAACAAATGAATGCACAAAGAAGAAGTGGTCCATGTACACAATGGAATATTAGCCATGGAAAGAAGGAAACAGTGCCATTTGTACCACCATAGAAGGACCTAGACATAATCATCCAACTTGAAGTAAGAAAGAAACTGAAAGACAGATATCCTATGACATCACTTCTAGGTGTTACCTAAAAATTGATACCCACGGACATATTTCCAAGACAAGGACACGCATGGATTAAGAAAACAAAATTACGTTTAACCAAATGGAAAAGCATAAGGAATGAATGAATTAGGATATAGGGGTTAACAGACATGTACTAACACATGAAATATATAATCACAAAATGCCTATGGAATATCAAGAGAGGTCTACTAAACACTCTATAATAGCCTACACAGGAAAGGAACCAAAGATGAATAGCTAGATACATAGATATAATGAACCAGATTCTGTATACCTAGAACAAACACAATATTTTTATCCAATTTGCTCTGAAAATATATAAAATTAAATTTAAAAAACAAACAAGAGATAAGGAGACATAAGCTCATGGGTGTGTGCCCTGGCACATTCCACTCTAATTTACAGCCTACTAACAGAATTTCCAGGAAGGCTCTGTTGCCTAAAAACCCAGATTGGAAATGTAGACATGCTGCTGCCTTGTGGCTGTTTCCCACAAGAGCAGCTTTAAGCCCACAGCTAATGGTCACTGAACATTAAAAAGGACTCAGGGCTGTAAAGGACACTAGCCCTAAAAAATTTTGCTGAGGTAGGGAATGGACCAAAAAATTCATAACAGGCCAATTTTTCAAGAAGATAGTTTGAAGAGGTAAGTTTTACTCACTCTCTTTTTTAAAAAAAGGAAAATGGATAAAAGCTCGACCTCAGGAATTATTAGACTCATGCAAATCTAATCTACAAAAAGGTTTCAACTCACACCAGTCGACTGACCATCAGCAAAAAGGCTACAAACAATAAATGCTGAAGCGTTTTTAGAGAACTGTGTAACTTCTAGCTGCTGGTGAGATGTAAAGTGGTAACAGCCGATAATGAGAACACAAAGGAGCTGCGCTTAAAAGTAAAAATGGAGGTACCATTCGATCCAGCACTGGGCCTCTCACTTGAGAAGAGCAGAATCGAGAAAACCCGGGTTGCAAAAGCTGTCCTGCAGCGTTATTCACAATAGCCAAGAGTGTGAAGCAGCGAAAAAGTCCATCAACAGATGAATGGATAAAGAAGTGGTCCATGTGCACAATGGAATATTAGCCATGGAAAACAATGAAACAGTGCTCTTTGAGGCACCATAAGTGAGCTTGGAGATAATCACAGAACGTGAGTAAGTCAGAAAGCAAAGACCTATATCCTATGGTATCAGTTATAGGCATTATCTAATAACTGAAACAAATGAATATATTTCCACAGAGAAAGACACTCACGGACTTAGAAAATTCTATGCTTGTCTAAAAGGAAAGGGTGGGGGGAATGGATAAATTAAGATTAGTGTTACTATACATATAACAATAACTACTATATACATATGTCAAAAGACCAACCATCTAGCAAGGGAGGTCTACGGAACACTCTAATATTTTACATGGGAAGAGGATCTGTACGTGAATAGACATATAAAATGTACAAATGATTGTGTACACCTAGGACCAACAATATTCTAATCATTACCCCGATTACAAAACATAATACAACCAACAAGTAATGAGTCATAAACTTATGGACGTTTCTCCTAGCACATTCCATTCTAATTTACAAATTAGGAACACGACTTTCAGAAAAACTCTGCTGCCCTAGTACCCAGATTTGGGAATGGAGAAATGCTGCCTCTTTTTGGCCGTTTCCCACAACAGCAGCTTTAAACCCAGTGCTAATGGTCACTAAATATTCACAATCATTGTAGGCCTGTAAATGACACCTTCCCTCCAAAAATCTCCTGAGGTCGAAAGTCGACCAAAAATTCAAAACAGAGCAACCTTCCAAGAAGACAATTTCAAGAGGTATATTATACTCAAACTTTTTTTTTTTCTTAACAGAAAAGAAAAAGGTGTGGAAAATGATGAATTTTAGGAATTTTTAAAGGCATGCAAACCCAAACTACAAAACATATCAGCTCACAGCAGTCAGAATGGCCATAAGCAAAAATGCTGCAAACAATAAATGTTAAAGGGATTGTGGAGAAATGCGTAACCTAGGTTCTGAGGGGGACGTGGCAAGAGCCACTAATGAAAACACAATGGAGGTGCTTTGAAAAGGTACACATGGAGCGATTAGTCAATCAGTCACACCCACTGCTGGACCTATCACCTCAGAAAATGAGAAACAAAAAGTCACAGGCTGGCAATACTGCACTCCAGCAATATTTAACATAGCCAACACTTGGAAGCAATGAATAAGTCCATCAACAGAGGAATGCACCAAGAAGAAATGGTCCATGTACACAATGGAATATTACTCCAATAAAAATATAAATTAAATTTAAAAAACAAACAGAAGTAAAGAGACATCAGCTTTTGTGGTTTTATCCGTGCACATTCCACTCTAATTTATAACCAAGGAACACCACTGGCCACAAGGTCTGTTTCCCTAGTAACAGCGTGGGGAATGGAGAAAGGCTGCCACCCTCTGGCCGTTACCTGCAAACGCAATTTAAAGCCTGTGCTAATGGTCACTTCATATGAATAAGCACTGCAGGGCTGTTAATGAAACCTGCCCTCAAGATATCTTGAGGGAGGTAATGGCCAAAGAATTTAAAATGTGACACATACTTTAAAAAAACACTTTGAAGAACTAAGCTGTAATCACACTTTGAAAAAGAAAAAGGACATGCCTTAAAGCTCAATTTCAACGGATTATGAGACACATGCAAATTCAACCACAAAGAGGTATCAACTCACACCAGGAAGAATAACCATCAGCAAGAAATCTACAAACAATAAATGCTGAAGGTGTTTTGGAGAAATGCATACCCTCAACTTTAAGTGGGATGTAACCTGGAAAGAGCCACTAATGAGAACAGAATGGTGGTGCCTTTAAAAGGTAAACACTGAGCTACCATATGATACAGGAGGCCCACTCCTGGGCCTATAACATAAGAAGACAATATTGGAAAGACACAGGCAGGCAAATGTGCATCGCAGCGGTGTTACAATAGCTAAGACATGGAGGCAACCATAAAGTACATCAAGAGTTGAGTGGACAAAGAAGAACTGATACATGCACAGATGGAATATTCGCTAGGGAAAAAAGTGAAAAAATGCCATTTTCAGCACCGTAGATGATTCTAGAGGTAATCAGGCAAATTGTACCAAGTTAGACAGCAAAAGACACATATCCTATAATATCACTTATAGGTGTTAGCTAAAAATTGATACCAATGAAGATATTTCCACAGAGAAAGTCAATCACAGATTCATTAAACAAACTTACGGTTTACCAAATGGAAAGGTGTGAGGATTGGATATGTTAGGATATTGGGGTTATCATAGATATACAAACACATGTGAAATGTATAATCACCAAAGACCTACAGCATACCAAGAGAAGCCTACTCAACATTGTGTCATAACCTACATGAGAAAACAATCCGAAGTAGTATAGATATATGTATATGTGTAAAAGAACCACATCTTGCACACCTAGAACAAACAAAACATTTTAATCAAATTTGCTCTGATAAAAAATAAAAATTAGGGCTTCCCTGGTGGCACAGTGGTTGAGAATCTGCCTACTAATGCAGGGGACATGGGTTTGAGCCCTGGTCTGGGAGGATCCCACATGCAGCAGAGCAACTAGACCCGTGAGCCACAACTACTGAGCCTATGCATCTGGAGCCTGTGCTCTACAGCAAGAGAGGCCACGATGTGAGAGGCCCGCACACCGCGATGAGTGGTCCCCGCTTGCCGCAACTAGAGAAAACCCTTGCACAGAAACGAAGACCCAACACAACCAATTTTTTTTTCTTTTTTTAAAAAAGAGAGCCCAAATAAGTCAGAAATGAAACAGATGATGTTACAACAGACACCACAGAAATACAAAGTATCCTAAGATACACACAGGGTAACTCAGGGCTCAGACTGGACAGAGCCCACTCTCCATTCCCCTGTACATGACTTACAGGAGCCTCGGGAACTGAGGAGGGTGTCCCTGAGGAGACACACAGGATAGAATACATTAGGCATTAACGTGACTGCATTCATCTTAAACGTGCCTGAACTACATTGACACGAAATGATTTTGTCCTGTATGTACATCGGCACCTCTAGTCGGAAATTCAGGTCTTTGGCTTCACCACCTCTACTGACAGCATTAGCTTCACCTGCTGTGGACCTTCTCCTATAGGATTTCTAGAACCACAAAGCATCAAAGCTTTACAGGACCCAGAGTCTGTTCGACTCCACTCAGAGTCTCAGAGTCTCAACTGCACTCAGAGACTCCACTCTTGGAGGGCACACTCAAAGTAGTGTGCACGTCAGGACCCAGGGGAAGGAGCAGTGACCCTGTAGGCGAATGACCAGACAATACAATAACTGAAATGAAAAATACACTAGAAGGAATGAGTAGCAGAATAACTGTGGGAAAAGAATGGATAAGTGACCTGGAAGACAGAAAGGTGGAAATCACTGCCATGGAACAGAATAAAGAAAAAGAATGAAAATAAAAGAAGACACCCTAAGAGACCTCTGGGACAATGTTAAACGCAACAACATTCGCATTATAGGGGTCCCAGAAG
This sequence comes from Kogia breviceps, assembly GCF_026419965.1. NCBI lineage: Eukaryota > Metazoa > Chordata > Mammalia > Artiodactyla > Physeteridae > Kogia > Kogia breviceps. The sequence continues at coordinate 29,905,229 of NC_081320.1, forward strand.
GAGAAGAGAGAGAGAAAGGATCCGAGAAAATATTTGAAGAGATTATAGTCAAAACCTTCCCTAGCATGGGGAAAGAAATAGCCACCCAAGTCCAGGAAGCACAGAGAGTCCCAGGCAGGATAAACCAAAGGAGAAAAATGCCGAGACACATAGTAATCAAATTGACAAAAATTAAAGACAAAGAAAAATGATTGAAAATGATTGAAAGGGGAAAATGGCAAATAACATACAAGGGAACTCCCATAAGGTTAACAGCTGATTTCTCAGCGGAAACTCTAGAAGCCAGAAGGGAGTGGCATGATAAATTTAAAGTGATGAAAGGGAAGAACCTACAACCAAGAGTACTCCACCCAGCAAGGATCTCATTCAGATTTGACAGAGAAATCAAAAGTTTTACAGACAAGCAAAATCTAAGAGAATTCAGCACCACGAAACCAGCTCTACAACAAATGCTAAAGGAACTTCTCTAAGTGGGAAACACAAGAGAAGAAGATGACCCACCAACACAAACCCATAATAATTAAGAAAATAGTAATAGGAACATACATATCGATAATTACTCTAAACGTGAATGGATTAAATGCTCCAACCAAAAGACACAGGCTCGCTGAATGGATACAAAAACAAGACCCATATATATTCTGTCTACAGGAGACCCATTTCAGACCTAGGGACACAAACAGACTGAAAGTGAGGGAATGAAAAAATATATTCCATGCAAATGAAAATCAAAAGAAAGCTGGAGTAGCAATACTCATATCAGATAAAATAGACTTTAAAATAAGGAATGTTACAAGGGACAAGGAAGGACACTACAAAATGATCAAGGGATCAATCCAAGAAGAAGACGTAACAATTATAAATATATATGTACCCAACATAGGAGCACCTCAATATATAAGGCAACTGCTAACAGCTATAAAAGAGGAAATCGACAGTAACACAATAATAGCAGGGGACTTGAACACTTCACTTACATCAATGGAGATCATCCAGACAGAAAATTGATAAGGAAACACAAGCTTTAAATGACACAATAGACCAGATAGATTTAATTGATATTTAAAGGACATTCCATCCCCAAACAGCAGATTATACGTTCTTCTCAACTGCACATGGAACATTCTCCAGGATAGATCACATCTTGGGTCACAAATAAAGCCTCAGTAAGTTTAAGGAAACTGAAATCATATCAATCAGCTGTTCCGACCACAATGCTATGAGATTAGAAATCAATTCCAGGGGAAAAAAAAACGTAAAAACACACAAACACGTGGAGGCTAAATAATACGTCACTAAATAACCAAGAGATCACTGAAGAAATAAAAGAGGAAATCAAAAACTACCTAGAGACAAATGGCAACAAAAACACGATGATCCAAAACCTTTGGGATTCAGCAAAAGCAGTTCTAAGAGGAAAGTTTATAGCGATAAAAACCTACCTCAAGAAACAAGAAAAATCTCAAATAAACAATCTAAACTTACACCTAGAGGAAGTAGAGAAAGAAGAACAAAACCCTCAGTTAGTAGAAGGAGAGAACTCATAAAGATCAGAGCAGAAATAAATGAAATAGAAACAAAGAAAACCACAGGAAAGATCAGTAAAACTAAAAGCTGGTTCTTTGAGAAGATAAACAAAAATGATAAACCTTTAGCCAGACTCAAGAAAAAGAGGGAGAGGACTCAAATCAATAAAATTAGAAATGAAAAAGGAGAACTTACAACAGACACCACAGAAATACAAAGCATCATGAGAGACTACTACATGCAACTTTATGCCACTAAGATGGACAACCTGGAAGACATGGCCACATTCTTCAAAAGGGATAACCTTCCAAGACTGAACCAGGAAGAAATAGAAAATAAGAACAAACTTATCCCAAGCAATGAAATTGAAACTGTGATTAAAAATCTTCCAACAAACAAAGGCCCAGAACCAGAGGGCATCACATGTGAATTCTACCAAACATTTAGAGAAGAGCTAACACTCAACCTTCTCAAACTCTTCCAAAAAATTGCAGGGGAAGGAACACTGCCAAACTCATTCTATGAGGCCATCATCACCCTGACACCAAAACCAGACAAAGATACTACAAGGAAAGAAAATTAGAAGCCAATATCACTGATGAATATAGATATAAAAATCCTCAATAAAATACTAGCAAACAGAATCGAACAACACTAAAAGGATCATACACCATGATCAAGTGGGGTTTATCCCAGAGATGCAAGGATTCTTCAATATACACAAATCCATCAATGTGATACACCATATTAACAAATTGAAGAATAAAAACCATATGATCATCTCAATAGATGCAGGAAAAGATTTTGAGAAAATTCAACACCCATTTATGATAAAAAAAAAAAACTCTGCAGAGTGTGGGCATAGAGGGAAACTACCTCAACATAATAAAGGCCATATATGACAAACCCACAGCAAATATCATTCTCAATGGTGGAAAACTGAAAGCATTTCCTCTAAGATCAGGAACCAGACGAGGATGTCCACTCTCATCACTATTATTCAACATAGTTTTGGAAGTCCTAACCACAGCAGTCAGAGAAGAAAAAGAAATACAAATTGGAAAATAAGAAGTAAAATTGTCACTGTTTGCAGATGACATGATACCATAGATAGAGAATCCTAAAGATGCCACCAGAAAACTACTAGAGCTAATCAATGAATATGATAAAGTTGCAGGATACAAAATGAATGCACAGAAATCTCTTGCATTCCTATACACTAACAATGAAAGATCAGAAAAAGAAATTAAGGAAATATCCCATTACCACTGCAACAAGAAGAATAAAATACCTAGGAATAAACCTACCAAAGGAAGTAAAAGACCTGTACTCAGAAAACTATAAGACACTGATGAAAGAAATCAAAGATGATATAAACAAATGGAGACATATACCATGTTCTTGGATTAGAAGAATCAATATTGTGAGAATGACTATACTACCCAAAGCAATCTACAGATTCAATGCAATCCCTATCAAATTACCGGCGGCATCTTCTACAGAACTAGAACAAAAAATCTTAAAATTTGTAGGGAGACACAAAAGACCCTGGATAGACAAAGCAGTCTTTAGAGGAAAAAAAAAAAAAAGAGCTGGAGGATTGAGACTTCCAGACTTCAGACTATACTACAAAGCTACAGTAATCAAGACAATATGGTACTGACACAAAAACAGAAATATAGATCAATAGAACAGGATGGAAAGCACAGAGAAACACACGTACCTATGGTTAACTAATCTATGACAAAAGAGGCAAGGGTATACAATGGAGAAAAGACAGTGTCTTCAGTAAGTGATGCTGGGAAAACTGGACAGCTACATGTAAAAGAAGGAAATTAGAACACTCCCTAACACCATACACAAAAATAAACTCAAAATGGATTAGAGACTGAAATGTAAAACCAGACACTATAAAGCCCTTAGAGGAAAACTTAAGCAGAACACTCTATGACATAAATCACAGCAAGATCCTCTTAAACCAACCTCCTAGAGAAATGGAAATGAAAACAAAAATTAAAAAATGGGACCTATGGGGCTTCCCTGGTGGCGCAGTGGTTGTGAGCCTACCTGCCAATGCAGCAGACATAGGTTCGTGCCCCAATCCGGGAACATCCCACATGCCCGGAGCGGCACGGCACGTGAGCCATGGCCACTGAGCCTGCGCGTCCGGAGCCTGTGCTCCACCACGGGAGAGGCCACAAGAGTGAGAGGCCCGTGTACTGCAAAAACAAAAACAAAAAAAGGGACCTAATGAAACAAAATCTTTTGCACAGCAAAGGAAAACATAAAAAAGACGAAAAGACAACCATCAGAATGGGAGCAAATATTTTCAAATGAAGCAAATGGCAAAGGATTAATCTCCAAAAAGCAGCTCATGTAGCTCAATATCACAAAAACAAACAACCGAATCCAAAAATGGGTGGAAGACCTAAATAGATATTTCTCCAAAAAAGACATACAGGTTGCCAACAAACACATGAAAGGATGCTGAACATCACTAATCATTAGAGAAATGCAAATGAAAACTACAGTGAGGTATCACCTCACAACAAGTCAGAATGGCCATCATCCAGAAATCTACAAACAATAAATACTGGAGAGACATTTATTGGATAAAAGGGAACCCTCTTGCACTGTTGGTGGGAATGTAAATTGATATAGCCACTAGGGAAAACGGTATGGACGTTCCTTAAAAACTAAAAATAGAACTACCACACGACCCAGCAATCCCACTACTGGACATTTACCCTGAGAAAACCATAATTCAAAAAGAGTCATGTACCACAATGTTCATTGTAGCTCTACTTACAATAGCCAGGACATAGAGGCAACCCAAGTGTTCATCGACAGATAAGTGGGTAAAGAAGTTGTGGCACATATATATAATGGAATATTACTCAGCCATAAAGAGAAACGAAATTGAGTTATTTGTAGCAAGGTGGATGGATCTAGAGTCTGTCCTACAGAGTGAAGTAAGTCAGAAAGAGGAAAACAAATACCGTATGCTAACACATATATATGGAATCTAAAACAAAGTTCATGAAAAACCTAGGGGCAGGAAAGGATTAAGGACACAAACGTAGAGAAAGGACTTGAGGATACGGGGAGGGGGAAGGGAAAGCTGGGACAAAGTGAGACAGTGGCATGGACATATATACACTACCAAATGTAAAATCGATAGCTACTGGGAAGCAGCCACATAGCACAGGAAGATCAGCTCGGCAATTTGTGTCCACCTAAAGGGGTGGGATAAGGGGGTGAGAGGGAGGTGCAAGAGGGAGGGGATATGGTGTTATATGTATACGTATCGCTGATGTTTTTATACAGCAGAAACTAACACACAATTGTAAAGCAATTATACTCCAATAAAGATGTAAAAGAAAAAAAAAGCCCAGAGATAAACCTACACACCTATGGTCCACTAAACTATGACAAAGGAGGCAAGGATATACAATGGAGAAAAGACAGTCTCTTTATAAGTGGTGCTAGGAAAAATGGACAGCTACATGTAAAAGAATGCAATTAGAACACTCCCTAACACCATACGCAAAAATAAACTCAAAATGGATTAGAGACTGAAATGTAAGACCAGACACTATAAAACTCTTAGAGGAAAACATAGGAAGAATACTCTTTGACATAAATCACAGCAAGATCTTTTTTGATCCACCTCCTAGAGTAATGGAATAAAAAACAAACAAATGGGACCAAATGAAACTTAAAAGCTTTTGCAAAGCAAAGCAAACTACAAACAAGATGAAAAGACAATCCTCAGAATGGGAGAAAATATTTGCAAACGAATCAACAGACAAAGGATTAATCTCCAATATATATAAACAGCTCATGGAACTCAACAGTAAAAAAAAGCAAACAACCCAATCCCAAAATGGGCAGATGACTTAAACAGACATTTGTCCCAAGAAGACATACAGATGGCCAAGAAGCACATTAAAAGCTGTTCTACATCACTAATTATTAGAGAAATATAAACCAGAACTACAATGAGGTATCACCTCACACCAGTTAGAACGGACATCATCAGAAAATCTACAAACAACAAATGCTGGAGGTGGTGTGGAGAAAAGGGAACCCTCTTGCACTATTTGTGGAAATGTAAATTGATACAGTCACTATGGAGAACAGTACGGAGGTTCCTTAAAAATCTAAAAATAGAATTCCCATATGACCCAGCAATCCCACTACTGGCATATACCCAGAGAAAACCATAATTCAAAAAGACACATTCACCACAATGTTCATTGCAGCACTATTTACAATAGCCAGGTCATGGAAACAACCTAAACGCCCATAGACAGACGAATGGAAAAGATGTGGTACATATATGAAATGGAATATTACTCAGCCATATAAAGGAATGAAATTGGGTCAATTGTAGAGACGTGGATAGATCTACATACTCTCATACAGAGTGAAGTAAGTCAGAAACAGAAAAAACAAATATTAACAAATATTAACGCATACATGTGGAACCTAGAAAAACGATACAGATGAACCGGTTTGCAAGGCAGAAATAGAGACACAAATGTAGAGAACAAATGTATGGACACCAAGGGGGGAAAGTGGAGGGGTGGTGGTGGTGGGATGAATTGTGAGACTGGGATTGACATATACACACATATGTATAAAATAGATAACCAATAAGAACCTGATGTATAAAAAATAAATTAAATTAAATTCAAAAATTAAAACAATAATATTTAAAAAAGAGAAAAAAGCATTTTCCTTCCCATAGACATATTTATATGAATGAATTATTTCCATGTTTATATCTATAAATGCAAGAAGAGGAATAAAACCTACCTTGAACCAAAAAAGAAGAAAAACATAACCCACTGGTCATACAGAGGAAAACCTTATCAGGGCACTTGCTCCAGTGGTGAACAATTCTGAAGTTGGTCAGAGGTGGGGAATCGTCTCCCATGCAGCCAGCAGCGCCCCCGCAAGGAGCATCCTCATTGCAAAGCTGGGGGACGGTGCCGAGGCATCTCTGAGTAAACGTGAGCTGAGCCCCAGGCTAGCTGCTACTGAACTGTTCCCACTCTTCCCAGGTAAAAATGTGTGCAAGTACTTGAAAGCCTAGAGGAAGGGCCGTGGAGCCACAACAGCCACAGTACACAGGCCGACTTGGTGCCTGGAGGTCAGCCAGGCTGGTCCTGGCCCCAGGCACTCTTATGGAAGCTTTCTATTTCCCTGCCTGACGTACCCCTCCTGTCCCAGCCCTCATTGTTTTTTTTCCCTTCCTCACCTTTGCCCGAGGAGAAATTCCAGCGGCAGGTATGGGTAATACATCCTCTTCTTTAGCAGGTGGCAGCCTGGCAACTCCTTCAGAAAGTCCAGCAGAGCCCCACTCACACTGGGGCACCCACAGAGCCGCAGGCCCTATTCCCTCCCACAAGCCCAGCCCCGAGACTGCTGACAGGGCAGAGAATATGACGTCAGGTACAGCTGCAGGGACTCTTGCTGCCTGGAGGGGTGTTTATATTGACCTCAGCCCAGGCACAGCTTAGAAGGGCTGGCCGGCCAGGTCAGGCTGCCCAGGTCAGCCAATCCTCGCCTCTCAGGGGCTCACAGTTGCAGAAAATGGGCCTTGCTGCACCGGCCAGGTCCAAGGAACAGGTGTGGCGTCCTGAGGGTCAGGATAGACAAGGGGCTGCAGCTCTAGCTTGTTTTCTAATCATTTTATCTGGTCCATGAGTGGGAGACAACTTCAAGAAGACCCTCTCTTAATGAGAGGAACCCAGGAGTCAGGGAGAGGAGGGGTGGTGGGTGGAGACAAAGACCTGGTGCCCCGGTTGCAGTGGAAGCTTCTGGAAGACCTGGCAGAGGGAGGCCGCTCAGAGTGAAGGTCAGGGTCACAAACCTGTTGGAGCCTCTGTTTGTTAGTTCAAGTTCTGCTCTGAGGTGCTCTGGGGCAGCTCTGACCAACAGGTGAGCTGGGGGTGCTCTGCAATGAGGGCTATGTGCACAGTTCCTGTGTGCCCAGCCCTGCCGGTGTACCTGCCCAGGGGAGCTCCAAATCCTGGGAGGGGCCTGACCACTAGAGCCCCGAGGGCTGCTGGATACCTGCAAAGGTGAGCTCCATATCCTGAGATTGGCCTGACCACGAGAGCCTCATGGGCTGCTGGCGACCTGGTACAGGATGTCAGGACAGTCAGTGAAGCCACCGAGGATATATATCCAGTAGTTCCTAATTCCTACACACTGCTGGTCATTCTACCATCCACCAGAACATGCTATTCTGTATTAGACTTCAATGATGCCTTCTTCTGTATTCCATTATCCCAGAGTCACAAGAAGTTTTGGCTTGTGAGTGGCAGGACTCAACATACAACAGAAACAATACCGCTGAGGCGTCCTGCCCCAAGGGTTCAAAAATTCCCACACCATCTTTGGGGAAACGTTAGCTAAAGACCTAAAAGTTCTACCTCTGGAAAAGGGAACCCTCCTTCAATAGGCAGATGACATTCTGATCGCCAGCCCTACTAAGGAGGTCTCTGAACTACTTAGCCAATAAAGGATAGAAGGTGTCCAAGAAAAAGGCTAAAATATCACAGACTAAGGTGACCTGCCTGGGCTTCACTCTCACAGAAGGTCAGAGAAGCCCATCCCAGGAAAGGGAAGAAGCCATTTGCAGCCGTACCCCTTCTAAAACTAGAAGACAGCTTAGGGGTTCCTGGGGAGGCCGGGGTTTACTGCATCTGGATCCTAACTACAGTCTAATAGCTGGGCCTCGATATGAAACACTGAAAGGAAAAGATGATGATCCTTTTGAATAGAATCCAGAAGTGGCCATTGAAGAATGGAAAGAGCAGTCAATTCAGACCCTTGCCCTGGAACTCCCTAATTTAACTAAACCTTTTGACCTTTACATTCCCAGTCGAAGGTGAATCGCCCTTGGAGTATCAGTGCAAAAACTGGGACCACTTGAAATGGAACAACGCAAGAATGCCCTCCAGGTAGGAGAAACTACGGTCACCAAGGGCTTGGCCCGCCACCTCATCCGGCCAGGATACTGGGGGTATCGAAAAACCTGGAAATCAGCAGCCTGCAAGGCCAGGTCCCTCCCAAGAGAAAAGGACCCCACGTGGTGATCCTAACCACCCACCAGGCCCTGAAGTTGCAGGGATTGCTCCGTGGGCACACTGACCTCGAGTGAGGAGGCCCTCCAACTCCAGCCTCCAGAGAGACAACCGGGGGCAACAGACCCCCATGACGACTCGTGTGACCATCACTTGACCTGGAGCTTCTCTCAGAAAACAACAAGAGTGTGCCCCAAAAGAGCAGACTACTGCTTGCAGGACTTACTGCACCCAGAGCGGAGCTAATAAGCTTGGCGGGGAAACCGTAAATAACGCTGTCACCATAGAAAAGCCTACAGACACCGCGGTGACGGCAGCCAATGAGACCGGCTGGACTCCTGGCTACTTCAAAAGGCCGTTGACTCAGTGGGCGTCATGGTCCTGGATCATCACCGGCCCTGGACTGTCTGGGAGTTGAGCAGGCAGGGCTCTGACACCTGGTGCTGTTTGTACGTTAATTCAGGGGCCTAATTGAAGAAAGCGCAGACTACTGGTCAGAGCATCTAGGCTGGCAGAAACCCTCAGCCTAAGGTGGCCAAACAAATGTGGGGTGGGGTAAAGCTGCCGCCCCCCAGCAACTCTGCACATCTCTTTCCTGAACCCTTAAAAGTCATTAGAATCTAAGCACTTCCAATGCTGGTGCTCAGGCAGACAAGCAGTGAGAGAGGAGGCCTGGGGACAATCAACCTCACCTGGAGGCTGCCAGGGAGCAGTTCTGCCCCTCCCCCACAGGTATGAGGACTCCCAACTCAGCACGAAGCAGTTGCAGAAGAGGGGTCTGCACCCTCAGCCCCACAAGAATGAGGAACGGGACAAAAGGCAGAGGAGGGGTTTGTCGCCGGCAAAGCCCACTAAAAATTCCTGGGAGATAAAAATAGAATCTGGGCAATAAAATAAAATCTAACCTTTTTTTTCCTTTGTGCTTTGTCTAATTTCACATGCTCCTAGGTTTCCACATGCAGAGGTCCCACACCCGGCACTTCAGACCCGATTTCCTACTGCAAAATGGCTGGGCCGACACCTCAGCTCTCGGGGCCCCGTGCAGACTCGGCGACATAGAGCCTGAGCTCCAGCCAACCCGGGCCGTGGAGAGCTCTGCCCCCTCCCTCCCGCTGACGCTGCCGGGATCCCTACCCAGCAGCCTGTCCCACAGCCCACGGGGGAGCGCACGCTCTCACCTCTCCATTCTCTGATCAAAATATAAAGTTTCCTTTGCTTCTGAAGCAAACTCAGTCTCGTTCTTTTGGCTCCAGTGACCCTGGGCAGGGGGACCCTTGTTGGGACCACTCTGTAGGATCAGTAACAGAAATTGAGACCATTGTACCTTCAATGAACAGATGTGTGAGCCAAACTGTAATTAACATAGAGCAGTGTGTAAGGCTCGTGTAAAATAAGATGTTTCTAACACTTCCATTTGATATTTCCATCACTTTATTATAAGCAAGTTCAGTGGAGGGCTTTGTCTTATCTGTCAGGTCAACATTAGAGAAATGACGTGATTTCTTTCCAACGATGTACAATACATCTAATAATCTTGGCTGAAGCTTCAATCTTGTTTTGATTGCTTTTCCATTGAAAATGATACCTCTCCTTCAACTCCCCCATATCTGAGAAGTATAAAATCTTAGAACGTATTATTACCAAAGGGGAAACGCGGGAGGAGGGATAAATTAAGAGTTTAGGATTAACACATACAAACTGTGATGTATAAAATAGATCGTCAACAAGGAACTTCTGTATAACACGGGGAACAACATTCAATATTGTGTAATAACCTATAAGGGGAAAAAATCTGCAAAAGAATACATAACTATATCTACATCATCTATCAACGATAGATAAAATGTAACCTAAAGGAGGTCGATGGTGAGCTCTTCTGCCCTGAAGATTTCAATCATCTAAAGCTCGGACTCTGCCTACTGCCCAAGGCCCTTAATGATCATACATGTACCCGTAGCTTAAAAATTTCCCAATTTGGGGTTCGGGGAGACACTGATTGGAAAAATCCCTGGTGTTCTCCTTACATGAAAGGGGCTCTACCTACAGCTAAAACATGCCTGACACCCAGAAGATGGTACACCGTTTGATCGGGAAGAGTTTGGAAATGACACGTCATCTCCTCAGCTCCTGGTAGTCGGGTTCACCCCTGCAGCCTTTTTTCTAACAAGCTCCCCACTTGAAGAATCAGCACATTTAACCTCCTGTTTTGTACAGTTAGGAATTTGTAAGGAGGATGAACGGGAAGAGGGGGAACTAATGAGAGACCAGCTCTAGGTGTTTGGACAGGCACATGCCACTCTAATTTCCAATCAGGAAGAAGAATTAACCAAAGGCTCAGCCTGCCCCCTGGAACCACAATAGGGCCTGTAGCAATCCTGTGGTTTTGTGGCCAGTTCCCAAAAGAGGACTTAAAAATGGAGCTCAGGGGCACTGCAATTCACAAACCTGCAGGGTTATAAATGATAACGATCTTCCAAAAATACACTGAGGTAAGGCAACAAAAAAGATTCTAAAGCAAGGCAAAATTTCAGGAAAAAGTTTTCAAGAGGTACGTTGGAGTCGCCTTTAAAGCACATGAAAAGTGGCAGAACTTCGCAAATGATGCAGTTGGCCAAAACATATATTTTTCCTAAATATATTTAGCAAAAATGCATACACCCTTTTTGGCCAACCAAACAAGCAGGACATGCAAATCAGCACTACAAAGAAGTCTCACTTCCCATCTGTCAAAAGGGCCATCCTGGAAAAGTGTAAAAACCAGAAATGCAGGACAGGCCATGGAGAAAAGGGAGTCTTGTGACACTGATGAGCGGGATGTAAATTGCCAACGGCCACTCTGGAGTAGTGTATGGTGTTTCCTAAAACATCTAAAAAACAGAACTACAATGCATAGGGCACTTCCACTCATTGGCGTATATATTCAGAGAACCAAAAATCGACAGAACACGGGCACCTCAAAGTTTAGGGCTGCTTGGTTTGCAAGGACCTCGGCTTGGGTACACTGAAAATATCCTAGGAAAGAGAAAAATGGGTAAACAAGTTGTGGTACTTATGTACAATGGAATATAACTCAGCCATGAAATCAATATCATAAGGCTACTAACAGCATAATGAGTATATTTAGGAACGATGATGTTAAGTAAAATAAGTCAGACAGAAAAAGAAACTTATGATAACATATCACTTACCGGGGTTTTCGAAAAATTGCTACACATGAACTGAATTACAAAACAGAACACAGAGTCACACATTTAGAAAACACACTTATGGCTGCTTAAGGGGAAAGGTGAGGTGGGGTGATGCATAAAACGAGAGTTTCAAGTGAGCACAGATACCGTTCCATAAACCAAATATGTAATAGACATGACCTACTCATTGCTCAATGAACTGGACTCAACACATCCTATTCACTGCAGAAGAATACATCTGCCTAGTAAGAATCTTAAAAAGTATTTATTGGGCTTCCCTGGTGGCGCAGTGGTTGAGAGTCTGCCTGCCGATGCAGGGGACATGGGTTCGTGCCCTGGTCCGGGAAGATCCCACATGACATGGAGCAGCTGGGCCTGTGAGCCATGGCCGCTGAGCCTGCGCGTCCGGAGCCTGTGCTCCGCTACGGGAGAGGCCACAACAGTGAGAGGCCTGCGTAACGAAAAAAAAAAAGTATTTATTGATATCTCTCTGTAAGTGAATCAGCTGGGTGTAAAACGGCATAAACACAGCATTGAAAATCAGCTGAACCCCATTAAAAAATAAACTATAAAAAAATAAAAATTAAAAAAGCAAACAGTGAAAGAAACATTCTTACAAAATTCTTTCAGCGGCTGTGATGAAACCTTGATTGACCACATCTAGACACACAACTGGATGAGACATAAGGCTGGACACTCTTGGGGCCAAGAGGATTGGTGAGGTTGGGTGAGCAAATGCAGACCCTTTAAAGTAATACTGCGTGGTACCCATTCCATGGGTCCCAACTCTCCAGGTTCAAGGGAATCTTCCTACAGCTAAAACATGCATGGGAAACTCATAGGATGGTACATTGTGTGATCAGGAAATGTTTCTAAAACACATCTCATTTTTCATCCCTGGTGCTCGGGTTTGCCATTCCAGCCGCTTTACTAACAATCTCCGCACTTGGAGAATCAGCACCTTTATTTAACCTCCTGTTTCGTACAGTTTGCAATTTGTCCAGAGGATGAACGGGAAGAGGGGGAACCAATGAGAGACCAGCTCTAGGTGTTTGGACAGGCACATGTCACTCTAATTTCCAATCAGGAAGAAGAATTAACCAAAGGCTCAGCCTGCCCCCTGGAACCAGAAAAGGGCCTGACGCAATCCTGTGGTTTTGCGGCCAACTCCAAAAAGGCGAGTTGAAAAATGGAGCTCAGGGGCACTGCAATTCACAAACCTGCAGTGTTATAAATGATAACAATTGTCCAAAAATATACTGAGGTAAGGAAATGAAGAGGATTTGAGATCAAGGCAGTATTGGAGGAAACAGTTTTCAAGAGGTAGATTGGAGTCGCCTTTAAAGCACCTGAAAAGCGGCAGAATTTCAACAATGATGCAGTTGGCCCAAAAAGGGCGTATGCGTTTTTTTCCTGAATATATTCAGGGAAAAAACGCATACGCCCTTTTTGGCCAACGAAACAAGCGAGCAATGCACATCAGTAGTACAAAGAAGTCTCACTTCGCATCGGTCAAACGGCCATCGTGAAAAAGTGTAAAACCCAGAAATTCAGGATAAGCCATGGAGAAAAGGGAGCCTTGTTATGCTGGTGGAACGGATGTAAATTGCAAACGGCCACTCTGGAGAAGTGTATGGTGTTTCCTAAGACATCTAAAAAACAGAGCTACAGCGCATACGGCACTTCCACTCATGGGCGTGTATCTTAGCCCCGACCCTGCGGCGGAGTCTGGATCCGGGCCAGCCACCGCCAGAGCGTCTGGTGTGCCGCTGCCTTCCAGAGCCGCCTTCTGGCCGCCCTAGCCCCGGCCAGGCCGGCGGGGAGCGCCCCCTCTGGCGCGCGCTGTGGTGGGAGGGGCCTGAGGAGGTGGGGGCCTGCAGCGGTGCCCGGCCGGGGCGGAGGCGGCCTCAGCCCCGGGCGACTAAAGGAGAAGGCGGGGCGGGAGGCAAAAAGCGTACAGCACCCAGTATTCTCAGGTGGTCTCCCATCCAAGTACTAACCAAGCCCGACCCTGCTTAGCTTCCGAGATCAGGCGCGTTCAGGGTGGTATGGCCGTACGCAGGGTTGGGGACCGCGGGCTGCCTCTTGAGGCCCAGCTTCTCTGGCGCGTGCGCCTTACCGCCAGCCCCGCGGCCAGCCCGCCCCGGCAGGGCCCCGCTGCCCGCCCAGCCAGGGGAATGGAGGTCTCGGGTACCGCGGGGTGGTGGAGGGGTTGGCGACCTCCCAGCCCAGGGCGGGAGGGACCCAGCAAACCCTTTGGCGCTTGGCGCCCCGCCCCAGATCCCGCACGTCTCTCACAGGGACGTGGCCCCGGAACATGTCCGGGGACGTGACAGGAATCATCTTAGCCAACTCAACCCCAGACATTGTGCTCCAGGATACATGCTATGTAGTAGCACACTTCCATGACCTAATGTCCATGGGAGCAGTCTTCACTATTATGGGAGGCTCCTACACTGATTCCCACTATTCTCAGGTTTTACAGTTAACTCAGCATGAGCAAAAATTCACTTCACAAGTATATTTGTAGTAGTAAATATGACTTCCTGCAGCACTTTCTTGGCCTCTCAGGGATGTCACTACGTTAGTCTGTGTGCCCTGAGGCACACACAACATGAAATATTTTGTCTTTAGGCTCATTCATCTCAGTAGCAGCAGTAATGCTAATACTCTTCATATTTTGAAAAGCATTTGCATCTAAACAAGAAGTCTTAGCAGTGGAAACTCCTACTCCTAACCTAGAATGGTTACACAAATGCTCTCCACCATATCCTATGTTTCAAGAATCCTATCTATGTAAGTGTAAAATAAGGAAGGACTCAAGTCCTTTTCAACCAGTTTCAAGCCAACACCGTAACAATTATGCCTTTCTCAATAAATGAGATAAAAGTAAAAAGTAATGTAGATTGGTCAAAGTTAAATCATAGGCTAAAATCCTGTATATCACTATGGCATATAAATTTCATCTAGGTTCTCAAGATACAACATCACCGATTATGGAAGAACTTTTACATTTTCATCATCACACATTAATAGTGATTTTTAAAATAAGTTCTCTAGTCCTCTATATTATTTCACTAATATTGACATCTAAACTAACTCATATACATACAACAGATGCACAGGTAGAGAAAATGTGAACAATTTACTAGCCATTATTGTAATCTTAATTGCCCTATCATCATTGTAAATCCTCTACATGATACATGAAATGAATAACTCTTTCAAACCATAAAAAACTATGGGTCAGTAATGATACTGAAGCTACAAATACACAGATAATGAAGATTTAAATGTTGACTTCTCTGTAATCCCCACATCAGAGCTAAAACCAGGAGAATAAATACTGATAGAAGTCAACAACCGAGTAGTTAGAGATAGTCATTGAATATTAGTTTCATCTGAAATTGTTGTACGCTCCTGAGCTGTTCCTTCTCAGGCCTAAAAAGAGCTGCTATCCCAGGACGCCTAAATTAAAGAATCCTAATACCAACAGGACCAGGCCTATGTTGTGGACAAGGGAGCTCGTTTTTGTGAGTTCAAGACTGGACAGAGTGATATGGCTGAGATATGGAGTGAATCTGGAGCCCATGGGGATGCACTTTGCAAGCTCCAGGATAGGAATGGGGCCTCTAGGGTGCCACGCCACCCACCATGCCCTCCCAAGCAGGATCTTGGCAACATTCTCTGTCAGTGATGAGGCAGCCCTAGCACTTGTCACGCCCTGATGTTGTGTCCTATGTCGGCCCCATGCTCCTGGGACCACACCCCACACTCTTCAGGTCCATGCTACAGGGTCCTTCGTGCCTCAGGAGTAGAGACCACAGAGCAAGCAGTTCCCGCCCCAACCAGCAGGAGGAGGGGAGGAGAGCAAGGGCACCAGGGGAATCTCACTCAGACAACAACAGCCCAGCGGTGCCAGTGGGGGCAGTGATGATGCAGATGAGGCACAGACCAAGAGATGGGACCAGAGGACCCAAAAGGCAGCTGGTCAGGTCCTGGCTCATCTGCACCCCGGACACCTTTGTCCCTCATACACCCCCTTCCTCATACACCCTCTCCTTAAATGCAAATTCTTCAGATGCAAACAGGCAGAGCTTCAGACTGAAAGTCAGCTCTTCCAAAATGACCCGTGAGCAAACACTGCAGGATTCCACTCCAGTGGGTGCCCTGGAGTCGACAACTCAGGGACTGAAGTGGATATGGGGGCCAGGGCAGTGGGAGGGAATGGAGAGGGAGACTCTCATGGTTGTGGAATTTGGGTTTTGCAAGATGAAAAGTTCTAGGGGTGGTGGTGATGGCTCCACGAGAAAGTGAATAGATCTGATGCCTCAGAAACGTGCACTTAAAATGGTGATGATGGTAAAGGGTACGTGACGTGTTTTATTTCACTTAAAATAAATTCTTAAAATTATGTCTTGTTAATTGAGATTCCATTTTGACTCCTCTTCATCACAGATGTTGGAGGCCCAGACACAATCTCCTACCTTAGGGGCCATCACGGTACCCTCACAGAGCATGTGGGAGACCATTCTTGGTGGGGGGGGGGCGCTAGTCTGTGCTCAGCTGACCTCTGTCCAGGGGGACCCAGGCCGTGGTGACCCCCATAGATTAGGCATATGATATGCTATGATATTAATAGGATACCACCAAGTGTTGTCACTCACCAGAACACAGAGTAGCAACACGCTCAAACATGACTGACCTCATATGATTGTGACCAGATTAAGAGAAGTAAAGGAACCACAGGTTAACTAGGGCAACACTGTTAATGCAGTTTGGAAATCTCAAAGGGGACAGGACGCAGTGCAGGCAAAGAGCACATATGCAGTCTCCCCGTACATGTGATCCTGACCCATGAAGATGTG
The DNA here is from genome assembly GCF_026419965.1 of Kogia breviceps. Classification (NCBI taxonomy): domain Eukaryota; kingdom Metazoa; phylum Chordata; class Mammalia; order Artiodactyla; family Physeteridae; genus Kogia; species Kogia breviceps. The sequence goes on from NC_081320.1 coordinate 29,921,912, forward strand.
GTAAGACGCACACAGTCCCCGCACCCTATACCTGGGGTCACACATCCACACTCACCAGGGTGACACACCTCCCCAGACCCTGCACCTAAAGTCACACCTTCTCTCTCAACAGGTGACCCCTCCTCCCCAGACACCTCCACCTGGGTCACATGTCCATAGTCCCAGGGTGACCTCACCTCCGCAGACCCTGCACCTGGGGTCACACGTCCCCTTGGTCAGGACACCATGGCTCTGCTGGTGGCTCCCCTAATGTGGAAACAAGCTGGGTTCCTGGGACCTCCTGGGATGGGAAAAAGTGTCAGGTGGGTCTCCTCTCACCACACTTGTCCCAGAGAACTCCTCTTTTCCCTTTGGTTCTGTGTGATTTTAACTGTTTTTAAAGCTTTCATGCTAGAGTTGAACACACGACCTTGGTGCTGGCAGGCTCAGTCCTTTCTCGTCTCACCTACATGTTGAGAAAACTCACAGGGAAGCAGGGCTGAAAGCCAAGGGGAAGCTCTGGACACTGCTGAGTAGGGACAGTAGACTGGAAGGAGAGGTCAGCAGCAGCCTCAGCTGTTACCCATCGGCCTTTTGCCCACTCTGAGGTATCCGGCAATCAATTCACCAGCTAAACCTGCCTCTCTATGCACCATGTACATGCTGGTGAATTGGAATTATTGCCAGGTAGCCCTCCTGAGGATTCTCCACGAGCCCCAGGGAAGGTGAGCCTTGCAGGGATTAAGACGAAGGCCCCGACCATAGCACTGACCCTTGCGAGGACCAGGTCACCACACTCAGAAGAGAAGCTGTTATGTAGACAAGCCCACCTCAGCTCCAGACCCCGGACATCTAAGCACTGACCTTCAGATGCAGGCATGGAGCTTCCCAGTGCTGAGGCCAGGCCGGGTCTCTACCCAGGTCCCTATAGTCCTAGCACAGACATGGTCAGGTCGAAATGTTCTTATCATAGACAACACATGGTTAGCTCTAAACATAATCAGTAGACGGGACATGCAGAGGTCTAAATGTACCACATAGACAAAACTTGATCATGTTTAAACTAGCTTAGGGCTGATCTCATAGGAGGTACAGATCACACACATGGGTCTATCATCTTTGGACACCCACATCAGGAAACTGAACAAAATCTTTGTCATTAATCATTTCAACAGGCAAAACAGAAATGTTACCAATTTCTCTGGCCACCTGATGGTCAGGATCCACGGGTGAGCCACGAACTTCTTCTTATAGTGCAGCCCAGTCTGCTGCAAGGACAGACAACAAGTGGCCTGATTCCAGCCTCCCAGGCTTCCAGAAGGAGGTGGCCACACTGGAAGCCCAGGCAGGACAGTCCTGCATGTTCCGGGCCGGGAGATCCGGTCTGTCCATTCCGCTGGCCGATTCCAGGCAGGGCGCTCAGGGCCGCTGAGAGCCCTGCACTCAGGTCCTGCTTCCCTGCAGCGTGTGCGTCTGTGTGTGTGTGTAGAGGAGGCGGTGGCTGATGGCTCCCATGGCTTCCGGTCAGGTGACCTCATGCCCTGGGGCTGACAGCCAGCATGGACACTGAGCTGTCTTCGAGGGGAGGCACGGGGAGAAGTAGGGACACAGAAGCCATTGGAGAGGAGAACCCACCGTGGAACTCCTTGCACACTGGCTCGCCCCACCCGGGGACCCGCCTGCCCATCGTGGGCCGCAGGTCACCCCACAGCCCCCCACCCCCGAGGGCAGGGCACCTGCTCTTCCCACAGTACAGGATCTCACATGAAGGAGACCCAGTGGGGACTGTCACTGTCACTGCCCCACTCCTGATACTGTGTTTGGGGAGAATGAACCCCCTTGACTGGGCGATGGGACCCTGTGAGGAAAGAGGTGGCGGCCCCATCCAAGTCGGGGCCTGGCTGAGAGATGGGAACACAGGAGCCAACTGCAGGGCCTGGAGGCCAGGCTAACTGGAGGGGCACCCCCAGCCTTGGCTGGGCTCTCCAACTGTGACATTGTAGCTTTAGGGGAACTGGAGCAGGTGAGTGAATGTAATGGGGATCTAAACTGGACCCTGAATGGGGCTTAAAGAAGATGTGAAGGATGTTACTGAGACAGTGACAGTCATTGGAAGACAGACTCTGTGTCAGGCCATCCTGCTCCATCCATTTAAATCCCTGAGATCTGTGACCTTTACATGGCTACACAGGATTGTTAGAGCAGGTACGTGCGGACATATCGGGGGCACAGTTCAGCCTGCAACCAACTTGCAAGTGGTTCCAGCAAACACACAGGTGTGCACTCAGGCAAGCACAGCACACACACAAACATACGCACGTGCACAGCACAAATATATTCACACACTAGCATATGAACACACATGCATGCATATGCCCATGCACACACTAATGTGTGCAAGTGCACATACCTATGCACATGCATAGCATATGTATGCAAACAGGCACATGCACACGCATAGCACACACACAGGGAATAAAGTGAATCTGTAAAGCATTAAATACTGAACACAAGTGAAGCTGACATGTATTTTTGCCTTTTCTTAGCTTTGATGTTTTTCACAATAAAAAGTTTAAGAAAAAAAATAATGGCAAATGCCTCTTTTTTTTTTTGCGGTACGCGGGCTTCTCATTGCCGTGGCCTCTCCCGTTGCGGAGCACAGGCTCTGGACACGCAGGCTCAGCAGCCATGGCTCACGAGTCCAGCCACTCCGTGGCATGTGGGATCTTCCCAGATCGGGGAACGAAACCGTGTCCTCTGCACCAGCAGGCGGACTCCCAACCACTGCGCCACCAGGGATGCCCACAAATGACTTTTGATTCATAGGACTTTCTGATGTTATTCCACAAATATTATGACAGGAGAAATGAATGTAGATATTGCATGTGTCCACTAATGGATGAATGGAGAATAAAAGCATGGTCCATCAATACAAGGGGATGTTATTCAACCTAAAAAGGAAAGCAATTCTGACACAGGCTGCAGCAGGGATGAACCTTGCGGGCATTATGCTCTGTGATGTAAGATAGACACACACAAAAAAGAAAGTGTTTGATCCACTCATACAAGGTCCCTAGAGCAGTCAGAAATATAGAGACAGAAAGTAGGATGTTGAGTTCTAGGCGCTGAGGGAGGGACGATGGGGAGTGAGTGTTTAATGGGGACTGTTTCAATTTTGCAAGATGAAAAAGTTCTGGAGGACGAGGGTGGTCCGATTTGCACAACAGTGCGAAATACTTCTTGACCCTGAAATGTGCACTTAAAAATGGTTAAGATAGTAAAGTTTATGTTATGTGTATTGGACCACAAGTTTTAAAACTTTTTAAAAAACAACAGGAAATAGTCCATGAATACCACAAGATGCACAACTTCACTAACACCTGAGGAATTAAAACCCTAAGAAAAATACTGTGCATACACCTACCAGAATGGCAGACATGAAAGACATAGTATCAAATATCAGCAGGATGTGGAGCAATGGAAAGCCTGGTACGCGGCGGGGGAACGCAACCACTTTTGAGACAATCGGGCCTCAGATAGCGAAGTCCGTGCACACAGATCCGCAGTGCTCCTCCCAGCTGAACACAAACCCACCAGCCCTGCACCAGGACACATGGACACGGACTCTGCAGCCACAGGAGCCAAACCTGAAAGAACCTGAAGGCCAGCACAAGCGATGCAGAAATGAACCATGCACGCCCCTATGAAGGAATATTCCACAGCAATGGAGTACATTTTGTTTAAAGGTAGTAAAACTATAAAAATTATTTTTGAAAAAAACTATATTCACAAAATGAAAGAATCTATAGTTCTGGCACCTAGGGATTGTCAAATGCACCTAAAAATGGATTGTTGTGGAAATGTTTATTATAAGGAAATTGACATATTCTCTAGGAAGGACAGCGTGAATGGGCCTGCTACATTTTCTACACTGAAGACATATACAGGTTTTGATTCTACTTCTGTTAACTCAAGTGGGGCTTCATTGGATTTCTGCTACTGCGGAGATAATCAAATTCTGGGTAGGGGTCAGGAGAAAATTAGTCATAGGTGTTCTTGTGTAATAATTACTGTTGAAAGTGTAAATGATCCATTTATCAGAAAGACTGAGAATAGGATAACTGCTACATTACTTTGTATGAGATTGTCTGTGCTATTGTCCCTAGAGCTCCAGTGAGTATTTTGAATGTGAAGCTCATCCAGATCTGAGGATGGAATAAATGGCTAGGTGTGATATGACTAATCTAAATAATATGCCTACATTTATATTAACTAGTGGATAAGATATGGGAAGAGGAATTCATGTTGTGAGAGCCAGGGTTAAGGCTAGCATTGGGGGCAATAATATATAAATAGATGATGTTGATGGACATAGTGGTTCCTTAATAAGTAATTTGAATACCTCAGCAATGGGTTGTAATAATCCATGGGGACTGATGATTTTTGGCCCTTTCTGGATTTGTATATAGCCTAGGTTTTTCCATTTAGTTAATATGAGGAATGTTATGGTGAATTACATTGGGTAATTTGTGAAAGAATGTTGATTATAAACATATTCTTAAGAAGAGGACTTGAACCAGTGCAGATAAAGGTTTCTGCTTTACATAATTACCGGGCTCTGCCACCATAACAAACCCTGTTCTACAGTAGGGTATGTATAAATTAATTGAATGTAGATTATATCATCATTTAGTTTGAAGACATTTTGTAAAGTAAGCCGAATTGCTCTTGTCCTTTCATACTGGAAGAAATCTGCAATAGACAGAAACCAACAAGGATGATTCCAGTGTGAACTCAGATCATGCAAGACGTTAATCGTTGAACAAACAAACAATTAACAGCAGTTATACCATTGAAATGTCGTGATCCAGCATCAAGGTCATAAACCATATTGCCAATAAGAACTCCAGAATAAAATTCCACTGTTATCCCTAGTACAACTTGTTCCGTTGATCAGTGTTTTAGAAGAAAAGGTGATAAAGCATTCTGACTAGTTGGTCTAAATTTTAATCACTCAGAGGTGGTTTTACTCTCCAAAAAATAAATGGCGCACGGGCTCAAGGCACACCAGCTTCAGTAGTTGTGGCACTCAGGCTCAGTAGTTGCGGCCCACTGGCTTAGTAGCTCGGTGGCACGTGGGATCTTCCTGGACCGGCGATCGAACCCGTGTGCCCTGCATTGGCAGACGAATTCTTAACAACTGCAAGACCAAGGAAGTCCCAGAATCGCAGTCTCCTTTTCAATATACCTTAAGTCCAAAGAATCCAAGGAAAATTGTTAAAGAAAATAAGACAATAAAATATTGTAAGGACTCTAACAGAAGCAATAGTACACAGTTCATATAGACACATCCCAAGCAGTTGCAAAGTATATTAAAAGGGAGGCTGCAATTTAAAAAGACAAAGATAAATTATACCCACAAACTCCCAATCTGTCCTGAAACGTTGCAATCTGAAACCCTATTGTAGAAAGCAGAAGTTTCCAGGAGACATTCTGCCAATGAAGGACTCTAAACCCTCTGGTTGGATAAGGAATTCTGGAAGGACGGTATCCTCACTCAAGGAGAGCAGGTTCCTATACTTCTCTCACATCACATCCCTGTACAATTCCCACTGATCTTGGTCCAGGCTTTCTCACTCCTCTTGAGAGAAATCGATGGCCACATCCTGGAATATCAGCAGTCCTTGAAATTAAAAGTACACATGCCCTGTGGCCACGGAAAGAGTTCATAATGTGACCCAAGAAGAAAACATCAAGTTAAGAGAACTGGTTTTGATTTAGAAGAGTGTCTTCAATTATTCACTAATATATATATATTCTTTTTCTACAAAGTAACTTTCTCTACCTTATTTCTAAGTACAAGAAAAGAGTATGGCATGTGAGCCACAAAACCAACATACAGACTATACTTATCAGGAAAAGAAATGATAAAATGATGGTTTCAAAAGAGGCATATGCATTTTGAGTCTTTTATTTATATCAAAGTGGATAAAATGTGTGTATTTCTCAGACAGAGAAGACATGTCGAGGTAGAAATATACCTTTCAACTATTCATGGGTATAGAAGTACACTGGAGAGATTGTAAAAGTGCAGATTGTGTTTCAGTAGGTTCGGTGGGCCTGAGTTTTATTTTTTTAACAAGCTCAATTTAAACTAGTGATGTCACAGTCTCTGATTCATTGAGGACAATTGTGAAGAGCAGAGACATAATTAGAAAGGTAAAAATTCATATTTAACTTTGAACTTAAAGTGTTTTATGGATTTTACACCTATAATAGGATAGTAAGCACAGCAGCAACAATCACTTGTGAATATTTACTATAGACTGTGTATCTTTCTAACATTTTTGTGTAGGATTCCAGGAAAAAGGCCTGGGTTGCGGCCACTGTGGGCTGGGCCCCAGGGCGGGCCGACCCTCCAGGAACCCCGACAAGGCCCTGCGCTCCTGGCGGCTCCTGCCCCAGGCGCCCCTCTTCCTCCCAGAAGGCCTCAGGGCAGAGCGGCCCCACCCCCTGCGCCTAGAACGGAGCCCTCGTTTCCGCAGAGCTGGAACTCCAGGCTCGGGGTCTCTTCCCTCCGCCGTCACAGATCTGCCCCGGAGCCCGAGGGGAGAGCGGCCTCACTGAGGCTGCCGGCTCTGGAGGGGCCCCGGCGGACGAAGCCGCGACAGTGGTGGGGACATCGGGCCAGATAAGTGGGTGCCGACCCTCCGCCTGGTCCAGTGCCCGGGCTGCCGCGCAAGACCAGTTTCTGAGGGGCAGGGGCTCGCTACCACCCGCTGCTGCTGTGCAGAAAGAGCGGCCCCCAGCGTCTGGTCCCGGGGAACTTTGGTCCCTCTTCTCGCCCCTGCCCTCGGCCTGGCTCCTGGGGCCTCAGGAACGTGGGGAGGAGCTCGGCCTGAGCGTCCCGAGGGGAAACAGGGCAAGGGAGGTGCAGGGTCCGGCTGCGGCCGAAAACTCCTCCCGAGGCTCGCGGGCCCCTTATTTAACCGAGCCCCTCTGCGCTCCTTTCTCCCTGAGCTAAAGTAGCGGAGGGAGCGGGCAGGGCGGCTGTCTGGCGCAGGTAATGGGGAACATCCAAAGGTGATTGTTAACTAAGGAAAACCAGCTCTCCCAAGGTGAGGAATGCAGCGCTTTTCTTTGCATGGGAAGATGTCAGAGTCTGGGCTCACTGAAATCCTTCCTTTGATATGCACCTCAGCTCTCTGGGGCCAGTATTCTGTATTTGCATATCCTGAGTTCCTCAGGGCCCGCCAGCTCACATTGGAGGGCTGCAAGTGCTGATGACTGTGACGTCCTTTGTTTACTGAGATGGCAAGAAATATTCCGTTTGTCACAGACTTGAGGGGCAGACAGTGAAAAAGAGTCAGAGAGTCTCACTCGGCATGTACCTTGGTTTACATATAGGTAATATTTATAGTTAATTGTGCTAATAGAGGTTCTGAAGTCCAATCACCTTGTACACCTGCCCTCTAGGTATTAATTTCAGCAATATCCTAAGATAAATGCCTATAGAATTGACTTAATCCAGTTAGATAGGATAATAATTTTTAAAGGAAACCCAATGGAAGTATAACAACAAAACCTTTACCACTAAAGGCTGGGTCTGGAACAACGTAAATAAATGTTCCATTGTTAAAATAGTGAAAGATGTATTCAATAGAAATATCAACAAAAATGACAAATAGTAAGGGCGGCAGTGTTGAAATGTTCTATCTTTATCATTCAAGTGGCAGAAAATCATTTATTAGTAGGCACTGGGGCCAGAAGATGCCTGCTTTTATATCCTAGTCATATTTGTGCAGTTGTTTCAACGAGTAACTTAAAGACAAAATGGAAAAACAAGGACGTTTGTGCCTGTGGTCATGTTGATGTGAAACCAGGGATGGCCACCTTGTGCCAGGTGAGTTAAGTTTACCTGGCAGGTAGGCCGCAGAGCTGCTGAGAAGCCAGGGTTGGAATTTTTCTGCAGGGTGCCCCTTAGGTTCTGTGACTTGATTGATTGTGAGTCATGTTTCGGGAAAGACCTGATCACAGGAAAAGGGTGGGAACAGAGTGATTTGGGGAGGAGCTAACAACATTCATCACAGCTCATGGCCTGAATGAATTTTACAGAAACAGGAAAAGAAATGCTTCTTATGGAATCAGAGAATGTGAGGGCTGGACAATCCCAGAAAATGAGGAACACCTATCCCATTTTCCAGATGGGCAAACAGAGGTCCAGCAATGTGAAATCCCTCACCCAAGTTGCACCCGCCTCTCCTCCCCACTACCTGGTTCATGAAAGCAGGACTCTTCCTGTCTTGATCACTGCTGAACCTCCAAATGGGCCAGGCATCTAGCGGCTGCTCCAAAAATTTCGGTTGACTGTAGGAACAATGCTGTTTCTTTCTTTCTCACTCTTATTCAGGATTGGGCCAAGAACTCCCCAGGGTGCAATGTAATTGGATAAATGTAGATATTAGTTGAGTTTTGTTGTGATGAGGACTTAGGCTTTGAAGGTAACAGACTTGGTTCATAACTTGGTCCTGCCACTGAAGAGCTGTTTGGCTTTGGGAAAATTACTAAACCACTCTGAACTTATTTCCTCCTTTGTAACGTGGGGATAAATCTATCTGAGCCAGCAGAGCACCTGCATGCGAGATGTGCACTAAATATTGGTCTTTCTCACTCTCCCACGCCATCTCTCTGTTCTTCCCAGAGAAATTGTACAGAAGGATATAGTACTTTTTAAAAATAATTATTTAATTAATTAATTTTGTCTCATTGGGTCTTCTTTTCTACATGCGGGCTTTCCCTAGTTGCAGCAAGTGGGGGCTACTCCTTGTTGCAGTACACGGGCTTCTCGTTGTGGTGGATTCTCTTGTTGCGCTTGTTGTGGAGCACTGGCTCTAGGCGTGCGGGCTTCATTTGTTGTGGCCTGCAGGCTCAGTAGTTGTGGCACATGGGCTTAGCTGCTTTGCGGCATGTGGGATCTTCCCGCACCAGGACTCAAACCCATGTCCCCTGCCTTGGCAGGCAGATTCTTAACCACTGCATAACCAGGGGAGTCCCAGAATAGCAGTCTCCCTTTTAATATACCTTAAACCCAAAGAAACCATGGAAAATTGTCACAGAAAATAAGGCAAAATATTGTAAGGACTCTAACAGATGCAATAGTACTCAGTTCATATAGACACATCCCAAGCAGTTCCAAAGTATATTAAAAGGGAGGCTGCAATTTAAAAAGAAGAAGATATATTATACCCACAAACTCCCAATCTGTCCTGAAACCCTATTGTAGAAAGCAGAGGATTCCAGGAGACATTCTGCAAATGAAGGACTCTAAACCCTATGGTTGGATAAGGAATTCTAGAAGAAAGTTATCCTCACCCAAGGAGAGCAGACTTAACATAGTTAAGTCTCTCTCTCTCACAACTAGCCCATTTAGCTCCAGGTTCCTTAGCGCACCGACGCACTTACACAGCGTTTAAGAGCTTTACACAACTAGAAGATCACATCTTTATTTCTTATCACAGGAACACGACTTCTGTAAACTTTATTTCTGTCACAACCTAAACCAAAATTATTGTAAAATGAGTGATTTAAACCATATATTTTATCATAATGAAAAAGCATCTAAATTAAAAAAAAAAAAGCGTCTGCTCTGTGCTAAGGATTAGAAACAACTCCTGCCCTTAAAGCATTCATTAAGGAGGGGGATACATAAACTCAAAATTTCAATCACATGAGATAAAGGACCTTTATGCACAGAGGTTCCTATGGAGGCAAAAAGTTATATCGAAGTGACGGCTTCATGATAACCCTGAAGTACAATCTAGAAAGATGAGGCTATGCAGAGTTGAAATATGAGATGAGGCGCATTAACTGCAGAGAGCATCTGTGAAAAGACACTCAAGCTTGACACCTGCTGGGCACTTTAAATACTGCAGGTGGTCGCTGAACCTGCGTGTCCAGAGCCTGTGCTCCGCAACAGGAGAGGCCACAGCAGTGAGAGGCCCGCGCACCGCAAAAAAAAAAAAAATGTCTCAGACCTATGATTCTTGGTATCATCTTGTGGGTAACCTAAGTATCTCCCAGGCCTTCAAACACCTGTCCTCCCAAAAAGCCCAGATCTGAACCTTGGGCCCAGACCCGAACCTTGGGCCCAGACCCATCTACTAGGCCCTTATAAAGCACTGAAGATGAAGATCCTCTTGCCACCCCCAATCCCTTCCTACTGTGCTCTGTATCTCACAAAATGATGCAGCTGTAAACTGTCACCCACGCTTGCTGCCCTCCCTTTTCTAACTGGTCACCAGACCCCACTCATTCTGTCTCAGATCTCCAAAATCCAGTCCAACATTTTATAACTTAAGTGGGACCTTTAGATTACAATTCATGCTGCACACAATCAACTGCCTTCCACATGGAGGTCTGAGTGAGCCTCTAAACCAGAAGTCCATCTCATTGTTCTTTAGGGTTTCCCACAGCCTTCAGGATAAACATCCAAAGTTCTGACAGGACAAACAATGCCCCTTTCTGTTTGTCCCCACTAGGTTTCCAGTATCAACTCTAATTTCTTTCCAAAACCCTGAGTTCCAGTCCTGTACATTAGTTTTGCCATATTTTCTTATATTTCTCAACCTTTGACACACTGCTCCCTGCTGCCACACCAGGAGATTCTATTATCCTTAGAAAGGAGGGCAAGAAGCCTACCCTGAACTTTCCCTTTTAAGACTCTGTGCTCTGCAATGGGGAAAGGTGGGGGGGAGGGATAAATTAGGAGTTTGGGATTAACATATACACACGGCTATATATAAAGCAGGTAATCAACAAGGACCTACTGCATAGCACAGGGAACTCTACTCCATATCCTGTAATAACCTGCATGGGAAAAGACTCTGAAAAAGAATGGATATATGTATAACTGAATCACTTTGCTGTACACCTAAAACTAACACAATATTGTAAACCAACTATCCTCCAATATAAAATAAAAATTAAATTAAAAAACAAAAAGATTCTGTGCTCTGTAACACCAGAACTCACTCCTTCCAGAGCACTAACTACTGTCCTTGTGTTTACCTGCTGCCCAGTAGAAGGGGAGGTTACCTAGGGCAGAAGCATCGTCTCCAGCAGCCCTTGGTTCTGACAGCTCTTTCAAGTGCCAGGATACTTTACACACATAACCTGCTTAATTAATTAATTAATTCTAAGAACCCACAGAAAGAGTGGTTTTTAATCTCATTTTAGAAGTGTGGGGATTGTAGTGCAAAAGAAACCTGCCCAGGCCACAGAGAGCATAAGCCCTGGAATTCAAGCCCTAAGCTGCCTTCACACCGTTGCTCTTTCCACTACATGATACGACTACTGAAAAAAGATTATTGTTTTCCTGAGCCCTGTTTTAATGGAAAGGAAATGAAGCGGGGATATATCTATTTCCTAATCGCTTTGGTGTGTACCAGGCAAAGTCATTCAACAGACCAGGTAAGATCTGTGCAACAATGAACGATGCTCCAAACTGTGCTATGTGTTCTACATTGTAGAGTCTACCAGCATTAACAGAGTGAGTCCTTGTAACCGCCACAGAGAGTGGGTCCTGTTAAGCCCATGCTACAGGTGAGAACACTGAGACCTAGAAGCCTTAAGGCACTCGGGCAGGGTCACCGAGCTGGCAGGAGTCCTAGGCCGCACGCCCCGTCTAGTGCACGCACACCCGGGCACTGGACACCGGTTCGAGTGCCCACCCTCCACCTTGCACCATCTAAAACCCCGCTTCGCGGAGCCCAAACGAGAGCCCCACTTCCCTGAAGTGGGAAGTACAAACCTGTCTCGCCAAGCCATGGCTGGCAGAAGCTCTGGATACAGATCAGGGGCAGAGGGTACTCAAAAGCGGCGCCCAGTCGACCCCGCGGAGGCGGTCGGTGTTAAATCCAGCAGGCCCTCCCATAGGGAAGCGTGCACAACGGGCAGAGGCTTGGAGTCCTGCAGCGTGCACAGGCCCTCATAGCGCGAGAAGAGGTCGGCCGCGCTGTCCCGACGCAGCTTCACCGAATGATCATGGCCTGAGCGCGGCCTCGGGGACGCTGGCTGTGGACACAATGCCCACACCCGCCTGGGGACCCCGGCTCGCCTCCCAGCCCCTCGGGCGCCCACCGCCCTGCGGCTGCGGCCCCGCAGCGTGCGAAGGATCCACGTCGCACCCAGAAGGCATAGGGCCACGGGCCCCAGCTAGGCCGGCCCCTCCATACCGCACTCCCGCGCCGTCGCATCACCGGCTGTTGGCGCCAGCCTCACTGCCCTCCGCGCTCCGGGATACAGTGCAAACCAGCAGGGAGCCCCTTGGAGGCGGGGCTCGAGCTCCTCTGCGCGCTCGCCGTGCGTCCGCACGCAGCTCCGCCTCCCATGGGGACGCGGCCTGAGGAGCAGGGGTGGGAGCTTCGAGACTAGGGCGGCCCGAAAGGTAGGAGGTGTGGAGAAGTTGGGGTTTCCAAAAAGCGTTTGTTGACTGATCCAAACAAAAGTGAGACATGGTTGTACCAACGCATTTTAAAAGTAGTAAAACTTTCGATAAGTGTCTGTGCTCGCCCAGCCCAGGAGAGAACGTGCACTCCATGAGGGACACATGAAAGGCTGAGTGAACGTCTGCCTGTGGTCCCTTCCCAGGTGCACGGGTGTGTGAATTTCTGCGGAGAGCTCTTAATTTCTGTAGTTTCTGCTGACTTGAGACGGTGGTTGGCAAATGGTGACGTGTTCCATGCATTCAGGACATCATCGTGGTTACTAATAATCACTTTCTTCTCTCTGTGCATGTCTGTGTCCTAATATTTTCTTTTTATAAGGACACCAGTCATATTGGACTAGAGCCCACACATTTGACCTCATTTGACCTCAATTACCTATTTAATATTTAAGGGCCTTATCTCCAAATACAATCATATTAGGAGGTATTGGGGGTTAAGACTTCCACATATTAACTTGAGCAGGACACAATTCAGCTGACGATAGAAGGTAAGAGTACTTTAAGCAAGTAACTATTTTTTAAAGTGAGTTGCTTAAAGATATGAATTTACTCAAGAGGAACAAGAAGAAATTACATAACACTGTACGTTATACAAAAATATTAAATTAATCATCATAACATTCCGTGAGATCCGCATTAAATTAGACTAAACAAGATGAAGCAGGGCTTCCCTGGTGGTGCAGTGGTTCAGAATCTGCCTGCTAATGCAGGGGACACGGGTTAGTGTACTGGCCTGGGAAGATCCCACAAGCCGCGGAACAACTAGGCCCGTGAGCCACAACTACTGAGCCTGCGCGTCTGGAGCCTGTGCTCCGCAACAAGAAAGGCCACGATTGTGAGAGGCCTGTGCACCACGATGAAGAGTGGTCCCCACTTGCTACAACTAGAGAAAGCCCTCGCACAGAAACGAAGACCCAACAGAGCAAAAATAAATAAATTAATTAATAAACTCCTACCCCCAACATCTAAAAAAAAAGATGAAGCAACTTATCCAGAATTGTATAGTTAGTACTTTCCAGAATTTAAACCAGGTATTTTCCCAGTTCCATTCTACATTATATTTTCATTTCATTATTTGAAATGACTTTTGAGTCTTCATTTTGCTTACTTTCTGAAGTTATATGGGGATAGAATGGAGTTGGATATTTTCAGTGACATTCACACATGGGGAAGGAAATTGAGTCCACAAGCTTCCGCGATGTTTCCACGGAGAACGCTAACAACAGGACCAGAAACATCGCTATCCTTTTGGTTCAATCATCTTTTGTAACACACTACAAGAATTAATTTTAAGAAGCCCAATGTTTTCCAAACTTTCACCAAAGGGCTCTGTGGGGTCCTCTAATAATATCTAAGAGACTTCTTACTTTCACTTTCCAAGCCACTTAAGACCAGGAGTTCTGATTGTTCTTTGTGAGAAAATCAAGTGACAATCATAGCTCATAATTTAGGATGGTTTCTTCACGGCCCAGGCAAAACCTAATACACAGTAATAATCATTGTTAATTGCATCTATGACAATGATTAATCGGGTACCAAAGAGGTGTATAAATTGGGAGAAATTATGATCAAGGAGAAACATAGGCCACAGATATTTAATTAATGCTCAATTATTTATGAGTTTAACTTTGGTTAAGCTAATTTTCCTTCCTCTAGACAATTTCCAATTCATCTCCACAAGGAGACCAGAATAATCACCTTCCAATACAAGATTTATTCAGTTCCTTTAATTAAGAGCCTACAGTGACTTCTGCATTCACTCTACGAAGTTTTACTATGAGAGGAAAAGAGCCATTATATTTTGTCTTGAATTAGATATGCCACCATACTTGACTTAGCTCATCTTACTGGAAGCACTTTGAGGGCACATCCTACAGTCTTGTCTTACATCCTGTACAGAATCAAGCCAAGGGATTCACACATAATTACAGCTGGAAAAACACTTATTCTAGGTTGATACTTTTAGCCTTTACCACCAAGACTTTATCACCAAGACCTATCTTTACAGTCTCTAAACAGAAGACCTTCTTGCATTCCGTTTTCATATTGACTAGGAATGTAAAGGGAAGAGCTGAGAAGTAGCCTTAGTCTGCTAGCAGCCAGCCCAGATAAATCATCGGTGGAGATATTGTTTCTTTCAAAAGATATAAACATAAGAGGAAGTCCTAGAGTTTATAACAATTGTGCCAATAAAATTCCATGAAAACCTAGAAATCCAGATGCAGATCAGTAACATATTGGTTAAATAAGCTGTTATGTTCATGCAATGGACAAGTGTACAGACATTAAGAAGAACGAGATACTCTTTTCTATGAGATTCTCTTTTCACTGAACTCATCAGTCCTGCAAAGACAATGTTACGTAATAGTTTTTCTTTAACATTATATCAGGCATCTTCATCTTGTCCTGCATTTATTGCCAGTGTTACTAAAGCTTAGCATTTACCTCTTTCTCTTTTAGACCTATAATTTCTTCTTACTGTGGAAGCATTCATCAATCCCTATTTTACTATTTCTTTTAAATTAGAAATGAATATTGAATTTTATAAAATATCCTTGGGGGATATTTCAAGTGATTGTATAGTTTTGTTCTCTTTTGACCTTGTTATATGGTAAATTATATTTTGTTATTTTATATTATGCTATTTATTATATATGATATGTTTACTAATAACATTTATTATATTATAATTACATTATTATTAAGGTAGTATTTTGTTTCAGATAGACAAAACAACCAGTGGAATAGGAAGCATCTTGAAATTAGATGCAAGAGCATAAGGGAATTGAGATTAAAGTAAAATTGACATTTTGGATCAGTAGCAAAACTATTCAACAAAAGTGGGAAAATATGGCTATCATTAACAAATTCTAGATGTAGCAACTAGTTAAAAGTAAAAATATAATGAAACTGTAAAAGTATCAGGAACCTGGGAGACTTGAAATAAATTATTCATGAGGAACACCTTTCTAAGATACAAAGATAAAAGGATACATTTAATTATATAAGAATTAAAATTTTCCTCATGGCAAAATGCACTACAAAGGTCAGAAAACAAGCAAAAGAAATTGGGAAATATATTTAGAAATAGATATGCTTTCTTTACAACTTTTGGAAAGTTTTGCTAGATATAGGATACTTGGTTGACGGTTTCTTTCCTTCAACACTTCAAGTACATTGAGCCATGCCATCTGGCCTCTGAGGCTCTTGATGAGAAATCTGCTCATAACCTTCCCGGCAATTCTTCTCTCAGCTTCATAGACTTTCATAACGTACTTTATCGGGTCTTATGCAACAGAACATTTTGTATAGTATTGTGAAGTCAGTTAAGTTGTAACATTATTTTGAGACCAGAATTTAAGGAAAAGGAATTGAATATTTCAAGTGTAGACATTACGAGGTCTTTAAAATTATTACACATTTTCAAACTAGAAATAAAAAGGCCACTGAAGTATCCTACAGATTTTAATTTATAACAAAGTGAATACCAATATCTAATAACACAAGTAAAGAAAAATTTCTTTGGGATCCTTTTTCCTAAGTGTAAAGGGGCCTTGAACTCAAAAAGTGAGAAAACCACTGTGGCTTATCCCCAGCTTTGATGGGTCCATTTCTTGCTCTGACCTCACAGTGCACCACTGTTATGAACTTCACAGAAGCCCTATAGGAGCCCAGCTGGGACCAGGTTTTTGGTCCTTAGAGCCCAGGAAGCTGCTTTTGGTGACCTGACGGCCTTGGACCCACAGTTACCTTGTTTTTTCCTTGTTTCTGCCATTTTGTTGATTTTTTTTCCTCTTTACTCCTTTTTATTTTTCTCTCTTCTTTGCCTTTTTCTCATTTTTCTTTATTTTTCTCTCTGTATCATTTCTTAGAGTTTTAAATTTTTTCTTCTCAATTTTTTGGTGTTTCTTTTCCATTTCTTCTGCTTTGCTTTCTTCCTTTCTTCTTTTTCTCATTTTTATCTTAATTTTAGTTAGTATTGCTAGATTAGTACAGTTCGCATAGTCAGTATTGTTGGTATAGTTAGCATAGTTGGTATAGTTAATACTTTATTAGCATAGTTAGTGTAGTTAGTAGTAGTTAGCGCTGTTGGCACAGTTAGCATAGTTAGCGTTGTTAGTTAGGATAGTTAGCATTGCTAGTTAGTGCTGTCAGTCAGTGTAGTTAGGTCACAAGTATGCAGGGCCTCACAGCCAACTGTGCTGACAAGGAGGCTCATATTGATGATTATGAGATCCTCCACACCATTGGCGAAGGCAGCTTTGCTAAAGTGAAGCTGGCCCGGCACATTCTGACCGGGAGACAAGTGGCTGTAAAGGTCATTAAAAAGAGGCGTCGGAGCTTCTCAACTTTCCAGCAGCGACTTTTCCGGGAAGTGCACAGTATGAAGGCTCTGAATCACCCCAATATTGTAAAACTGCTGGGGGTGATTGACACGGAGGAGACAATGTTCTTAATAATGGAGTACCTCAGTGGTGGGGACATGTACACCTACTTGAACATACATGGCCGTATGACAGAGGCACAGGCCCGAGGCCCGTTCCAGCAGCTGGTCTCTGCTCTGCAACACTGCCACCAGAGGGGCATCGTGCACCGGGACCTGAAGCCACCGAACCTCCTCTTTGATGCCAACATGAATATAAAACTCACAGACTTTGGCTTCAGCAACAAGTGTGATGACAGCAGGAAACTGGACACGTTCTGCGGCACAGTCGCGTATGCTGCCCCGGAACTCTTGCTGGGGCAGAGGTACAGTGGCCCTGCGGCGGACGTGTGGAGCCTGGGAGTAGTGTTCTACAACATGGTAACTGGGTCCAGTCCCTTTGTGGGAAAAGACGTGCAGGAGCTGCGGAAGCAAATCTTAAAAGGGCAATATCCCATTCCAAATTACCTGTCTGTGGAGATAAGGAGTTTATTACAAAAAATGATCTCCCTCAAGCCCAGTGACAGAGGCACCTTACCTGACCTCATGAAGCACCCATGGGTGAATATGGGCCAGAAGAAGCCACTCCAGCCACCCTGTGAAGAGGACCTGGAGGTGACAGTGAGGAGGATTCTGGACTCGATGTGGGACGAGATCCAGGACGGAGGAGAAGGCAGTGTGAGCTCCAAGAAACCAATGGTGGGGTCCTCCATCATAGCTGCAGGGCCCTTCTCCTCCGGGGACCTCAGTGGCAATGAACTCGAGCCTTTTCCAAGCCCTGAGTTGTCCACCCTGGAAACCAGGCGGCTCCACCAGGGAGAAAATATGCAAGAGCAGGAAGACCAGCAGGCAGGGCAGAAGACCAGTGAGCCTGCCTGTCCCCCACCCAGCCTGGACTCAAGGACTGCCACCCCCAGCCCAGCCCACCAGTGTGGCCCTGGAGCATACCCCTGCACCAGCAGCAGGACTGGAGCCCCAGCGGGAACCAGCTGCCCCCTGCATGTGTCCAACACTGGAAGGTCCTCCCACGCTGCACAGCCTGAGAGTATGTCCTCATCCATTCCCTTTGGCCACAGCCAGAAAAAGCAAGGGGTGGCTGGGACAGTCTGGAACTTTTTAAAAAGGCATCTTGGTGGTTGTTGCCAGCTGCCCAGCAAGAGGCGTCGTAATAAAGTGAGCCCATCTGAACCCCATGGGTGACCGAGGCAGGAAGGTCAGGCCGCCGCGCTCCCTAGGACCCGGTCCAGTGGAAGGTGACTGTGTTCTCTGCACGGCTTTCAGAAGCATCGTATCCAAGACCCTGGCCAGCTCAGAGGATGGTCCAGAGCAGCCAGGGCGACTGAGAGGCCACGGTGGCTGCAGGTCCGCCCCTCAACCCTCACCTGGGTGAAACTTCAGAGACTGGAGTGTCATTCCTGTGGCACGTCTCCCCTCCCCCAGTCTTCTGTCTTCCATGTTGGTGGGGGAGGGGGCGGATAGTTCTTGTTCCAAGAACTCCTTGGTTCTTCCAATTCTAGTTAATAAACTTGATGCTCCAGAAGGATGTATCACACTCTGCTTTGCGTCTTCCCTGCACAGAATTGGGGCTGTGCATTTTCCAGTTAGACAAGTGTGTAACCATGTAGTGCTTGGAGTTAATCAGAACAACTAAAGGGAAAAATGACCTAAGAGAATTAGCACAATGACTCCCAACAGCAACAACTGCTGCCCTGCAGGGCAGAAATGCAGAAAGTGTGAAATACCTTCCTGCACTAACATTACCGAACATTTTCAGAAGGGCCGAGGGGAACTTTTGGTCCCTGCAGCCTGTGTTAATGACAACAGAGAGGCCCCTAAGAGGATAAGAAGGTCCCGTGAACCAGCCTGTGCGCGGTGTGGTAAGGTCCCTGTGCAGCTGAGTTTCATGACTGTCACACAGCAGTTGGGCTCTCCTCTTCCCCCGTGCGGAGGGGCCCTGATGCATGGGTGTATTTTATTTTTTTGATGTGCACCATTTTAAAAGTCTTGTTACAATATTCCTTCTGTTTTATGTTTTGGTATTTTTGGCCGCGAGGCATGTGGGATCTTGGTCCCCGACAAGGGATCCAACCCGCACCCCCTGCACTGGAAGGCGAAGTCTTCACCACTGGACTGCCAGGGAAGTCTCTTTTTAAATTTCATTGTTTTGATGCATGGGTTTGACCACGGGGACTGGATGATTATACTAGATGATCATACTTTCAAAACACTGGATTGGTCAGCGTTCCCTGGTTCCCTGGTTCAATAAGCCCTTGAACACACGGGTGACTGGGCAGGGTCTTCTTCCCAGAGGCCTCTCTCTGGGGGCACATGCTCTCAGAGGCATCACCTGCACAGTCCCATTGGCTCTCGTGTGCTTACAGGTCACTTGCCGACGGCGGAATCCTTCACTGCAAGACACAGAGCACTCTGACCACGTGCCCGTGAACCACCTAAACAAAAAAGTACAGGAGCTTAGTAAAGACAGGTAGGACAGATCCTACAGGAAGTGCCTTCCAAAGGAAAAATCGATCCTAACATGATGACTGTTTCAGGGCCCTCACACGTCTCTCTGGGAATGGGCAGCAGCACAGATAACTCCCAGCCATATGCTCAGAGTTGCTTTTACTCAGAGAAGCAACAGAATCACCACATGGAGACAGCCAATAGAGGGGCGGGATAGAGCCGTCTTCAAGTATGTGAGGAGCCATGACTTGTGTGGCTTCATAGAGGAGAGCTAGGGCAAAATTAGGTGGAAACTTCAAAAAGGTGGGTTTCAACTCACTGAAACCAAAGGGAAGAAAATATTGCTAAAATCACCTATGTGCTCTTTGTGCTCTGAGGCATTTGCATATTTTCTAATGTAATTGTCATCTTGTTCCCATTCTTACAATGAAGACACCGATGTCCACAGGGTTAAATAGCTATGGTCACATGACTAACATGCCAGCAAAGCTGGGACTGCTTCTAGATTTATCTCACCCTAAAGTTCATAATGATTAAAGGAGACTGAACTAGGAACTGGACACCTTGGAGATATTGAGTGCTCTGTCACTCAAGATGTTCAAGCTGCCACCAGGATGCTGCAGAGTAGGGGTTCCTAACCTGAGCCCCATGGTTCTCCAAGGGAACCATGGACTTGGATGGGAAAAGGATTACATCTTCATTGTCACTAAGCTCTAACGGCAATTGAGTATTGCCTTCAGTTGTAAAAATGCAGGCCACAACATATAGTAGGAGTAGCAGCAATACCTGTGATTTTGTTACCAATAGAA
Organism: Kogia breviceps; assembly: GCF_026419965.1. Classification (NCBI taxonomy): domain Eukaryota; kingdom Metazoa; phylum Chordata; class Mammalia; order Artiodactyla; family Physeteridae; genus Kogia; species Kogia breviceps. Next base: position 29,942,091 of record NC_081320.1, read on the forward strand.
ATCATAGCTGTTTTCACATGACATGAAAATTGTGGTAGGCATCCAAAACAGCAATTACATTCATCACCATTTCAAAGTCAATGGTACTAGTAGATCCTATTATTTAGTGTGTTAATAGAGAAGCAAATTTACTACTACATCACATTTAAAACTCCTTCAGTAACTGTATTTCAATATAATTAATTGGCTTCCTTTGTAATCAAGTATATTTTATTTTATAGATTTAAAACCCTTGTTTGAGAAGGGAGCCATAGGCTTCTCTAGACTACGGAGGGCTCTGTGGCACTGAAATGTGAAGGACCCCTGATGGAGAGGGATCTAGGGTTAGATGATCTCTACTGTTTCTTCTAGGTATGAAAGTGTATGACTCTGTTTTTTCTAGGAGTGGCTAAAGGCTTGAGAGTACTTAATAAATAAGGATAAACTTCCCAATGTGAATTCTCACTTTGTGAGAATCAAGAATTGACATAAACCAGTTTTCTTGGATCAAATCCCTCCTAGTTATTCTAGCATCCGTTTGCTGCTTCCTGAGGGACAGATGACTCTTGCACAAGCTCTTCCTTTGAAGGATAGGAAGAGCTCATGCCAGAGTCAAGGTGCCTGCAGCACTGGAAGACAGGTCAAGGTGCCTACGGTACCCACGGCTCTTCTAAGAACGTGTTCCGAGGCATCTCCTTTGTTTCACCGTGTGACCATGCCTCCCACTTCTCCTCCAAGGCACAGATCATGGATCCGGGGTGGGCATTTGCACAGAGCAGTGAGCTGGACAACATTATGTACACCTCCGATTCCTCCTCAGTAAAATGAGGTTGATAATAGTGTCTGCCTCACAGGTTTGTGCTCAGTAAGTGCTACTACTGTTTGGTTTTTGTCTTGGTTTGTTTTTTTCTTTGTTTTTACTGTGAATTTTGCCACTGTGAGCTAAAATATTGCCTGCCATATCAGTAAACAAAGGATGTTGCAGCCATCAAGCCATCACATGGCTGCCCTGACGGTGCACCACCCGGAGGAGACTCAGGATGAGACAGCACAGGACACTGGCCCCAGGCAGTGGAGGTGCACATCAAAGGAATGATTTCAGTGAGCCCAGACTCTTGCTTCTTCCCCTACAGACAAAGGCGCTAAATTCCTTAACTTGAGATAGCTGGTTTTCTTTAATTAACAGTAATCTTTTCATGTTCCAACTACCTGGTCTTTTGTTGCAGAAACTCCTATATATCGTGGCTCCCCAATCCGCTCCTTGCCACTTCAGAACAGTTTCTCAACATTATCTGGGATGCTATGTCCCAAGCTTGAAGTGCTCAGAATGTCTGTCGAATAAAACATACCTCTCGACTTTTAGGTTGTGCAGTATTTTCCTTCCACAGCATCACTGGTCAATTATCTGCTAGGCACTATGCTATTCATTCAACAAATATTTTTAGAGTGTGCAATGGGCCAATCAGTGTGCTGAGTGCTGGGGATAACTTAAGCACACCAGCTGTGGATTTGCTCTCCTGGAACTGATGGTCCAGTACGTGGGCAAGACAGGCAGATTGTGGTAAGAGCTGTGCAGAAGAATGACACGGAAATAGAAAAACATATAGCACAGGGGTCTGGTTTAGTTTGGGGCCTAGGTGGTTTCCCTGAAAATAGATGAATAGGAATAACTAAGTGCAAAGAGAGGAAGCAGTATGTGCAAAGGCCACGAGTCAGGAGACAGAACGGTATATCAAACCGACGAAAAAGACTATTGTGAATGGAGATCCAATAACCAGGCTGGGGGCTTTCCTGGTGGCGCAGTGGTTGAGAATCCGCCTGCCGATGCAGGGGACACGGGTTCGTGCCCCGGTCTGGGAAGATCCCACATGCCGCGGAGCGGCTGGGCCCGTGAGCCATGGCCGCTGAGCCTGCGCGTCCGGAGCTTGTGCTCCTCAAAGGGAGAGGCCACAACAGTGAGAGGCCCACGTACCGCAAAAAAAAAAAAAAAAAAAAAAAAAAAAAAAAAAAAAAAAAAAAAAACCAGGCTGGGAGACACAGCAATGAGGCAGAAAGGCAGCCTGAGACCCAAGCACGGAGGGACTTTTATTCTTTCACTCATGTATTCCGTGAGGCAGCAAATAGGTACTGGGCATTTACTTACCATGTGCAAGGCATTATTTTAGACATTGGGGGACAAAATGAACAAGATAGACACAGTCCCTATGCCAGGAATTTTGACCTTTGTCTTAAGAAGAAAGGGAAGGCATGGAAGGGTTTTTTTTAACATCTGTATTGGAGTATAACTACTTTACAATGGTGTGTTAGTTTCCGCTTTATAACAAGTGAATCAGCCATATGTCCACATATATCCCCATATCTCCTCCCTCTTGCGTCTCCCTCCCACCCTCCTATCCCACGGCTTTAGGTGGTCACAAAGCAGCGAGCTGATCTCCCTGTGCTATGCGGCTGCTTCTTACAATTGGTAGTGTATATATGTCCATGCCACTCTCTCACTTCGTCCCAGGTTACCCTTCCCCCTCCCCGTGTCAAGTCCATTCTCTAAGTCTGCGTCTTTATTCCCGTCCTGCCCCTAGGTTCTTCAGATTTTTTTTCTCAGATTCCATAAATATGTGTTAGCATAAGGTATTTGTTTTTCTTTGTGACTTACTTCACTCTGTATGACAGACGTCAGGTCCATCCACCTCACTACAAATAACTCGATTTCGTTTCTTTTTATAGCTGAGTAATATGCCATTGTATATATGTGCCACATCTTAGGTTGCTTCCATGTCCTGGCTATTGTAAAGAGAGCTGCAATGAACACTGTGGTACAGGACTCTTTCTGAATTACGGTTTTCTCAGGGTATACGCCCAGTAGTTGGATTGCTGGATCGCATGGTAGTTCTATTTTTACTTTTTTAAGGAAACCCCATACTGTTCTCCATAGTGGCTGTATGTATTCACATTCCCACCAACAGTGCAAGAGGGCTCTCTTTTCAACAGAGGAGCATCGTGATGAGTTTGTGTTTTCTTTAAGTTTTTTGTTGTTGTTGATCTGAACCATTTTTAAAGTTTTTATTGAATTTCTTACAATATTGCTTCAGTTTTATGTTTTGGTATTTTGGCCTCGAGGCATGTGGGACCTTAGCTCCCCAACCAGGGATCGAACCCCACAGGCCCTGCAATGGAAGGCAAAGTCTTAACCACTGGACTGCCAGGGAAGTCCCATGAGTTTGTGTTTTCAAAGATGGTTCTGCTTATAGACTGGACAAAGCACTCTAGAGAGGAGATAAAACTCAGGAGGCTCCTAGAGTGGTCCTAGTGAGGAATGAGGATGGCTTGGACTCCATTGGTAACAGTGGGAAATTGACAAGAAAGGATGGAAGTGAGAGGAAGGGGGGAGTTTAGGATGCTGTCAATGTGATCTGGAACACTGGGGACGGATCAGATTTGGTGGAGATCATGAGTTTGACTTTGGACATTTTTAAAACCATTGATTTGTGTTGTCTGTGACACAGAAAGGTTAGTAATGCTTTTACCCCTGGGGGTAGAGTCTAAGGAACTGTGCTTTTAACTTGTGCCTCTCATGATCTGGCCTACTGCCTTATCTGCGGGGTAAACCCATGAAATGAGCTTCACTGTGCTCTTAAGGTACACTGTGAGTACAAGAAACAGATTTGGGTAGCAATTAAGAACACAAGCTGTGAAATCAGACTATCTCAATTTGAATTCTGGCCCTTGTAACACTGAGGCCTAGGGGAGTTCTTCCAACTGTAAGATAGAAAGTGAACGACATCAACCTCATAGGTGACTGTGAAGTGATCCACATAAAGCACTTAGCAGAGTGTCTTGTACGGTACATGCTAAACAAATCTTCCTGGTTGAGTTATTAAATCCAAATGACTGTGCATTTTAAAACAAGCCAAAACCTGATACCGATGAGATAAGAAGAGTGACTACACACACCTCGAGGGACAGTCCCGGATGTTACAGGGCTGGACCCAGCCATCGGCTCCTGGAGATGCTCACAGAAGGCCTCACTCACTTCCTGCCCATTGGCCATTACGCACTGGGGTCTCTGAACTCGGGCTCCCAAGTGGCCCCAAGTGGCAGAACAATGTGTCCAGCTACCAAGCTCCCAGAAAGTCTCTACGGAAAGGAAATGAATGTCACGACATCCCCCTGGATGAGAAATGATGAGGGGCTGGAGACAACCTGGCCAAAGACCACTGCCAGCTGTTTTCTGGTTAGCTGCCTGTCTGGTGCTCTGAGTAGCACACTGAGAATAAGCCACCATACAGTGCAAGGGAGTCCTTTAAATCTCCTTTTCCTTCAATTAGCTTATTGTAATAACTGGTGGGAATGGCAGCCAGAATGGGGCCCTTGGACCACAGCCTGGGAGAGGGGCTACTGCGGACCAGCTGGATCTGCCAGAAAAATCTCAGAGAGAAGCCGGAGGTATCCTGTGCAGTGCGCTGGCTCCTCAGGACTCTCCAAGCAGAGTCAACAGGACAAGAGTGGAGGGTCTCTCAGGGGATGCCCTAATGGGTTCTATTTCTCCAAAGTGGATCAGGCCGAGAAATGAAAGATGTTTAGCAGGGAGTAGGGATTAAGCAGAAATGTTAAAGTTGCATTTCAATTCCATTCTTACTTTTCCATTAATTCTGAATCTAAACTTCAGATTAGTCCTGAAAATGAATACATCATTTGTCCTGGAGACATCTAGAAAGGTGAAAATGGGAGTTTCCTTTAGAAACGTTGAAGCTGACCCCCTCCAATAATTATAGCGTTTTTTTCTTTAATCCCCATTCTAAGCAGCCTTTCCCTTCCCCTTTGACACATGGTAAAAAGATAAGGTAGGACACGATGATGACACATTTGTGTATGATCACAGAAAGTGCCAGATTTCTCGTAATTATCACAATTGATAGCTACCAGCTGTGTCCACAGGCTCCCTCACAGAGGGACTGATTCTTTTAACTTAATTGTTTTCCCGGTTTTCCTTTTGATTTAGGAATTTTTGTCCTAAGTTGCAAACGGTATCATTTGCAAAGGAGAAGGGAATATATTTTTAGTTGCTCCCCCAGGATTACAGTTTATTCAAAACAAATTTTAAAAATAGCTAAGTTTATTAGGAATTTTCCAGGTGATAGGTGCTGAGTTAAACACTTTAACATCAATTTTTCATTTAATCCTTATGGCCATCTTGTGAATTAGATTAGTTTTACTTGCAGAGGTGGACACTTAAAAAAGCTAAGTGACTTTCCCAAGGTACTTCAACTGGATTGGAGCCCAGTGTGCCTGTCTCCAAATATAACTCTTTCTACTCTGTCATATTTCACAAAGACACCTTGACGATTCAAGGCAGGACACATGTGCATTTCTTTAAAAAAATGTGGTTTTTTACTGAGGTATATAATTCATATACAATAAAATGCTCAGCTATCAGGCATGTGGTTTTATGAGTTTTCACAATTGTATGCACTTATGTAACCGTGATCCAAAGCAAGGTATATAACATTTCATCACTCCCAAAGTTTCCTCCTGTCTCTTTTTTAATCAACTTCTCTCTCCTCCCAGGCAACTACTTCTTCATTTCCATTAATATACAACAGTGCTATCTGTTCTTGGTCTTCATACAATATGTACCCTTGTGGGGTTTTTTTGCGGTACGCGGGCCTCTCACTGTTGTGGCCTCTTCCGTTGCGGAGCACAGGCTCTGGACGCGCAGGCTCAGCGGCCATGGCTCACGGGCCTAGCCGCTCCGCGGCATGTGGGATCCTCCCAGACCGGGGCACGAACCCGTGTCCCCTGCATCGGCACTGCACCACCAGGGAAGCCACTGCGCCACCAGGGAAGCCCATCTGTTTGTCTTCTTTTGCTTAACATAATGTTTTTGAGATCCACCCATATTGTCGTGTATATCAGTCATTCATTCTTTTTATTTATTGCTGAATAATATTCCATTGTATGAATACACCCACAAAGTTACACCCTATTCTCACAAACATTTCTGATTTTCTTAACTCTACCTCACTCCCTTGACCTCCTAAAGAGCTTTGCAAGCTGGAAATACCTAGATTAGGTTCTTGTGACCAAGTACTGATACGTGTGGAAAAAAATATTTGTGAAAGAAGACAAATGAAAGAATCAATTCCACAGTTCTTAGCACATCTTCCCTCTATTAATATTTACCAAGTTAGCAATTGTTTTGCAACTAGAAAACCGATGTCTGCATTACCATAAATAATGATGCAGATTTGGGATATGAGCTCCGTGGGCTTCCTCAGGACTGATTTTTTTTTTTTTTTTTAATGTTCAATATGGAAGGAAAAAGTTGAACCCCAGTAGGTTCAGGAGGAAGGGAAAAGCTGGCTGGACGCCTAGGAATAATTTTACTTATTGCAAAGTGCAAAACATGGAGGGTCTCTTAACTAAATCCTTTTCTTAGCACATGCTTTACCACCAGAAAATCTGCAAATTAATTCCAAATCCCAGACCCGAAGGTAGGAGTTCTCTTGTTGGCCCATTACTGTTGGTTCCAGTGTTGGATGCCTGGAGCATATGCTGTCTATGGTCCTTGGGAAATAGAAGTTTACTGCCTGACTGTTTGTTCTGAGAAAAAAAAAAGGAACACTTGTTTACCAATTAGAAGTTATCTAATTCTTGTTCCAGCTTGGGTGTTCTTAAAGACGACAATTCCTGGGGAATAATTCCTTTGCAATAGAATGCTCTGTCCCAGGACACTCAGGCTCACACAGATCTGGGAGCCATGTGTGGTGCTGGGTGTGCGGAGTGCCACGGGGGCTTAGTCAGAGTTATTAACTACGCTAACAGGTAGCATCTCTGCATGTTTTCAGGGTTTATAGCCTAACTAACAAGGTAGGAAAAAATACATTCACCAGAATTCCAAAAGGGAATGGAGGAAGCAGCTGGGGCTTATAGGGCTCTTCCCCTCCAGAGAGCTTTGGGAACAGAAGAAGGGGTGATGTTTTATAGGGGACCTATAAATGAAAATCATTGAAATGCTCCGGGGTGCCAGTGTTTCCTGCAGGCAAGCTTTACGTGCATCCAGTGCCCTGGTTTTTACCTCTGGTATCCTGTTTTTATTTTTATTTTTATTTTATATTGGAGTATAGTTGATTCACGATGTTGTGACAGTTTCGGGTGTACAGCAAAGTGATTCAGTTATACATACACGTGCATCTATTCTTTTTCAAATTCCTCTCCCATTTAGGTTATTAAAGAATACTGAGCAGAGTTCCCTGTGCTATACAGTAGGTCCTTGTGTGTTGTCTATTTTAAATATAGCAGTGTGTACATGTCAGTCCCAAACTCCCCATCTATCCCTCCCCCCAACCACGCTTTCCCCAGGCTAACCATAAGTTCATTCTCTAAATCTGTGACTCTGTTTCTGTTTTGTTAGTAAGTTCATTTGTATCTGGTACCCTGGTTTTTGTGGCTGCCACCCAAGGGATGCTCCTTGATCTGGTGGCTCTGTTGGCCAGGGCTGGAAGGGGTGGGTGTAGGGTTAGCAGTGGGATGGAGGGGTGGGAGGGTAGGGAGGAGGTGGGGGGTGTTGGCTTCCATCCCTGGGTCCCACAGGACTGTGGCAATTAGAGAGGTAGTTCTTGGCAGGCTACCACCGCCAGGGCACCGCACAGACAACGGACTGAAACACACCCCCAGTCTTTCTATGAAGGAGGTCTCTTTGCTTGTCCTGGAGCTTTGGCCTGAGGGGCTGGCTTCAGGTCTGGCTCACATTTAGTGGCCTATGGAGCTGCTTTCAAGGAATGTAGGCTGTAGAATGTAGCGCCCCTTGGCGCTCTCTCTCTGCCTCGCACCAGCTCACCACTATCACCCAGAAAAGGAACTTACACAATCATTTGGGACCCTGATTTCAGCAGCTGCCACCCAGGGGACCCCTCCAAATCTTCTGACGCTGGTGAGCATCAGGGGTTACACTTACAGTCCCACAGGACTGTATATATCTACATACTTAAAGGAAAAACTGATCCTGAGGGTCAAGCTTGCAGTCAGCCTCAATCTAGGTTCTGAGAGCCTCCCGTTTGAGACACTGACAGGTCTTAGCACATCCTCAACTATGAGGAGTTATTAAATACATACAGTAAGTCCCCTGCATACAAACCTTCAAGATGCGAACTTTCAAAGATGCAAACGTGCGTTCGCATGTCCAATCACGTGTTAGTTCACGTGTCTAGAGTACATTGTCACATCACATGCATCTTGTACAAGTGGTTGTGCTTTTGTGTACTTTACTGTACAGTACTGTATAGAGGACAGTTGTACAGTATCTTTATTTCAAGCCCAGGATGTCTGGAAGCAAGCGTAAAAGCAGCAGTGATATAGCTGGTACTTTTCAAGGTAATGTACTGTAAGATTAAAAATGTTTTCTTTATTTTTTGTGTTTGTTTTTTATGTATTATTTGTGTGAAAAGTATGATAAACCTATTACAGTACAGTATTATAAAGCCCACTGTCTTAGTTGGGTACCTAGGCTAACTCTGTTGGACTTGACAATGAATTAAACTTACGAACGTGCTCTTGGAACAGAACTCGTTCATACGCAGGGGACTTAACTGTAGGAGGCTGCTTGGACAAGCACAAAGGTTAGAGAGACAACCAGGAGCTGAGGCAGAGCTGAATGACAAGGTTCATCTCCTGCATGAGGCTACTCCTTCAAAACTGGGAAAGGTTGTTGCTTCATCTCTATAGAAGCCAACACAGAGGCACAGAGTGGTTGAATGGATGAAAAACCAAGACCCATCCACATGCTGCCTACAAGAGACTCCCTTTAGATGTAAGGATACACACAGACTGAAAGTGAAGGGATGCAAAAAGATATCCCATGGAACTGGAAGTTAATAGCACGAGGAAAACTGTAAAATCACACAGATGTGGAGACTGAAAAACATGCCACTGAACAACCAATGGATCATCTTGCTTTTCTAGATTTTCTTGGGGACATAGCACATACGCTACCTAAGATTGACCTTCGTGATACAGTGGATGCTCTCGTGTGCTTCTTGAGTGCTAGTTCAATGCCTTTTTTTTTTTTTTCCTTAAGGAGACTTTCTCTCTCTCTAAAGTAAGAGTTGAGCTTCAGTCTGGGCCAGAGTGAGAGCAACAGCTAGTTTGTGGGGTTTTTTTTTTTTTTTTTCGGTACGCGGGCCTCTCACTGTTGTGGCCTCTCCCGTTGCGGAGCACAGGCTCCGGACGCGCAGGCGCACCGGCCATGGCTCACGGGCCCAGCCGCTCCGCGGCACGTGGGATCCTCCCGGACCGGGGCACGAACCCGCGTCCCCTGCATCGGCAGGCGGACTCTCAACCACTGCGCCACCAGGGAAGCCCTCAATGCCATTTTTACCGCCTAACCTCAGCATTCTGACTCAGAGCTCTAATGAGCAGAAATTCCCCCTGGCCCCATCTAGATAGATCCCAACCAGCATCTCTGCTCCCAGTGCTGACTATACTTGGTATCTCTTTTACACATTTTATTTTTATTTCAAAGGGTAACATTAGGAAGAGCGAATCAGGTCTCTCTCTTTTCTGCCTACAGACCACACAAGTAAATCTGCAGTTTCCTGAAAGCCTCAGACCATACTGCTCAAAAATGTCAAGAGTAAAGATGAGAGACTAGGTTAAATTTATCTTGGGATTCCTTTCAGCTGAAAGATATGTGTGAGATAAATCCATCCGTTCAACCATCCACCCACTTGTCACTTTATATATTTATTCAACTCACTTTTATTATGTACCTCCTATGACCATCACTCTTCTTGAGCATTATTACTTCATTAATCTCTCACCTTCCAGTAGATCATGAGGATAGCGCCTAGCAAAGAGTAGACAAATGAGTATTTGCTGAATGCATAAATGAGTGAACTAGGGAATGGATCTACTAGAAGAAAATTATATCCCAAAGATACGTCAGCATGACTTCCTGGTTATTCACGCCAGTGTTCTCTTCCAAATGGCAAAGATAAAATGCCGACTCTATTATTAAAAATCTTCATAAATTCAGATGCTATTATTTTGGAATCTGTGGTAATTTAGAAAAGGGCGGTATTAGCTAGGAGGAAAAAAACCTCCATAAATATTTTGAGGCAAAAAATGTGAAACATTTCAGAAATCCCTTCAAACACTTAACTAGCCTCTGTATATGTGAGTTTAAATTGTTATTTATTAATTAAAGGGATTCCTTTAAGACCTCTGCTAAGTCATTCGCTCTTGAGTAACTGAACTTTTTTTTCTTTTTTTTTTTTCCTTCTGCGGTACGTGGGCCTCTGTTGTGGTCTCTCCCGTTGCAGAGCACAGGCTTCGGACGTGCAGGCTCAGTGGCCATGGCCCACGGGCCCAGTACTTCCGCGGCATGTGGGATCTTCTTGGACCGGGACACGAACCCGTGTCCCCAGCATTGGCAGGCGGGCTCTCAACCACTGCGCCACCAGGGAAGCCCTGAACATTTTTTAAAGCAACGCTAAATTTGAAAATGTTTTACAATTTAAGGATATTCAGATTCACCTCCTGCAACGAGTCCCAATTAAGGGAGTTTTCTCAAGTTATAAAACCTCTTACAGTGAGAGACCCTGAAGCACTTCACATGTATTGGCTTATTCATTATGCCTTTATCATAAGAAGCATGCAAGCAACAGTGGTGTCAATTCTAGATTGAAAAGAGGTGTACTAAAGCCCTTCAGCCAGGTAAAACAAGCCACGTGGGGTCCTCGGGGAAGAGAACTCCAGGCAGAAAGAATAGCTCACGCTTCAGCCCTGAAGCAGGACTCTTACCGTGGGGTCCCTGAACCTCATGTAGGTCCACAGACGGAATTCAGGGGTTTGTGACCTTTCCACTTCAGCTGAGATTTAGCATTTCCATCAACTAGGAACATAAGCAACAAACCAAGGTAGCAGTACCTTGGACAAAAATATCTGGAAATCACAGATATTTTCATATCATGTTATAATTCTTACAGATATCTCACAATATCTTTTATAACATCACTACTTCAAAACCATGGTATTTATTGGATGAATGTTAACTTTTCAATTGAATGCATTAGTAAAGAAACATATTATTAGATTGCATACTTGCTTTATTACTATTGTGTTATGGGTATTTTGATTATAATTGGTTTTCTTTGTAATATATAGTCTGCATCTGAAAACACTGTTCTGAGAAGCAGTCCCCTAGGCTTCATCAGACTAGACTTCAGGGCATGTTTCTCTTATTTTGGAAAAAGATAAAAGAACACTGTGGCTGCAGGGATGTGAGCAAGGTCAGAGAAATGGCAGGTCGGGTGGGGGCTCAGATCACAGAAAGTCTTATAGGTCATTGTAAGTCTCTTTTTATTCTAAAGGCTTTGAAGAGTTGTGTGTTCTGACTCTTGATTTTAAAGGATTACTCTGACTGCTACGTTGAGAGTAGATTGTAGGGGGCAAGGGCAGAGAGGGAGACCAGTGAGGAGGCTGTGATTACAATCCAGCCTAGTGGTGATGGTGGGTTGGAGCAGCTTGGTAGCAACTGAAGTGGTAAGAAATGTTCAGATTCTGGATATATTTTGAAGGTGGATATATTTTGAAGGATTTCTCTGGGGAATGGGGGATTGATGGATAGAGGGCTATGTCAGAGAGAAATGTAGGTCATATATGATGTCAGGGCTTCCCTGGTGGCGCAGTGGTTAAGAGCTCGCCTGCTGATGCAGGAGACACGGGTTCGTGCCCCGGTCTGGGAAGATCCCACATGCCGCGAAGCGGCTGGGCCCATGAGCCATGGCCGTTGAGCCTGCGCGTCCAGAGCCTGTGCTCCGCAATGGGAGAGGCCACAACAGGGAGAGGACTGCGTACTGCAAAAAAAAAAAAAAAAAAAAAAAAAAAGATGTCAAAATTTTAGGTTCAGGCAACTGAAATAAAGGCACTGCCATTCTCTGAGAGTCAGAGAAAAACTCCATGAAGAAGCAATTTTGGGAGCAAAACTCACATTCAGTATTGGATAAGTTAGGTTTGAAACATCTGATATTCACTGGGAGATGCTGAACAGGCACTTGGATCTGTTCACCTAGAGCTTAGAGGAAAGGTTGGGGTTGGAAATACAAATCAAGGAGTTGTCAGTATACAGATGACATTTGAATCCTTGAGCATGAATGAGATTGATGAGAAAATGAGTACAGCTGGAGAGGAGAAAATGTCTGAGCACTAGTCCTGAGGTACCTTAACTTAGAGATCAGAGATGTGAGGCTAAGTCAGCAGAGGAGGCTAAAAAGGAACAGGTGATACGGTGGGCATAGAACCAGGACTGTGGTTTCCCAGAAGCTGAGGAGAAAATATTTCAAGAAGGAGGGAATAGCAACTGTCAAATGTAATCAGTGTCAAAGGGCCAAGCAAAAGTTCTGAGGATTGACCACTGAATTGGCAATGCACAGACTTACATGGTGGGCCTGTTGGTAACCTTGACGACAGCTCTGAAGGCTGAGTGGTGCAGATAAACTTGGCTGGAGTGAGCTCACGGGAGGATGAAATTGGAGACTGTACAAACTACTCTTGAGGCGTTTTGCTATGATGGAAATCGAGGAATGAGGCAGGGGGAGAGTGGAGTCAAGATCAGGTTATCTAAAGGTGGCTTCACCCACCTGGAATTTGCAAAATCTTTCTGTTAGCCCTGCTCCTACCCTGGCCTTCCTTTCACTCTTTGATTCCCTACCATCTATTTTCAACATGGTAGCCAGAGTGTTTCTCCTAAAACGTAAGTCAGATCATGCCATCCCTCCAATGGCTTCCATCTCATTCAGAATAAAAAACAAAGTGCTTAGGGCTTCCCTGGTGGCACAGTGGTTGAGAGTCCTCCTGCTGATGCAGGGGACGTGGGTTCGTGCCCCGGTCCGGGAAGATCCCACATGCCATGGAGCGGCTGGGCCCGTGAGCCATGGCCGCTGAGCCTGCACGTCTGGAGCCTGTGCTCCGCAACGGGACAGGCCACAACAGTGAGAGGCCCGCGTACCACAAAACAAAACAAAACAACAAAGTGCTTATGATGGCTTATATGGCGCTACGTGATCTGCCTTTACCATCTCAAAGAAAACGGAAAAAAAAAGTTCTGAGAGCCAGAGAAAGACAGATTCTTGATGAAATCATTTATGTTCCTGAATCCAGATGTGTCCAAAGTTAGCTGCACCCTAGGACTTTTCAGTTTCCAGAGCCAGTAACTTCTCTATTTTTCTTGAGCCAGTTCGAGGTGGGTCTCTGACACTTGTAACCATGGGCGTCTGGACTAAAAACATAGGTATGAAAACAACCCAGATGGCCAAATGGCCACAGCAGCACGCACTTCTGGGAACAAACTGGCATCATCGTGTTCCAAAAGAAAATGTCCGAGATAAGAAGTTTGCAATGAGGAGGGTGAGAATATGTCCCAACCTCTTCCTCCTCACTCTACACAACTAACCTGGCCAAGTTCATCAGCTTTTAAGAACACAGTGATAATTCCTATGCTGACAATGGCCACATCTGCGTGTCCAAGCTGAATCTGTCCCTCGAGTTCAACACCAACTGGACGTCTCCCATCTGCGAGTCCCAAAGGTGCCTCAAATGCTGTAAGTCCCACAGCAAATTCGTTCTCCCTCTCCTCTTACCTCCCCGTAGGCTTGTTCCGCCTCATCATTTTGGCACCGCATCTATCCAACCTCCCCACCTCGGAGCCTCAGAGCTACGCTCGGATCTCGCCTCCATATCCTCCATGTTTCATTTGCCACCAAGTTAGAAAAAAAGTCACTTCTAACTTAGGATGTTCCTGGATCATCTCCTCTTCTCCATTCTCATGGTCAGTGCTGTGGCTCAGGGCCAGAGTTCCTGCCTTAGTTACTGAAACAACCTCTTAGCTGGATTCCCTACTTCCCACAATTCTTTATTTAAAATTTTTATTGGAGTATAGTTGATTTACAATGTTCTGTTAGTTTCAGGTGTACAGCAAAGTGAAACAGTTATACATATACGTATATCCACTCTTCTTTAGATTCTTTTCCCAAATAGGTCATTACAGAGTAGTGAGTACCTCCTAGACCATTGGTGAGAGTGTAAATTGGGACAACCATTATGGAGAACAGTATGGAGGTTCCTTAAAAAACTAATTACAGAACTACAGTATGATCCAGCAATCCCACTCCTGGGCCAACAATTCTTCACGCAAAGTCAGAGGGAGCCAAGTGCTGAGCCCTGACTGCCTTCAGAAGCTTGTGGCCCTGGCATTGTCAGTTCCACAACCCTTAGCTCCAGCCACACTCCTAGGCTGACTTTCCAATCCTCCTGCCAGGTCTCTCCTTGCACAGACCTCAGACTGTAGCCAATTCCATGTCCTGCAGCAAGCCTGCCCTTGCATGCCAGCTGTCCTCACTCATGCTCTTCACTCTGGAATGTTCCTACCTTTTCATCTTCATGGGCCTGGTCACACCTCCTGGGACCTCCCACACGGAGCTGCTTGTCTACTCCTCCCAGTTCCTACAGTGTTTTATTCGTGCGGACACTATTGCATTGACAACGTTATGTCATGGTCAGTATCGCGTCATTCTGGGAGCTCCTTGCTGTCAGCTGAGCATGTAGGAGGTGCTCGGAAGAGTGTATCGAATTGAAAGCGTTCGGGCTCTTCTTGGAGACGGCCATTCTGACCGGTGTGACGTGATACCTCATTGTAGTTTTGATTTGCATTTCTCTAATAATTAGTGATGTCGAGCAAAATTGGGTCATTTGTAGACATGTGGGTGGACCTAGAGTCTGTCATACAGGGTGAAGTAAGTCAGAAAGAGAAAAACAAATATCGTATATTAACGTATATTAATGTATTAATATACATTAATATATATATTAATATATATAATATATATTTAATATACATTAATATACATACATATTAATGTATGTGGAATCTAGAAAAATGGTACTGATGAAGTTATTTGTAGGGCAGGAATAGAGATGCAGACATAGAGAACGGACATGTGGACATGAGGGAGGAAGGGGAGGGGGAGATGAATTAGGAGATTAGGACTGACATATATACACTACCATGTGCAAAACAGATAGCTAGTGGGAACCTGCTCTATAGCACAGGGAGCTCAGCTCGGTGCTCTGTGATGACCTAGATGGGTGGGATGGGGGCGGCTGTGGGAGGGAGGTCCAAGAGGGAGGGGATCGATGTATACGTATAGCTGATTCACTTCGGTGTACAGCAGAAACTAACACAACATTGTAAAGCAATTATACTCCAATAATAATAATAATAAAGCGTTCAGGCTCTTGTTATGGACTGGATGTTCATGCTTCATTCCTCCCACCTCCACCACCAAATTCATCTGTTGAAGCCCTAACTGCCCATAGGATGGCATTTGGAAATGGGGCTTTGGGAAGGTAATGAGCTTTAGATGAGTTCATGAGGGTGCATCTCCCATGATGGGATGAGTACCTTTATAAAAAAAAAGGAAGATACTGGAGATCTCTCTCTCTTTCCATCATGTGAGGAAACAATGAGAAGATGGCTGTCCGTAAGCCAGGAGGAGTTCTCACCAGACACCAAGCCTTCAGGCACCTTGACCTTGGACTTCCCAGGCTCCAACACTGGGAGAAATAAATGTCTGCTGTTTTAGCCACCCAGTCTATGGTATTTTGGTATAACAGCCTAAACTAAGGCAGCTGTAGAGGAGGACTTGACTTTGGGGTTGTGGCCTGTCATGGGGCTCACCCGTCCTTAAGGCCTTAGGAAACCGGTTCTGCTGCATTCACACCCCAGGCTGGCTGAGACCCTAAGGGAAGGACATCACCTTAGAACATCTAGCGGGGCACAGTCTCAATTCCTGCAGTGCCGTCCTGCTCTGGCTGCACCAGCTCGGAGCGACCAGGCTCTTCTGGCTACCCAGGGCTCCTGACAACCTCCAGAGCCTCTCTGCAGTTCAGCCGACCCAAAGTCTGAGCTGCAGGTGATTCCACGAGGGGAATGAGCTCCCGTTTCAGGGTGCTCCCTGAAGACACCCCACCTCTGTCGTTCTGAAACGCAGAGCAGGGACTGGTGAGGATGGTGGTGTGAACGCTGGGCTCAGGAATTCTGTGGTTCATCTCAGCAGAACTTACCGTTCAGCAGAAATTTTTTTAAAAAGGGAAATCTCCCAGCATGATGTTTTTGGAGTCCATTTTGGTCACTAGTTATTGTGATTCTCTGTGACTTCCTAGTTGCTTTCAGTCTCCTGTGCCTGTGCTTACATCACTTGGTGTAGGAGACGACACATCTGCCACTCAGACTGTCCCCCCACCAACAAACGCAGACAAGACCCATCCATCCTCTGAGTGCTCTGGAAGTGCCTACTATGTGCCCGCACTCCTCTAGGTACTGGGGTCCTAGCTTTGCTGGAATGCTGAACATCAGCTTCTCCCACCGTTAGGCTTTCAGCAGAGTACAAGGAGGGTAAGACTCCTCTCAGGAGTCGGCCTCTTTTTTCATCAATCTAAGGAGACACACTCTATGGGCCTCTCACTTCGTATGAGGCCTCAGGCAACCATCAGCCAGCGAGTTTCCTCAGGGCTGAGACATGCATATTGACCTCAGGAACCCCAGAGCAGTGCATTACACACAGCAGGCGTGTTGAAATAAACTGAATGGAACAAACTACAGGTCAGAGAAATTGTTCTGATCTACAGTATATAACTCTGGTTTTCTTTTTTCTTTCTTTTCTTTTTCTTAAGCTTTAGAGCTCTTTCATTTAATTTTTTTAAAAAATATTTATTTTTATCTTTTGGCCACATGGGGTTTTAGCTGCAGAGCGCAGGCTCTTCGTGGCGGCACACAGGCTTCTCTCTAGCTGAGGCATACGGGCTCAGTAGTTGTGGCCCACGAACTTAGCTGCCCCGCGACACGTGAGATCTTAGTTCCCCGACCAGGGATCGAACCCGTGTCCCCTGCATCGGAAGGCGGATTCTTAACCACTGGACCACCAGGGAAGTCCCTCTGGTTGTCTTCTAAAGAGGGTGATGCTTCTCCTTCAGAATATCTTGCAAGGTTTAGATGTGTGCATTTGTAGGCAGGGGCTGCGTAAGAGGGAGAGAAGAATCTAGAGTTCCTATGGCGATCCCAGGAGGTTAGGGGTGAGGACGGGAAGGCTGAGGGTGAAGGAGAACAGGGAGAAGAAGGGCTGAGTCATGGCATGCCTTTTCCATGATCCCTGCATCTTCGGCCTTGCTTGAAAACCTTGCCAAATGCTTGGTATTAATGGATGCCCTCCTATGAGCAGAAACCAGTCACGGAAGTGAATTTTTCATCCTTGGTTGATGGAGGGCAAAAGAGAGACCATATCAGGTCGGTACAAGAGAGAGTGAGCAGAGGGTCCAGGGCAGTGAAAGCCCCCCAAAACTATCCGAAGTCACTTCCAGGAGGCTTTGGAATCTCCAAACCCTTCTGGAACTGACAGGGGTCAGAGACAATTTAAACCTAAACCTCCACATGACAAGGGTATGATACTGAGTTTACACAGATAGTAATGTTCTACACAGATAAGGAATTTCAGAAAACAAAACTAAACTTGGCAGCTTTTTAGATGTAAAGGGGGAGAGAAACGTCCCCAGTGCTGAGGAAAGGAGCTGACCCTGCAACTCAACACCTAGAGCATCACTGCACCTGTGAATGTTTTCAAAGAACCGCAGAAGCCAGAGGAAACTCAGATAGAATTCTTTATGGTCTTTCAAACCTACAAACGTTTGCTCTGTTGAAACAGCCATAACATGTCAGAAATAGTTTAAACTTATTTATCTAACCTCAAAGACAGGCTATTTCCCCCAAGACTTACAGCTCTGAAATATTCAACGTTCTGTTTCCACAATGCTGAAATCGTTTTTGAAAGGTAAATGTTATGGGAAAAAAGTTCAGATCTGGAGGGGCTGCGAAAAACACGTGTTGCAAAAAGCCTGCACCTCTGGGGTGTCTTTAAAATAGTCACTGTTTAAAGACAAATTTCCTTCACCCTTGAAGGGCTCATGAAATATTCTATACTATAAAATCCTTGGCCTCTTCAGAGGCTATATTTTTCTATCAATGTATCACATATATTACACTTGTATGTTTTGGTCATTGGTTTGTTTCCTCCAGCTACTCAACACTCATACTGTCTTTTTTTTCACAGATGAAAACTGAACATTTAAGCTACCATTAGTCACCTCCAGGGAATGGGAAGAAATTATGTTGCCAGTTTATAAGATTAGAGGCAAACTGAACACAGTGTAGGCAAAGCAGAAAGGGAACCGTTACTAATCGATGAAACAAATGAACAAGAGTTCACAGTTTCAGTGTCAAAGAGAATATCTCAAAGCTACTAGCATAAAAGGCATATACCCTTCTTGACTGGCGGGTCAGTCTTCACAATGCAGTACATTTTGCAAGGCATTTCCCTCTTTTGAGTTAACTGCATACCCTTTTGTTCTTTTGGCAATAGATATGTAACTATGTTTTCTGCATATAAAGAATTATCCTTCAATGAGGTCATATTCAGAACTTCCTCCAAATATAAGGCTCTGGCTTTTACCATTCACAGAATTCTCTTGAATAGCTATGGAAGTACGTCCTCTTTAGTAGAATTATGTTAACAGATTGGCATAATCAGGTCCCCAAGTAGTTTGATCTGAGGACCTTAGAAACAATCTGGGTCATAGCATCGATCCCCAATTCCATAATCAAGAGTCTTTCCTCAAAGGTTTTTAAAAGGTGTCTATTTTGCCATAGAGGAAGGGTGCTAGCAAGTCCTCTTCCTGGTGTGGTCATCCCTGACCTCTCAGCAACCCTGGACTCCCGCTTTGCTTGGGACTGAGCAGATCTCTTTAACTCCAACAGTCGTATCTCACAAGCACTACACAGTTCACTGCTGGATAGTGTCCTCTGGGGTCCCGTTTATAGGCTAGAAAGGACCCCTGGGAGTTATTCTATATATTATCTGAAAACCGAAAACCTCCAGTGGTTCCCTGAAGAACAAGACTCAAAGTCAAAGCTGGTGCAAATCAAGCACAGGGATGCATGCTGGAGTTTACAAGTGGTGACAACCACTGACCCCAGCACAGGGAATTCCTCAACAGCAGCTGAAATGGGGATAATCTTGGGACATTCGGAGGCCCTTTCTGATAAACATCAATTTTGGTAATCTATCAATGTAACGTTCGGACGTGGATGGACAAATAGCTTTGATACATTCCTTAAAAGCTACATTCAATGTATGGCTTGTTTGGAAGTTATACACCATGACCTACAAGTTTATCTCGCTGCGGCCACCAGCAAACCCTGGGAACTACGTGTGGGCTGCTGTCAGTGGAGCTCCCGGGGTGATCTCTCAAGGCCTGGTTGACTCCCCAAGGCTACCTTTCCTCCTCCCTCAAGGCATTGACACTTCTCTTGTGTCTCTTAGCTGCCCCACTTACCCTGTTGAGCAGTTCCTCTCTCCTGAGGAGTGATGGGGAGTAAGATTCAGTTTTCCTAGCTCCATAGCCTTTTCACTTCTTGGAGGAGAAAAGCACAAAAGCCCTTCACTGTACGGGTACCACTGCTCACAACAGCTCACCCTCCGGCCCTGGGAACCTCACCGTTCTCACCTCACTGTAGGTGATGCTAAGATTTTCTACGTGCCTTCTCTCCACTAGGGACTTAGTTGCTATTCTCCTTTATCACGTGGAAAATTTCTACTAATTCTTAAAGAGCCACCTTAAGCCCACTCTTCCATGACCCCCTCTGACACTGAAGCTGATTCCTCCTTTGTGGACCTTTGAACATGCTGACATGCCTATTCCACCTTCAGAATGAGCCCAGAGCATGGCCCTGGCCCTGCCATTTAACCCCAGTTTCTGGTTCACTCCTTGTTACCCACTGTTCCCTGAGGGAGAGTCTCTCATTTTGAGATAGCATTTGAGATAAGTCCCAGGAAACACTTTGGTCCCACTTACTGGATAAAGCATTGGCTCTTTACCTTAACCTTGGCTACACATTGGAATCTTCTTGGGAGCTTTAAAAAACCTTGATTCCCAGGCCATACCGAGGACAAATTAAATCAGACTCTCTCAGGGCAGGGTGGGCTGGGGTTGGAGGTGATGTCCAGGCCTGAACTGACACTACCCATGGTAATAAAATGGCTTGAGCAGATTGTCTGTCAGTCATGAAAATGAACACATGGGTATTCAATTATCAAATACATAACTGGCAGGAATAAATGAATGAAAAATAAGAAGAAACAGAGGGGCTCCTAATTTGAGATGTTACTAAAGATGCTGAAATTCTATTCTGGTCCTCTGTTATCGCACCCTAATGTGGGGTGTTCTCCTCACAGTGACTCTTTTTCTAACATCAATAGTTCCTGAATGCCTTTTTCAGGCTGTACCGAGAAGCTTTTTAAAATTTCTGGAGGTTGAATTCCAACTAAATTTCCTCTCCTCAAGTCCCCACCTTCTGTGGGTCCTGTGCACCCTGCTCTCTCTCTAGGAAGGCGCGATTAGGGCAAAGGAGTGAACGTGGACAAACAAGACATCCGAGGGCTTCTGATGGTTCTGTGTGTTTAACACGAGAAGGATTCCTTCAGCCTCCACAGCTATCCTGAGCTCTCCACCCATGTCCAGGGGATCTCAGAGCATAAAAGAGCTGAAGTTGAGACCCCTGGGGGGCAGAGAGCAAGTAGGTCATTTCTAACAAGCAGATACGATTGGTTTGAGGCGTTGCCTCTTACTGCCTTTAAAGAAAAGCTCCCCAGGTGCTCCCTAGCAGATCTCAGACAGGTCTGGGGAGCTCAGCACCGACCACTCTGGCTTCCGCTCTGACAGCATCTGAGGAGCCAAGAGGACACAGGACCCGCCCCAGGCACCACGCGGAGACCCCGGGGAGTGAAGCAACTTGTCACATTAGAAACCTGAGCTTCAGAAGATCACCAAGAGAAGACCTGAAGTCGGAAAGCAAAGAGGAGGAGCCCAGGAGGAACCCTGCCCACGGGATCAACAGGCTCCCCCAGGACCCAGTCATTACAATTTAGGTGGGCTTAATTCGTCTTCATATCAGAACTGTGGTAATGAAAAAAAACCATGCGGGTAAAAGCTATCATGGCAGAGAGCTTATATATTAGTTTGGGAGTCATAAGCCCTATTCTAGTGTTCCAACCAGTGGCTTTCAAACAGTAGCAGAACCGATTCTTAACCTTTTTTAAAAATGTATATATAAGGAGGTCCAATTCACAAAACTGCAGAAATGTGGAGGTCTCTTAGTTGTACTGTATGCTGTGGGAGAGGGTAGGTAGGGTTGAAAGGTAAGTTTGGGGTCCCTGACAAGGTTCCATGGAACCTACAGTTTGAAACTCAGTTTCTCCACTGGTCTGTTGATGGCGCATAGAAGAAAGGTGCATGGTTGTTTGGAGGACAGAGAATAAATGGGCACAACGTGAAATTACATGATAAAAGGCCTTGTGGGTCAGCTGTTTTTACAATGTGAAGGGGTGAAGGTTAACACAGGGCTGGGTGTCTGTGAAGTTTTCAGGGCAGAGAAACATATTGGTGGGACTGACGACACAAGTGGGGAATAGATATTTGGGGAGGAAAGAAGTGTTGCTGATGACAGGACTGGCCCACGAGAGCTGTGGTCTGAATGCTTCAAGAGATGGTGGGACTCAGTCTCTGCAGACACAGAAGCCTAAGCACATGGCTTTTTGCAGTAAGTATGAGATTTGATAGGTGCTTGAACAGCCCTTTCTGGTTTTCATTCTGCACATGTAGCTACCTTATGCCAGCATTTCCTTCTACTTCTTGACTGTGTAGAGATTCACGTTTCCTCCAAATGGGAGATTGAGATGGATCAAAGGAGTAGAAAATCATGTTCCAAGGAGCATTCAGAATCTTCAGCGGATCTTCAAAGAACAGACAATTGCTTTACATAATCCAAGTATGAGTACAAAGAGGTCTGGGGCAAGTATATCAAGGGTTAGGTGAGGCAGTGGGGAGTCATTACCGCACGGTGCATGACTCTCCATGTTCCTTTCCTACTACTGCAGTGATGGGCGAGGCATGCATCAAGGTAGGGTCTCAATCCTCCTGGGGGCAGACGGGGGACACTCAGGTAGACCTCTGGCCTAACACTGGCTGGCATCCTGCAGGCTGGCGAGAGGCCAGCCTCTCCGCGGACTCAGCCTGGATCCTAGACCTCCCACCATGGGTCAGTTCTCCGGTGGGCCCTGGCTGCTGCTCATACCTGATCCTCTGACACCCTGTCCCTAGGCTGCAGCACTTCCAAAGTCCTGCCTCAGACCTCTGCTTTGACAGTCTCCTCTCTGATCAGACCACCTGGGTGCCCATTCTGCTGTCTCAAGCCCAGAGCCGCCTCCTCCCTCCAGTTCCTTTGGAGTCACACAGACTTGGGATTAAATCTTAGCTCCCACACTCATTACATATATACACACGGGTAAGTAACTGCACGTAGGGGCGTTGCTGGCAGTCCAGTGGCTAAGGCTTCTCCTTCCAATGCGGGGGGGCGGGTTCAATCCCTGGGCAGGGAGCTAAGATCTCACATGGCTCGCGGCCAAAAAACCGAAACATAAAACAGAAGCAATATGGTTAACAAGTTCAATAAAGACTTTTAAAATGGTCCACGTCAAAAAATAATCTTAAAAAAAAAGGAATTGCACATCCCTGAGCATGTTTACTCTTTAGCAACACAAAGATAATGATAATATCCACCTCATAGCCTATTCAAGCTGACACATATTAGGTACTCAAGTTATTGTTATCTGGGGTGATGAGTGTTGATAGTTTTTCAATATGTTTCTTACTGAGATGCTGCCTGTCCGCGTATAATCCTTAGCTCTTTGCAATGTAGTTTCTCTCCATGTTTGGCTTACCTCTGTGCCAACGTCCCAGCCCTAGCCTGGTGATGACTGTGTCCCAGATCCTCAATTAATGACACATCCATTGCTAACTGCTTGATATGTCTGCACTTTCTTGGATAAGCTCTCCAGAGGCATGGAATCCTAATTTAATATCTTGAGTGACTGGCTCCACGATCCAATCGATGACCAGCGATGCGATTTCACTGAGGTTAATTTATGGCTTTCTGCAGTTTCTTTTCCCCCCAACTCTGCATCCATACTGTAGACAGAATGTTCTTTTTAAACACAGATTGGGAGATAGCCTCATACACCAGAGGGAAGACAGAAGAAGCAAGAAGAACTACAATCCTGCAGCCTGTGGAAAAAAAAACACATTCACAGAAAGACAGACAAGATGAAAAGGCAGAGGGCTATGTACCAGATGAAGGAACAAGATAAAACTCCAGAAAAACAATTAAATGAAGTGGAGATAGGCAACCTTCCAGAAAAAGAAATCAGAATAATGATAGTGATGATGATCCAGGACCTCGGAAAAAGAATGGAGGCAGAGATCACGAAGATGCAAGAAATATTTAACAAAAACCTAAAAGAATTAAAGAACAAACAGAGATGAACAATACAATAACTGAAATGAAAACTACACTAGAAGAATCAATAACAGAATAACTGAGGCAGAAGAACGGATAAGTGACCTGGAAGACAGAATGGTGGAATTTACTGCTGTGGAACAGAATAAAGAAAAAAGAATGAAAAGAAATGAAGACAGCCTAAGAGACCTCTGGGACAACATTAAACACACCAACATTCATATTATAGGGGTCCCAGAAGGAGAAGAGAGAGAGAAAGAAGAGATTATAGTCGAAAACTTCCCTAACATGGGAAAGGAAATAGCCACGCAAGTCCAGGAAGCGCAGAGAGTCCCATACAGGTTAAACCCAAGGAGAAACACACTGAGACACATAGTAATCAAACTGGCAAAAATTAAAGACAAAGAAAAATTATTAAAAGCAGCAAGGGAAAAATGACAAATAACATACAATGGAGCTCCCCTAAGGTTAACAGATGATTTCTCAGCAGAAACTCTACAAGCCAGAAGGGAGTGGCATGATATACTTAAAGTGATGAAAGGGAAGAACCTAAAACCAAGATTACTCTATCTGGCAAGGATCTCATTCAGATTCGATGGAGAAATCAAAAGCTTTACAGGCAAGCAAAAGCTAAGAGAATTCAGCACCACCAAACCAGCTCTACAACAAATGCTAAAGGAACTTCTCTAAGTGGAAAACACAACAGAAGAAAAGGACCTACAAAAACAAACCCCAAACAATTAAGAAAATGGTAATAGGAACAAACATATCGATAACTACCCTAAACGTGGTAAGTGCTCCAACCAAAAGACACAGGCTTGCTGAACGGATACAAAAACAAGACCCATATATATGCTGTCCACAAGAGACCCACTTCAGACTTAGGGACACATTCAGACTGAAAGTGAGGGGATGGAAAAAAGATATTCCATGCAAATGGAAATCAAAAGAAAGCTCGAGTAGCAATACTCATATCAGATAAAATAGACTCAAAAATAAAGAATGTTACAAGAGACAAGGAAGGACACTACATAATGATCAGGGGATCAATCCAAGAAGAAGATATGACAATTATAAATGTATATGCACCCAACATAGGAGCACCTCAATACGTAAGGCAACTGCTAACAGCTCTAAAAGAGGAAATTGACAGTAACACAATAATAGTGGGGGACTTTAACATCTCACTTACACCAATGGACAGATCATCCAAAATGAAAATAAATAAGGAAACAAAAGCTTTAATTGCTATTTAATTTAATTGCTATTTATAGGACATTCCATCCAAAAACAGCAGATTACACTTTCTTCTCAAGTGTGCACGGAACATTCTCCAGGATAGATCACATCCTGGGTCACAAATCAAGCCTCAGTAAATTTAAGAAAATTGAAATCATCAAGCATCTTTTCTGACCACACTACGAGATTAGAAATGAATTACAGGGAAAAAAACGTAAAAAACACAAACACATGGAGGTGAATCAATACGTTACGAAATAACCAAAAGATCACTGACAAAATCAAAGAGGAAATCAAAAAATACCTAGAGACAAATGACAATGAAAACATGACGATCCAAAACCTATGGGATACAGCAAAAGCAGTTCTAAGTGGGAAGTTTATAGCTATACAAGCCTACCTCAAGAAACAAGAAAAATCTCAAATAAACAATCTAACCTTACACCTAAAGGAACTAGAGAAAGAGCAAACAAAACCCAAAGTTAGCAGAAGGAAAGAAATCATAAAGATCAGAGCACAAATAAATGAAATAGAAACGAGGAAAACAATAGCAAAGATCAATAAAGCGGGTTCTTCGAGAAGATAAACAAAACTGATAAACCAGTAGCCAGACTCATCAAGAAAAAAGGAGAGGACTCAAATCAATAAAATTAGAAATGAAAAAGGAGAAGTTACAACAGACACCACAGAAATACAAAGCATCCTAAGAGACTACTATGAGCAACTCTATGCCAATAAAATGGACAACCTGGAAGAAATGGACAAATTCTTAGAAAGGTATAACCTTCGAAGACTGAACCAGAAAGAAATAGAAAATATGAACAGACCAATCGCAAGCAATGAAATTGAAACTGTGATTAAAAATCTTCCAACAAACAAAAGTCCAGGACCAGATGGCTTCACAGGTGAATTCTATCAAACATTTAGAGAAGAGCTAACACCCATCCTTCTCAAACTCTTGCAAAACATTGCAGAGGAAGGAACACTCCCAAACTCATTCTATGAGGCCACCATCACCCTGATACCAAAACCAGACAAAGATACTACAAAAGAAGAAAATTACACACCAATACCACTGATGAATATAGATGCAAAATTCCTCAACCAAATACTAGCAAACAGAATCCAACAACACATTAAAAGGATCATACATTATGAGCAAGTGGGATTTATCCCAGAGATGCAAGGATTCTTCAATATATGCAAATCAATCAATGTGATACACCATATTAACAGATTGAAGAATAAAAACCATATGATCATCTCAATAGATGCAGAAAAAGTTTTGACAAATTTCAACACCCATTTATAATAAAAACTCTCCAAAAAGTGGGCACAGAGGGAACCTATCTCAACATAATAAAGGCCATATATGACAAACCCACAGCAAACATCATTCTCAATGGTGAAAAACTGAAAGCATTTCCTCTAAGATCAGGAAGAAGACACGGATGTCCACTCTCACCACTATTACTCAACATAGTTTTGGAAGTCCTAGCCACGTCAATCAGAGAAGAAAAAGAAATAAAAGGAATACAAATTGGAAAAGAAGAAGTAAAACTGTCACTGTTTGCAGATGACATGATACTATACATAGAGAATACTAAAGATGCCACCAGAAAACTACTAGAACTAATCAATGAATGTGGTAAAGTTGCAGGATACAAAATTAATGCACAGAAACCTCTTGCATTCCTCTATACTAATGATGAAAAATGTGAAAGAGAAATGAAGGAAACACTCCCATTTACCATTGGAACAAAAAGAATAACACACCTAGGCATAAACCTACCTAGGGAAACAAAAGACCTGTATGCAGAACACTATAAGACACTGATGAAAGAAATTAAAGATGATACCAACAGATGGAGAGATATACCCTCTTCTTGGATTGGAAGAATGAATATTGTGAAAATGACACTACTACCCAAAGCAATCTACACATTCAGTGCAATCCCTATCAAATTACCAATGGCATTTTTTACGGAACTAGAACAAAAAAATCTTAAAATTTGTATGGAGACACCAAAAACCCCAAATAGCCAACGCAGTCTTGAGGGGAAAAAAAAAAAAAAAAAAACGGAGCTGGAGGAATCAGACTCCCTGACTTCAGACTATACCATAAAGCTACAGTAATCAAGACAATATGGTACTGGCACAAAAACAGAAACATAGATCAATGGAACAAGATGGAAAGCCCAGAGATAAACCCACGCACCTATGGTCAACTAATCTATGACAAAGGAGGCAAGGATATACAATGGAGAAAAGACAGTCTCTTCAAAAAGTGGTGCTGGGAAAACTGGACAGCTACACGTAAAAGAATGAAATTAGAACACTCCCTAACACCATACACAAAAATAAACTCAAAATGGATTAGAGACCTAAATGTAAGACCAGACACTCTAAAACTCTTAGAGGAAAACATAGGAAGAACACTTTTTGACATAAATCACAGCAACATCTTCTTTGATCCACCTCCTAGAGTAATGGAAATAAAACAAAAATAAACAAATTGGACCTAATGAAACTTCAAAGCTTTTGCAGAGCAAAGGAATCCATAAACAAGACAGAAAGACAACCCTCAGAATGGGAGAAAATATTTGCAAACAAATCAACAGACAAACGATTAATCTCCAAAATATATAAACAGCTCATGCAGCTCAATATTAAAAAAAAAACAACCCAATCCAAAAAATGGGCAGAAGACCTAAATAGGTCTTCTTTCTCCAAAGAAGACATACAGATGGCCAAGAAGCACATGAAAAGCTGCTCAACATCACTAATTATTAGAGAAATGTAAATCAAAACTACAATGAGGTATCACCTCACACCAGTCAGAATGGGCATCATCAGAAAATCTACAGGGCTTCCCTGGTGGCGTACCACAAAAAAAAAAAGAAAATCTACAAACAACAAATGCTGGAGAGGGTGTGGAGAAAAGGGAACCCTCTTGCACTGTTAGTGGGAATGTAAATTGATACAGCCACTATGGAGAACAGTATGAAGGTTCCTTTAAAATATAAAAATAGAATTACCATATGTCCCAGCAATCTCACTACTGGGCATATACCCAGAGAAAACTATAATTCAAAAAGACACATGCAACCCAGTGTTCATTGCAGCACTAGTTACAATAGCCAGGTCACGGAAGCAACCTAAATGCCCATCGACCGATGAATGGATAAAGAAGATCTGGTACATGTATACAATGGACTATTACTCAGCCATAAAACGGAACAAAACTGGGTCATTTGTTGAGACGTGGATGGATCTAGAGACTGTCGTACAGAGTGAAGTAAGTCAGAAAGAGAAAAACAAATATCGTATATTAACGCATATATGTGGAACCTAGAAAACTGGTACAGATGAACTGGTTTGCAGGGCAGAAATGGATACACAGATGTAGATAACAAACGTATGGACACCAAGGGGGGAAAGTGGCAGGGGGTGGTGGTGGTGGTGTGATGAATTGGGAGATTGGGATTGACATGTATACACTGATGTGTATAAAATTGATGACTAATAAGAACCTGATGTATAAATATATATATATATAATTCAAGTCAAAAAATAAAATAAAATGACCATATTGTTCAAAAACTTTAAAAAAATGAACCATAGACCTAAATGTAAAACACAAAACTATAAAACTCCTAGAAGATAACATAGTAGAAAACCTAGATGACCATGGGTATGGCAATGATTTTTAAGATATAACATCAAAGGCACAATCCATGAAAGAAAGAATTGATAAGCTAAACTTCATTAAAATAGAAAATTTCTGCTCTGTGAAAATCACTATCAAGATAATGAAAAGACAAGCCATGGAGTGGGAGATAATAGGTGTAAAAGACGCATCTTGTTAGGATAAAGTGGCAACTTTCAAGCTCCTTACATGTGTAACTGGTGTAATTTATTTTGGTATGTAGTGTGAGGTACAGACTTTAGTTTTAAATGGGTGTGCAGTTTTCTAGGCATCAATTTTAAAGATTATAACTTCAGTTTATCACGATCAAACTTCCCAGACATACTTAGAACTATTTGTGGATATTCCTTTCTGCTTAATTTGTATATATGTTCATTCATGTAGTAATGCTACAATGTTTGAATTGTAGTGGCTTTACAGTAAGTTATATAGCTGCCTGTTAATTAACAGATACTCAACTTCTAATAAAATTTATTACTTGTAAAAAAAGAAAACAAAACACAGATTGGGTCATACCATTACGCTACTTAAAATATTTCTTGGGACTTCCTTGGCGGTCCAGTGGTTAAGACTCTGTGCTTCCAATGCAGGGGGTGTGGATTTGATCCCTGATCAGGGAACTAAGATCCCACGTGCCACGCAGCAGAGCCAAACCATAATTCAAAAAGAGTCATGTACCAAAATGTTCACTGCAGCTCTATTGACAATAGCCAGGACATGGAAGC
This sequence comes from Kogia breviceps, assembly GCF_026419965.1. Classification (NCBI taxonomy): domain Eukaryota; kingdom Metazoa; phylum Chordata; class Mammalia; order Artiodactyla; family Physeteridae; genus Kogia; species Kogia breviceps. The sequence continues at coordinate 29,971,195 of NC_081320.1, forward strand.
AACCTAAATGTCCATCAACAGATGAATGGATAAAGAAGATGTGGCACATATATACAATGGAATATTACTCAGCCATAAAAAGAAATGAGGGGCTTCCCTGGTGGCGCAGTGGTTGAGAATCTGCCTGCCGATGCAGGGGACACGGGTTCGTGCCCCGGTCTGGGAGGATCCCACATGCCGCGGAGCGGCTGGGCCCGTGAGCCATGGCCGCTGAGCCTGCGCGTCCGGAGCCTGTGCTCTGCAACGGGAGAGGCCACAACAGTGGGAGGCCCGCGTATCGCAAAAAAAAAAAAAAAAAAAAAAAAGAAATGAAACTGAGTTATTTGTAATGAGGTGGATAGACCTGGAGTCTGTCATACAGAGTGAAGTAAGTCAGAAGGAGAAAAACAAATACCGTATGCTAACACATATATTTGGAATCTAAGAAAAAAAATGTCATGAAGAGATTAGTGATAGGACGGGAATAAAACACAGACCTACTAGAGCATGGACTTGAGGATATGGGAAGGGGGAAGGGTAAGATGTGACGAAGTGAGAGAATGGCAGGGACATATATACACTATCAAATGTAAATTAGATAGCTAGTGGGAAGCTGCTGCATAGCACAGGGAGGTCACCTCTGTGCTTTGTGACCACCTAGAGGGGTGGGATAGGGAGGGAGGGAGGGAGGGTGACACAAGAGGGAAGAGATATGAGAACATATGTATATGTATAACTGATTCACTTTGTTGTAAAGGAGAAACTAACACACTATTGTAAAACAGTTATACTCCAATAAAGATGTTAAAAAATAAATATAAATAAATAAATAAATAAGGTATATTAGGAAAAAAATTTTTTTTGCCTCCCCGCCTCCAATAAAAGGAAGTCCAAGGGTTTTAGCGTGGCAGTAAAAGCCCTTCACAATCTGGTCCCAATGTATACTTCCAAACCCACATCTTCCCACTCTCCCTCACACCCTCTGCTTTAAGTCATGTGGATCTGCTTATGGTTTTGCAAATAAGCCAGGAGCTCTCATGTTTCTGTGCTTTTGCATATACACTGTTTCAACAAAAATGGCCTTCCTTTTTGTTCCAAGTGGCCTGGTTATAGTGTCATCTCTTCTGTCAACCTTCTCCGATCCTCTGGGAGACTTAACTCTTCTCTCCTCCGTGTGTCTTCATAAACACTTATACTTTTGCATTTGCTATATCATGGTTTCCGTGCCTATATATCTGCAAAAACAAGATCTTATTCATCTCTGTACACTAAGGAACTAGATTGGGCTTAGTAGATGCTTAGTGAATGCTTGCTAAATGGATGGAAAGATGGATGGAATTTCCAACCTTCTGTGATTGACTGATTGATTGAATATACAGATCAGAGAGGAGAATGGTGGGAAAATTTGTGTATCATAGGCAGAAGTAGGAAAAACAAGGGAGGGGGGTAGGCTTTTTGCGTGGCAGAAGAGGTTTTAAAAATACTTTAAAACATATTAGCTATTTCAAGGATTGTATATGGTGTAAATAAGAGATAAACATAATACAGAAGAGGGGATACATTTCAAAAACTAGAGATGAAGCAAGATAACTTAGCTTTAATTTAGAATATGGTCAAAAGCACTAAAATATTCGGTTCATAAAACAAGAGGAAGCAGATTATCCTCAGGGTTTCTCTTTAAGTATTCTGAAAGTTATATGGAAAATGTTGTGGGTAAATGTATTTTTCTGGAGAGAGAGTTTTCTGCAGGGCATGGGGGGTGGTCAAAGGGATTTGTGACTTAAAGATGTTAAATCACGGCAACTGAGTTCCACATTGCATAATGTCAACCAGTAGTTGTCGGGGGAAAATAATTGTCAGACACATGAGGCTGTGTTCAGGAATTTAAGCATATAATCTTGCTGCACCACAAAAATTTTCTCAAAGTCCTCCCCTGTAAGGGAAATCATTAAAGCCAGTAAAGAAAGCTAATAATTCAGTTAGACATCAACAAAACTCTAGGCATATTTCACAGCATCTTAAGCCTAAAAAATTCTCCGGATTAAGAAGATACTGTTAAATTTATGTAATATGTTTCTTCTGAAACTGACCAGCATCTCTTAGGTATGAATGGCTTACCTTCTCTCTATTCATCGCATAGAGCACCAAGCACCCTGCTGCTACCTGCTTAGACCCTTGCTTCCCACCATCTGCTTGTACACACACTGTGTGCACTCAGCTTTGTACCTTCTACCTACTTATTTCCCCATCCTCTCCTATCAATGAGGAACTCAGAAATGACAGAGGTGTAGGGCTTAAATCTATATCACTAGTAAGTTTAGCCTTTCTAGAAAGCAATTTGCCTTATTTGCTTTAGTTCTTGTTTAAGCAATAGAGCATTACGCCTACAGCTAAAGTTCTGTCCCTAAACTTTGCTTTCTTCTTTTCTCTCCCAGGAGTACCAACAATCCTGACATTGGTATATGTCCTTCCCATGAATGTTTGTATATTTTTGCCATATAGTCATACACTCATAAATAAAATATATGATTGTACTGTAAGTTTTAACTTTACATGCTAATATATTGTATTATGATTATGATTTTAATCAGATATAATTTAAATACTATAAAATTCACCCTCTCAAAGTATACAATTCGGTGTTTTATTTTTTTTTAGTGTATTCATAAAGTCGTGCAACCATCAGTACTATCTAATTCCAGAACATTTTCATCACCGCAAAAAGAAACGCTTGCCTATTGGTCATTACTCTCCATTCTCCTGCATTTTCCTCTCCTCTTCGCCACTGGCAGCCTTTAATCGGTCTCTATGGATGTGCCTGCTCTAGACATTTCATGGATATGTAATCATACGCTGTGTGATCTTTTGTGTCTGGCTTCTTTCACTCACCATCATTTTTAAAGATTCATCCATGTTTTAGCATGTATCAATATTTCATTCCTTTTTATGACCAAATAAAATCCCATTGTATGGATATACTACATTTTCTTTATCTATTCATTAGCTGATATATATTTAAGTTGTTTCCACTTTTTGGCTGTTAAAAATAAAGTAGCTATGAGCATTCTGGTACAAGTTTTTGTGTGAACATATGTTTTCATTTGTCTTGGGTATATAACTAGGAGTGGAATTGTTGGGTCAAATGTTTAACTTTGAGGGAAATTGCCAAACTGTTTTCCAAAGCATCTTCCTGGCTTAACCTCATTCCAACCTGTGGGCCAAGAGAGTTTCTTGGAGACGAAAGAGGAGCCCAACACACAAGAACACTTTAGAGCAGAGACTCAGATCAGCTGCACCTCTAATGAGCTTAAGTAATAAGAAAAACAAGCAACCCATTACACACCTAACACGAAATTATAGGATAAATAATGTTCTTGCTAAGCATTAATGCTCGAAAAAATAAAATACGCAGCTCTTGATATTTACTGGTCATTTTATTCAGACGAGCTTCCCTGTCTTACCAGAAGGTGGCAGAGAGGGTGCAGTTTAAACTCCCCATCCCTCTCGTTTTTAGAAGAAACTTATTTTTAAAAAAACAATAAGACAGGGCTTCCCTGGTGGCGCAGTGGTTGAGAGTCCGCCTGCCGATGCAGGGGACGCGGGATCGTGCCCGGGTCCGGGAAGCTCCCACATGCCGCAGAGCGGCTAGGCCCGTGAGCCATGGCCGCTGAGCCTGCGCATCCGGAGCCTGTGCTCCGCAATGGGAGAGGCTACAACAGTGAGAGGCCCGCGTAATGCAAAAACCAAAAGCAAAGAATAAGACAAATAACTCTCGCAAATAACTTAGAATTTTGAACCCTTAGAAATGCAGACTCTCAGGTTCTATTACTTAATATCATGATTGGAAATATCATATAAGAGTGACTAGGGACAATCACTATTGATATCTACACCACACACATTAAATAAAACATGTTTGGCTATAAGAAAGAACTATGAATCTGTCTAAAAGGTATGAATAGATAAGCTCACTCTGATTAGTAGAAAACATTTTAAGGGCAACTGAAAAATAAAAGAAAAATTGATACATGCCGCTGACTGACAGTAATAATCTAATCTCAGTTTGCAATATGAAAGTGTAATTTTGGAAAGCAGTATTCAAGTCTGTAAATGTTATAATGCCTTCCTCTATCAAATGGGGCTGAGTTAGATGATAACTCAAGTCCCTTCTTCCACTAATATAGGGTATTTCCTATTTTAGAGATGAGAGTAGGACGGACACAGAACTCACCTATGGTCATATACTAGCTAGTGACGGATCTGTCTGTAAAACCCTTTATCAACTTCAACCCTTCCAACCCTTTATCAACTTCATCATTACTTCATCTTCACTTAAAAAGATGAATCTCCATAAAAAGCAAAGTTAGCTATGACATCTGCCCATAAGAAAACACAGTAAGTTCACTGCAGGCTTATTTAAAATGGCACATAACTCAAATGAGGTGTTTATTTTGAAAAGGAAGGAACTCCTGATGAGTTCCTGGGGTGTAGGCCATAGGGGATGACTGCCAGGTAAAAGCAAGACCAAATGGGTCCATTCCTAGTACGAGCTGAAAGGGGGGGTGGGGGGAGGAGGGAAGAGGCAGAGGAAGACTGCCAACACCGAGCTGCATCGCGGGCCTGAGGGGGCACAGCACAGGGTCCAAGGGACTGCAAGAGTCAAGGAGGGGCACACACGCTGACTGGGCCTGGCCGGAGAATAAACCAAGACAAGCTTAATGGTCTTAGCTGGAGGCTTCACTCATGAAAACACTTTCCACTGAATGCAGTCCCTGACTTACGACAGCAAATAATACACCACAGTCCTTTCAATGGCTCGTCCCCCCAAAAGCCTAATTGTAAACTATTGTGGGGAAGTAAGAAATTTAGAAATAATGTTAAAAGCTGAGGTTTCTTTTAATAGAAGTCAGGTCTATTTTGCAGAATCCTCTGAAGGTGCAGAGATGTAGAAACTCTAGACATTTGTGGCTTGGCAACTACAGAGTTCCGTTCTGCTTCTCTCCTTGCTGCAGCCAGAGAACGCCACCCGCTCTGTGATGGTAGGTGTGTTTTGCCAGAAAACTCACATATTTGTGGGTGGAGTCAGTTGGAAGGCTGGAGAGATTTTTCAAAAGTCTGCGTAGGCCAAACACTGCAGGGACTTCCAAGGGGTGAAAAATAATATCTTGGGCGTTAGCAACTTTCCACTGCTTGTGAAGCCAAGGTGCAGCTCAGGAAACATGGCAAGTAACTAACTGACAATGACAGGGAGGGAGAGCCTTAGAGCTGAATGGCCGTGTCCTAGGATCCTGTCATTACGTGCACCTTTACTCTGGTACCGAGACCAGCCGTAAGGGCTCCTCCGGTTACCCTGGGCTCTCTGGCCTCGGCAAGACTCATCTTAGGTGGCTGCAGCTCCAGGTACCCCATTAGAACTAGGAAACCAGGCAAATACAGTTCCCCAGAGAATTAAATCAACGTACAGTAAATGACAGGCACATGCAAGGTCACCCTAACATAGTAGATCTTAATTTTGAGGAGTTTATAAGTCTCTCTGAGAAACTGATCAAAGCTATTCACACAGGCCCCCTGGCCCCCATAAAATGTACGTGTGTACAGCGTATAATATTAATCTCAGTTGGGGCATGCATGGGCCCGGGGTAAGACTTAAGAATCCATGGCTTAAAGAGACAGAATGGCCCTAGATTAAGACAACGTCAGACTGAAAATGGTATTTCTATTAAAGAAAGAATGAGTCAGTTAGAAAGAAGGTTTAGCTGCTATTGTTAAACAAAGCAGAAAGAGCCGCTGAGGCACAGACTGGTGATGCTCGCCCAAGGACAGTCCAGGACAGACAGTCTAGGCCACGGGACCCTGACATTCCCACTCTCCAACCTGGCCTTGCCTAGCACAGCCTTTGTCCAGCTGGAGGACACAGCTAATGATTTCCAACAAACCTCCTTGCTCCGACTCCACACTCACCAAGCAATCACCTGCTAGAAGCTGGCCTTTTGCGCAGATCTGCCCACCGGGACAGGGTGTCCTGGTCTTGCCAATATGAGCATGCCAGTGTACAGGGCAGGTCCTGTACATGTCCTCAGAGTCTTCAATGAGAATGATTAAACTGCATTCTGTTTTACACACTGGTCTCATGAGCTGGTGTCAGCTCACCCTTGAAAGACAGATACTCTGTTGGGTGCTGGAAAATCAGATTTTAAGCTTGTAGGGCTGTCTGAGCTACCAAAATGCCAGCTGGCAACTCCCGGCCACACTGGGCTGGCCTTGTGCTCTCCCACTGGAAATGACCACTCACCTTTTACAGGACATTGGATGGTCACGTTTGGTCGCTGGGGTGCTTCCACGATGCCTCCAATCACGACGGAGAGATGGCTGTGCTCCGGTCTGGTGATATTTCTTCCAATAGCCAAGATGACAGGTGCCTCTTAATTCAAAGGGAGCAGGAAACTATGTTAGGTTCAGGCTTTTGCTCTGAGTAAACCGTGCTGCATTTAGTAAGCTTTGCTGAGTTCTTTGAGAACAGGGGCGGAGTCCTGGCTCTCTCCGTATCCCTCGTGGTGCCCCATGGGGACTTGCACATCCACAGCCTGGGGGTGCTCAGGGGATGGATGGACAGATGGATGCATTCAAAGAGGTATCTACAAAGAGGCTTTGCAACAACCATATATAGACTGTGAGGATAGTTTTGTTTTATAACCGAAATTGAGGATAAAGTCCTCTTTGATACTTTGAAAAAGAAGGAATTCAGAAGTTCATGCAAACAAGACATGGCACGGCAGGACTAACATCTCTGCAGTGCAGCCTTGGATGAGTTAAAGCAGGACCAAAACACACGAGGGCTTGGGACCACCTGACTCTTTTCCTGGAAGCAAAATTTGAAACAAACCTGCATAACACTTGCATGGAAAAGATGAATAATAAAAACAAGGTCATAAAGAATCAGGAATTCATTCACAGACTTTTATTTTCCTGGATTTTAAGAACCATGTACTTTTACCAGATTCATTTATGAACTCACTCAGGAAACATACTTTGTGCCTGGGCTGGACAATGGGAATATGAAGTTGGAAAACAACCATTCTTGCCTTCAAGCAACTCATAGACTGGTGGAAGACACCATTACCACCATTACAGGGTGCTGGCTGTTGAGGTAGGGAAAGGTGCTGGTTGCCCAGGTGTCTCTCAGGAGCATATGGGGGTCAGGGAAGGCCACATTCCTCTACTGCAGAACTATTGCCATGGTTGGTTTCCCTCCTCCACCCCATTAGCAGGTAAGCTCTTGGAGGGAGAGGTCACATCGTATTTCTTTAATCTGTTTTATCACCAATGCATAGGATATGAAAGAATAACAACATTTTGGTGTTTGGTAACCATGTATTCTGTAGAAGAAAACTTGGGAATGACCATGTTTGGGTGATAAAATGTTCCATTTGCTCCTGGAGTGCTTGGGGCACTGAAATGCTATCCTGAGAATTGAAAAGATAGGAACTCTTGGGCTGGGAAAGGGCTGTCATTGTCCTATGTCCTCTGGCCCCTGAGGATCTTGCACCAGCTCTCCCAAGAATCTGAGCTGTTCTGGGGTGGACTTACAGGGAAATCTGTGAGCTGCAAGAGAGACTTCCATTCTTCCCAGCAATTCCAGAACCTTGGAACTGAGGTTTTCTGGAAAAGAGCTGATGCTCACAGGAGAGAACAGTCCAGGAGGATCAAGGCACAGAAAATCAAGGCCTGAAGGCCCTACCTTGGGAATGCAGCCAGGAGAGGGACTTAGCATCAAGCCTTGCACATTCAAGGAGCTTTTAAAATCAACTGGCCCAACCTCCTCTATTTAGAGATGTGATGTACTGGCTACATCAATGCTTAGTTATCTATATGCTGGGTTGCAATCCCTGATATTTTCTTTCTCCTCACCTTAGTTTATTTGAGCCTTAGATACCAGAAACCACACAGCACAGAGTTGGAGGATAACTTTCTTATTTTAGTTTTAATCCCAGAACATGAGCCTGACACAAGGAAGCATTGCTTACAACTTTGCCACCTAAAAACGTTCCTTCATAAAAAAAGCACACTTTAATATTAAAGTGACTTTGTCTACATCCTGGGACAATTTACACTAACTTACAATGACAATTTCCTGAAAGTGTTTCTAAGGATTGGGGGGTATGCCATTGCGAGGTATACATCAACCTTTAAAGGATAATTACTCTCGTTCGCCGGCTGGTGGCGCTTTAAAAATGAAAACTCTATACTATCAACACTGCCGATTAAACCCTGTCTCATTAATTCCCAATTCTTAGAAAGCAAACTCTAGAGCAGCTGTTTTCCAAGTGTGGTCCTCAGGTCAGCAGCACTGGCATAACCTGGGGACATGTCAACTATGCACATTCTCAGACTCCATCCCAAGCCTGCTGTGTTGGAACCTCTGGAAATGGGGTCTAGAGATTTGTGTTTTAACCCCACCCCCCGGTGATTCTGCTGCATGAAGTGTGAAAACTGCTGCTCCAGAGTTTAATGTTCAAAACAAAACAAAACCCAGGCACTCCAGGTTTCAACAATGGGCATTACTTGCATACAGCACAGAAGAACTTTCCACATCCGAACTGAGATGATTAGCGACAGAACAGCCGTATATTCCTTGTTATTTCTTTGTAGGTTTCTGTATCTGTATTTCCCCCATTCCATCCACAATGACTCTGTAGAACAGTTAGAAAGAGGATGCGCTTGTGTAACACACTGAAACTGTTCTAGAACCACAGCAACTCACAGAGAATGAGACAGCAAAATGATTGACTTCGGGCTGGCAAGGATCCCAGATGATCTTGTCAAGCTTCCTGCCTATAAGCGGACAACTATATAGACTAGAGGAGGGTGGAAAAGTCCTTCGTCTTGGCTGAAACTCAGTGAAATGGTAGAGCTGGACAGTGCTTGGAGATCCAATCATCCTATCTCACTCTGCATGAGAACAGACTTTTCTGGATGGACTCAATGCTTAATCTACCACGTTTTAAAAAAGACAAACGAGCAAACCTTAATTTGCCAGATGTTAAGCCCTCATTTTCTGTCCCGATCCTTCTTAACAAAATGCAGGCGTGGACTTTTCATTTCAGGTTTTCACACTGGAAGTGAGTGGACCTTTAGTTACTGCTGCCCGACAATGGTTATTATCTCACTATCACGGTATGAAAAAGTCAGTGGAGGTTACAAAGCTCAAGCTGCATTATATTGGATTTTGATCATGCAGTTAAGCATCAGGACTACACTGTGTGAGTTCCTTATGGCTTCCCAATATTATACCTGCATGTAAATACCACTTGATATTCATAAACACCTGCATGTAAATACCACTTGGAGAATCAGAGTTGGTCAGGTGTATCCTCACAGGTGAGATAATTATTCAGGGAATGAGAAAGAGTACTTGTTCTGCTTTAATTTTAATTTTTTCTTAATGATTTGAAGTTGCTAATAGATTGTCTGGATCAGTGGTCCATATACTATTTTTTTCCCTGCCCCTTCGCTCTTTACAGATCTTAGCAATATGGACTGTTCTGACCACTAAATACTATATGTTTCTTCATGAACTGAACGGGGTCACTTCATTTCCTGTCGCTTCATGTTGCTCGCTCATCCTATGCTCCAGCCATAATGAACCTCTAACAGGTTCCAGGACATTCCATGATCTGTCATCACCCCGAGGTTTAGCATACATTGTTCTCTTTATTTGGAATGCCCTTCCCCACTGCAGGCAAACTCTGACTTACCCACTGAGTCCTGGAGCAAATGTAATTCCCTCGGTAAAGCTTTCCCCAATACTCCTAGAGTTATCTTCTGCCCCCTCTGGGCTCCTTCTTCTCTGGTTCATATATTTTAGAAGATATTTATAAAATATCTTTTTATTCCCACCAGACTGTGATCTTGTCAACAGCAGGGACCAAGTCTTATTCACAGTTGTGCATTTTCTATGCTTAACACAGTGCCTTGTATACAGCAAGTTTTCAAAAACATTCAATGACTAAATGCATGAATGATTAGAACAGAACAGAATAATGGTAGAGAATAAATGTACTAGGAAGATGCAAGCTCTCCTGCAACCCACAAATGAAATAATCAACAGTGGGCAGAAACCAAAACAGCTCAATTGCCCAGAACAAAAACAGGAATATGGCAGACCTAGCTATTACTAGGGCTACACTTGCACTGTCAAATCCCTATTAAGGAATAGTTAAGAACAAAAGTATAACTAATAACTCTACTTGACAAGTGTTTATACACTGAAATGTTTTCTTAAATTATTTCGTATGTACGTTTGTATGACTTAGCACTTCTCAGATGATTCCTTGGTTTTCTTGGCCTCAGTTTTACAGCACAGTGAGAAATCACTGAGATTAGAAATAGTCGAGCACATGTGAATCTTCCTGCCAGGTGGTGCCACCCAGTATCCAGCCTGGACCAGTCCGTGGACTGAAAGTTCTTTAAGGAATCTGATCTTGACCTTTGCTGCATAACCTTATTCTTAACTTGAAGTAACAGCAAGGCTGATTTTTTCACAGACATCATCCCTAGTGAATCCACCCACAGCCTTCCCTTCCTAGCTGAGATTTCTTACTCAGCTGGCGTCCAAACATACTCCACGCCCATGCTGTTTCCTCTTATTGGAGATAGGCTCTCAGAAACATAATTCCATTTCAGAATTACTTCAGTTGAAAAGATTTGTGAAATTCAGAAAAATATACCTAAAGGTGAGAACCTTTGTTGCATAAAGGAATTGAAACAAAAAATTACTTAGGTAAATTTGAGAAAAAAATGGAAATAAAAATAGATCTTCTAAAAATTCCCTTAAAACATTAAAAACAAAAACTCGTATTAGCCATAGAGGATTGTTTCAATATCAAATGGAATTGGGGCCAATTTTTATACAGTCAGGGGGCTCCATCCTTTCTTTCTCAATCGACACATCATCAAACGTGCCTCACAGTTTTACCCCTACCTATAAGCTGATGACTCCCAAAGTTGAATCTCCACTCCAGACCGCCCTTCAAATCCAAACCAACATATCCATCTTCCTACTAGACACCTCTATACAGATGTACAAGAGGTAAACTGAAGTTTAGTATGCCCCAACTGAATTCACCATCTTGCTCAGACTCATATTCCCCCCAAATAACACATCAACAAGAAAACACTATTTTGAATTTGGTGTCTCAGGTAAAGGTTTCACCCAGCTAATTTTCTCTCCCTCACTCCCTTCTCCCTGTTTCAAGTTGTTTTCCCATCCTGTCAATTTTACTTCCTAAATTTTAATTTTTGCGTTCTTGAGGCAAACATGGAATGAACAGCAACCTGATGAAATCATCAAAAATAAGAATAAGGAAATACAAGAAACAATAATGTAAAATAAGGTTCTATAGAGTCTATAGTGAGATCCGTATTCTTATTCTTGATATCTGTAATTAGTGTCTGTTTTTCTTCGTGGTCAGCGTGGTTAGGGTTATTCAACTTTATTATCTTTTAACAGATTCAGCTTTTGGTTTCATCGATTTTCTCATTGTTTTTCTGTTTACAGATTCATCGATTGCTGCTCTTCATTATTTCTTTCCTTCTACTTTGCTTTGGGTTTAATTTGCTCATTTTTCTAGTTTCATAAGATGGACCCTTAAGTTATTGATTTAAGACTGTCTTCTTTTCTAATGCAAACATTTAATGCTATAAATTTCCCTCTAAGCATTGCTTTAGATACATCCCACACATTTTAATATTGTATTTTTTCATTTTCATTACATAAATATTTAGGGCTTTGTGGGCCATACGGTCTGTGTTGCAACTACTCAGTTCTGACACTGTGGCATGAAAGCAGCCATAGATAATATGTAAATGAATGGCATTGCTGTGCTTCAATAAAATATTACTTTTTGTGCAATTTATAATTTGTATTTGAAAGCTGGATATTGTGTGTAGCACAGTTGGGACTGGGATAAATAGTATTTATGCCCAGAAGTGGATATACATCTTCATTTGCCAGGCCTTTAGTGAGGGGGGTTAAGTCAGCTCAATCAGTAGCTGAGCTAGGTTTGGCTTTTGTTTTTGCTAGGCTTACCTTCAGTGTACCATCAGCTTCAAATTCCTCTGGCATTATCTTGTGCTTTGGGGCGGGGGAGGGAGGGCTGGTTTTCTTAATTTCTGTGCCATCCTCAGCTTTAGGCATTCTCTTTGCACCTGCACCTCAGAGAATGTCTCTCTGTAACCTTGCTTCTCTCCAATGGTACACTGTTTTTGCTTGTTATTCAGTGCTCAGCAATCTGGTGGGTGTGTGTGTGGAGGGGGTGTTCCTCTGTTGTCCAGGTCCAGGCTCAATCTTTTTGTTTTTAATAAATTTATTTGTTTATTTTAGTTTTGGCTATGTTGGGTCTTTGCTGCGCACGGGCTTTAGTTTCGGCGAGCAGGGGCTACTCTTTGTTGCACCACGTGGGCTTCTCGCGGTGGCTTCTCTTGTTGCAGATCACTGGCTCTAGGCACAAGGGTTAGAGTAGTAGTTGTGGCACGCGGGCTCAGGAGCTGTGGCTCACGGGCTCTAGAGCGCAGGCTCAGTAGCTGTGGCGCATGGGCTTAGTTGCTCTGCGGCATGTGGGATCTTCACGGACCAGGGCTCAAACCCATGTCCCTGCCTCGTCAGGCGGATTCTTAAGCACTGCGCCACCAGCGAAGCCCACCAGCCTCAATCTTAAGCAAACCTCGTGTCCCTGGGTCTCAGTGGTGGGGCTCTCTCAGTGTGTCTGTCCCTCTCCTTGATGTAGATCTCTAATGGTTGGGCCCAGGATAATTTCCTGTTCTTCCTTCAGGTTAGAGGTTTGCTGTTGTTTTTCACTTCCCCTGTGATCTCAGCTTTCTGAAGGACTCACGAATATTTACGATTTTGTATATTATCTGGCTGCTTACTGTTAGGTTGGAAATACTTTTATCTAGCCATCTATAACCCACTCAGAAATTAGAAATGCTCCAATTTTCTTTATGCTCTAGTTGTAAATTACACCTTAAATTCTACACATTTGATTTCTTTAACAGATATAAGGCTATTCTGGTTTTCCCTTCGTGAGTCAGTTTGGCCAATTGTATTTTTCAAGGCACTGCTCCATTTTAGAACAATTATCGGTATAAGTTTTCCATAATATCTTCCTATCTTTTTAATGTTTGAGTAATAAATCTTTGAGTTTTAAATTGTAATACGTATTTCATTTACTTTTAATGTAAGGATTGATGTCACTTCATTTATAAGTTGACTATATTGCTATTTGCTTTTGGTTGGTCCCATATTTTCTTTGTTCCCTTACCCCTTATTTCCTTCTTTTGGATTAAGAAAGGGTATGCTTATTATTGCATTTTCTCCATTAGCATTTTAATGATAACTTTCTGTATTTTTAGAATAAAGGGATCTTTTTCTCCTAGTCAAACTTAAATTGATGTTTTCACCACTTCTAAAACACTGGAAGGTTTCAACAGTTTAATTCCGTTTACATCCTTCTGCTTTTTGTGCTATTGTTATATTTTACTTCTATATTGTATAAAATCACCTAATATAATTATTGTGACTTTATTTGTATAAAACCACCTAATATAATTAATACCCTTTTACAATTACCCACTTATTTACCCCTTCTGTATGCTTCATTCCTTCCTGCATTTCATGCTTCTCTCGGGAATCATTTTCCTTCAATGTGAAGAACTTTAAGTACTTTTTGTAGTATGTATCTGCTACTAAGAAATTCTTTGCTTTTTTTCCCTAACAACGTCTTTGTTTTACATTATTTTGGAAGGATATTTTCACTACATATAAAATGCTGGGATTCACTGGGTTTGAAATTTCCTTTTAGTACTTTAAAATGTCATTGCATTAACTTCAGGCTTCCATAGTTTCTGGTGCAATACATTTCTAATTTTTCTTTTGTCAGTAATATGTAGTTTTTGCTCTTACAACTTTTAAGAATTTACTTGGTTCTCAGAAGTTTGACGACAGTTGCCAGACGTGGTTTTGTGTTTATTTTGGGGTTCATCGAGCTTCGTGACTCTGAAGCCTGATTCCTTCAACAATTTTGGAAGTTTCTTGACCATCACCTCTTTAAATATTTCCTGATTCTTCATAGGTCTCATAATGTTTTACTCTATGCCGAATGTCATGTATAAGAAAACCATAGAAACTAAAATCGATGTTATTTTGAACAGAAGACAGCTTGCTCTTTCCTATGTTATGCAGATAGGATATGGGGCAGGTCACCTTGATCCAGTCAGGAACTGAGTGCAGCTGGCATTCAGCGGCACCTTCAGTTAGACATAGTCTTCCTCTAGTTACAAGTTTCTCAAGGACAAGACCTGTGATGTGTTTGTGGTAGAGCCTTCATTCTAGTGGGACTTTCTCCCCTAAGCACCTGCTCCCAAGTGAGACTGTGGTGTATATCTGTGGGCTCTTCTAGCCCAGTCCTCTAGCCCACCATGCCCCCTAATCACTCAGCAGACATCCCGCAAGGAAAACCAGCCACACATCAGGGGTATTTACAGATTCCAGTTGGTCACATTGGCCTACGTGTCAGGTGCTCCACTGGTTTCCCATCCCCTAGGAGGGTCCCGCTGCTGATGCTACCCTAATCTTCAGCCTTGGCCTAGACCTGACAAATGCTCCCAGAGAAGTACACAGTTGGTCATCTCAGCTCATCTAGGAAGGGCACCCCTGTCTCTCTAATTTTAGTTCTTTGCTTCCATTAAAAAGAGATTTTTAAAAATTTACGTATTTTTTTAAGCTGTGTCAGTGGAAGTAATGGCTTTCTGCCATCTGCTATATCCTATCTGGTAGCAGAACTGAACAATTTTTACTGGCTACTAGAAAAATGTTAAGCTCCTCAGTCTGACAACCAAGACTTCACAATCTGATCTCAACCTACATTTTTAGAACTATACACCAATCTCTCAGATATTGAAATTCCCTGGTTCCCACCATGTTCACTGAACAACCCTAAATTATAGAAATCTGATGTATGAGTTCCTGGAAAGCAAGAACTTCTCTTTATTGATATTTTTATACTTAATGCCTAAGATTGTACCTTGAATATAGTGTACACATTCAGAACATAGAGAAAAGAACCTATTGAATTGACAAAGATCAAAAAAGCTGAGTCCAAATGAAGAGTTTAGGCTTAAAAAGGACTTTTTTGTCTTTCACACACTGAATAAATAGTCAATGCCTACTATGAGCTAGTAGGCATTGTAAAAGGTTTCTGGAAATAGAATGCTGAGATAAGAATAGACATAGTTCCTGCCTTCATGGAACAATGAAACTAATCTAATGATAAATAACAGGCAGATGCTTTGAGAACTTACATAGGGGACTTTTACCTAGCCTGCAAACTGGATGAGTGTCAGTGAAGCCTTCTTAGAGTGATAACTGAGTTGAGAGCTATAGGTTGAATATGCATTAATCAGGGTAAAGAGGCAGGAAAAATTCCTCACAGGTAACATAGTATCTTGGAAAGCTCTGTGACAAGAGAAGCCTGGTACTTCCAAGAAATAAAAATGTCCTATGAGATGTAACCGTAAGAGTGCAAAGGGCATTACAGTGAAAACAAGTCAGAAAAGAAAGCAGGGAGAAAACAATGAAGGGATTTTGGTAAACATTAAATATAATGGGAAAATATAACAGCAGTTTTAGCAGGGAGGTGACAGGATTAGATCTGCATTTTAAAAAGGTCATATTGCTCAACATCACTAAGTATTTAGAGAAATGCAAATCAAAACTACAATGAGGTACCACCTCACGCCAGTCAGAATGGCCACCATTAAAAAGTCTATGGGGCTTCCCTGGTGGCGGAGTGGTTGGGAGTCCGCCTGCCGATGCAGGGGACACGGGTTCGTGGCCCGGTCTGGGAAGATCCCACATGCCACGGAGTGGCTGGACTAGTGAGCCATGGCCGCTGAGCCTGCGCGTCCAGAGCCTGTGCTCCGCAATGGGAGAGGCCACAACAGTGAGAGGCCCGCGTACCACAAAAATAAAAAAGTCTATGAATAAAAAATGCTGGAGAGGGTGTGCAGAAAAGGGAAGCCTCCTACACTGTTGATGGGAATGTAAGTTGGTGCAGCCCTATGGAAAACAGTGTGGCAGTTCCTCAGAAAACTAAAAGTAGAATTACCATATGATCCATCAATCCCACTCATGGGCATATATCCAGACAAAACTCTAATTCAGAAAGATACATGCACCCCTATGTTCATAGCAGCACTATTCACAGTAGCCAAATCATGGAAACAACCTAAATGTCCATCGACAGATGAATGGATAAAGAAGATGTGGTACACATATACAATGGACTACTACTCAGCCATAAAAAAGAACAAAATAATGCCATTTGCAGCAATATGGATGCAACCAGAGATTATCATACTAAGTGAAATAACACAGAAAGAGAAAGACAAATACTATGTGGTATCATTTATATGTGGAATCTAAAATATGGCACAAATGAACCTATCTACAGGACAGAAACAGATTGACAGACATGGAGAACAGACTTGTGTTTGTCACGGGGGGTGGGGGATGGGGGAGGGATGGACTGGGAGTTCGGGATTAGCAGATGTAAACTTCTTTTCTTTTTTTAAAAATTTATTTTGGATGCACCAGTTCTTAGCTGCAGCATGCAGTCTTCCCAGTTGTGGCATGTGAACACTGAGCTGCGGCATCTACGCGGGATCTAGTTTCCCGATGAGGGATGGAACCCGGGCCCCCTGCCTTGGGAGCACAGAGTCCTACCCACTGGACTACCAGAGAAGTCCCAACAGATGTAAACTATTTCATATAGGATGGATAAACAACAAGGTCCTACTGTATAGCATGGGGAACTATAGTTAATATCCTGTCAATAAACCATAATGGAAAAGAATATTAAAAAAAAGAATGTATGTGTATAACTGAGTCACTTTGCTGTACAGCATTGCAAATCAACGATACTTCAATAAAAAATAAAATAAAATAAAAAATAAATAGTACATAAAAAGGTCATCTTGGCTAAAGTTAGAAAACAGATCAGAGATGCAAAAGCTAGAGTAGATACAAACATAACCATTAGGAAGCTGCTGCATTCTTCTAGGTTCTGGTCACGACGGAAAGCAGATAAACACCAGAAATTTTAGCAGGTTAAGAAAAACAATCAATAGAACTTTTTATATATCCCCTTTCCTTCTCATTTTTCTCATTTAACTTAATTCACATCTTTATGTTTCCCTCAAGTTGTGACTCAACTAGTCTCTTGCTTCGTAGACTGGTTCAACTAAATCAACTAAATGGTTTAAAGAGTTAAAAACAAAAACACCTTATTAAAATCAGAAGAGTGGGACTGGGATTGACATATACACACTAATATGTATAAAATGGATAACTAATAAGAATCTTCTGTATAAAACATAAATTAAAAAAATTCAAAAAACAAAAACAAAAAAACCCAGAAGAGTGGGGAGAAAAATAGGTAAAGCAAACAGTTTCTTGATATTTACTTAAATGTTGTTATTCCTTCCATTTTACCACTATATGCTCAAAATTATTCCTTGGGCTTCAGACTCTGAGGTGGAAGAACACTGCCATACAGAGGATATTTTCCCAAACATTCAGCTGTGGGACAAGGCACGTCAGAATTTTCATAAATCCTTGTGGTTCCATGTGGGCAATGATGTCGCCTATGCAAACATAAATAACTTATCATAGTTTAACTCACATGAGCAATTGTATATACACATTGCAGAGAAAACGAT
Source organism: Kogia breviceps (assembly GCF_026419965.1). NCBI lineage: Eukaryota > Metazoa > Chordata > Mammalia > Artiodactyla > Physeteridae > Kogia > Kogia breviceps. The sequence goes on from NC_081320.1 coordinate 29,988,949, forward strand.
GTTCTGAGATAGATGGTTGTTTTGACTGATATAGTGAAAGACACAGACATTTGAAAAGATTTAGTTACATAGTATGAAAAAAAAAGATTCAAACAGCAAGATGAAAAAGTAACAGATGCAGGTCAAAATTTCCCTGAAGGGGTCTCTTGACAATCTTGACCCTCCTAAAGAGAGGCAATGTATTGAAATATTAATGAGTTTCTTCTCCTTGTTTTTTTCCCCTCCTTTATTTCAAGCAGGTAGTCAGGTCCCTGATATTTCCTTCTTGCAGGACTTTTGGAAGGGCCGAGGATAAAAGCTGCCTGAAGTCAACACGTTCTCTTGTCTTTTTATTTATTTTTATTTTTATTTTTTATTTTTTTGCTGGTATGCGGACCTCTCACTGTTGTGGCTTCTCCCGTTGTGAGTACAGGCTCCGGACGCACAGGCTCATGGGCCCAGCCGCTCCGAGGCATGTGGGATCTTCCCGGACCGGGGAATGAACCGTGTCCCCTGCATCGGCAGGCGGATTCTCAACCACTGCGCCACCAGGAAAGCCCTCTCCTGTCTTTATAAAAACAATTCATGAAGAGATGAAATCAGATGTCCTTCTGGAAATGAGGTCCTAAGAGGAAACAGATGGTCCTGGACTGCAAAAGAGGGAAGAGGGGACGATTCCCCAGAGAGAGGAAGGAGGTAGAAGATGAGGGGGAGGGAGTTCTTAGAAGAGCGGGGGTCTTTGCCTCATTCTAACAGTGTTCCAGGAGGTGGCCAGACATCAAGAGTTGGCTAGGTGGAACCCTAGTGGCTCTCAGCTTTGCCAAGATTCTTGTACATCAAACATAAACTTCAGGGCTTCCCTGGTGGCGCAGTGGTTGAGAGTCTGCCTGCCGATGCAGGGGACAAGGGTTTGTGCCCCGGTCCGGGAAGATTCCACATGCCTCGGAGTGGCTAGGCCCTTGAGCCATGGCTGCTGAGTCTTCGCGTCTGGAGCCTGTGCTCCACAACAGGAGAGGCCACAGCAGTGACAGGACTGTGTACCGCAAAAAGAAAAACATAAACTTCAAAGCAGCAGTGGCACCACTCTTGAAGGGATTCTGCGAACTTCAGCAAGAGACATTTCAGTGGGAAGCATTACCAATGTTTAAAGCCCAGAGAAGATTCCTCTTGCATTGGCAATGCCTCTGCTCCCTGGATGTAAAATTTTACTGCTTGGAGAAAAGGTAGCCTCCAACATAATGAAGACTGAAATTTCCTGACAGCTGGATGGGAAAGGAACTTAGGTTGGATAGAAATTAATTTAAAGATTAGAAAAACAATCAATTTTCTTGCACATCAGGGTTTTCAGATATGAATCAAATCCTCAAAGGTTGACTTATCTTTTAATCTACATCCAATTAGTAATTAAAAACAACATTTATCATGAAACTACGGGGAAACTGCTTTCCATCACCATGTGAAGTGTTTTTCCTTTGGAGGGGATTACAGTATGACAGGATTGACATATTCATACTATTTATTTAGCAAATAGTCGTCTAATCCCTGGGTCAGCAAGGAAGCTGAGAAAGGAGATGACTGCTTACAGGTTAGGCAGGACTCACTGACCAATTCTGGGTTTCAGGAGACTACCTACTACCTTTTCAGTCCGTCAGATCCCAAAGGAAAGCACTTTGGATGGGACTGGGAACGGGAATATGGTCAGGCCGGGATGGAAAACTAGGAACAGAAGAAAGTGTAACATGGGTCGAAAACTCACAGGCTTGCACACCGTTCTACTCTCCTTCCGTTTCCTTTTATTTATTTTTTAAAAATTGTGTGGGCATAGGGGCTTCCCTGGTGGCGCAGTGGTTGAGAATCTGCCTGCCAATGCAGGGGACACGGGTTCGAGCCCTGGTCTCGGAGGATCCCACATGCCGCGGGCCAACTAGGCCCGTGAGCCACAACTGAGCCTGCGCGTCTAGAGCCCGTGCTCCGCAACGAGAGGCCGCGATAGTGAGAGGCCCACGCACCGCGATGAAGAGTGGCCCCCGCTTGCCGGCTACTAGAGAAAGCCCTCTCACAGAAACTAAGACCCAACACAGACAAAAATAAATAAAGTTTAAAAAAAATTTTGTGGTCATACACTCTCCCCGTCGGATCAGGTCTCCACACTTGGCAGCCTGACATCCAGCCGCTGCTACACAGGTGTATATCATCTGCCTGGCGCCATAGCATTCCAGTTTGCGCCCCTGGATAGGAGCCGACAAAGCAGAACTGCCTAACCCGCGGTAGCTGGCGGGTGCGCAGCGAGCATCTGCGGACCCGGGGATAAGTGGGACGTCGCTGGGCCCGCATCCTCCACCTTTGCAGGTCGGCTACTCTGAGGGCTCCGTTCCCCGAGACCCCAGCTCGCTTCCAAGCCCCGGAGGTCGCCACACCAGCCCTTTCTTACCTGCAGGAACAAATGTGACACACACACCAGGTCGTCATGCTCCTGGCTCCCGGGGTCAGCTCCACAGCTCCTCCGCACCCGCAGCTTCTGCAACTCCACCGCGCCGGCCTCAGTCCAGGCAACCGGCGGGGCTAGGCTATCGGACGAACCGTCTACTTTCGGAGGCGCCAGACGCGCGGGAGTGTGAAAGGTCGTGCGTCCTCAGCCCCGCCCCCGGCGCGCGGGCGTATGGTGGTCGCGGAGGTCTGGACGCCTGCGACGCGCATCGTGTGGCCGGGCGCCTGGATCCGAGACGGGTTGGGTGGGCGGCGGCAGCCGGTAAGTGCGGTCCCGCAAGCGTCCGGTCGTCCTCTTCCGCCAACTCCAGGCAGTGGCGGTCCTGGGTCGCCGCAGCGGCAGGGCGGGGACGGGGCTAGGGGCCAGCCCAGGCTGGGAGCGTTTGCCGTCCGAGCGTAGTGTCAGGGCCGGGCCGGCCGTTTCTCAGTGCGGACCCGGGATCCTCAAAGAAAAAGGGAGTGAGGATAAAGGGAATGTAGAGTTGAGGGTTTGTTTTTTCTTTGTTTCCCCAGTGTGGAAAGGAATGGAAGACGTTCAGTGCACCTGCACGTGACCCCAAAATTTAGTCGGGAAGCTGGGTGTTTCACCTCCAGTGAAAGCAAGTGGGAGTGATAGGAAAGGCTTGGAAAAAGATCGAGCAGGGGAAGAGAGAGATATCGGCATCTTCTCTCCCTCCTGCATTAAGACCCTTCCAGTATGTAATCGCTGACCTGGAGAAATAATGCTCGAGTACAGAGTACGGGGCAGAGTTCCAGGTGTCACTGTGCACCCAACCCCCACGAGCTTTGTGATTCATCGCAAACGGCCGATCCGGGAGGATGAGTAAACTCCGCAAGTACAGTCGTGGTACAGTATTTGTTGAAGTGCTCAAATTGGACTTGGGCCTGGGTGGGTCTGTCCCTTCAGAAGGAAGCATCCGTTGGGTTCTTACTTTAAGGGACTCGAGAAGTCTTGTCAGCTCCCAGCAGTAGAAACTTTGATCTTTTAACGCCCCGATCTTCAGCCATTTGTAATACGTGTTTAATTAATAGTCACAGGACATAAGTGACCATGGTGCTCAATAGTTTGGATAAGATGATTCAACTCCAGAAAAACACGGCTAACATCAGGAATATCTGTGTCTTGGCTCATGTTGACCATGGTAAGAATCCTTTCTAAGTGGCTTATTTTCAGTAACGAAGGGGGTGCGTCTCCACATGTGTCAGTGGAGTGATGCTGTGGGCAGTTCAGAGTAATCCTTGCTAAGCTGCAAGTCTTATTTCCTTTAAAAGTTTGCTGTGGGAGGATCGCAGCTAACTAGTGATTGTTATTCTTCTATGTAGTATATTTTGTTGTCTTTTAAACGAGAAGTTGAGTTTTTAAGTATTTGTCAAGTATTTTGAAATGGCTTTGTAATGTAACACGTCTGTAGCCTTGACATAATGTCCTCAGAACCTGTGTTATGTGATTCTGTTTAACTCGTCTGATGTTCATGGAACATGTGCTAAATTCGAAGTATTTTGCTAGCTATGTCAGAAGGTAGAGATTTATGCACAGGGCACCAGCCCAGCTATATAGAGAGGTGATTTGGGGGTTGAGGCAGCGCAACATGAGACACGGAAAAAGTAGACTCTAAGGGTTGAGAGAGCTGGAGGGTCGGGAAGCTAGTAATGGGTTAAGAAAAGGGCTTTATAAGAGTGTTAGAGATGACCCCTGAAGGGTGATTCAAGATGGCAGATGGGGACACACATTTCAAGTGGGAATAATGTCAGCAAGGGGAGAATGAATGTATGTGACCACAGCACGGGACATGAGAGGGGGGCAGGGATGCATGGTGCTTAGCTTCTCACAGGCATTGCTTTCATACCACAGCATTGCCTCCTGCTAAGCCCGCGCTTGGTTTCAGACTCTCTCTTAGTTCATGCAGCCACAGCAAAGTGATAGGATTGGGAGTGTGAAATAAAACCTATATACCCTCCTGAAGGTGAGGGAGTAGGAGAGAAAAGTGAAGAGGTAGGCTGGGCTGTATCTTAAAGAGCCCTTCGTGCCAGCTAGGCACTAGGATATGGGTTAAGTGCTCCAGCTCTGGAGTTAGACAACCTGAGTTCAAAACTCCATTTCCAGTTACTTGGCCTTTTTGAGCTTCAGTCTGCAGCCTCTGTGTAGTGGAATAAAAACCAAACGCACCTTATCGCATTGTGAGGATTAAATGATGATAATGAGAAGCCCTTGGCAGGTACGTGCTTTACCATGAAGATGGATCATTAGCATTATTTATTATTAGGTAATAGGGAGCCATTGGGAGAACAGAATAAAGCAGGCATGTTGTAAACAAAAAGTACATTAGTAAGAATGGTCCGGTGGAAGTGTTTTGGATGGATTGAAAGGCAGAAAAGACGTTAGGTGGCTATTGCCATTGATATAATAGTTCACGTGAAGTAGTTATGGGAACTAAAAGGAGAGGTGATGGATCACTTTGTAAGTGAAGTCAACTGAGAATGAGGTTTGTATACAAATCTGGTGACATCCTACCCCACGAGTTTCTATAATTATGCTGCTCACGTTTTGAGGACATGAAGTTTGACAAAAGTATGTTCTTTTGCTTTGTGAATTAAATCATGCGGCAAGTCAGTGGCATGTGTGTGTATAGCAAATTCCTTTACAATTTACTATTTTAAAGTATGTTAAAATAATACTATCCTAGAAAATCTGTGATTCATTTATTCATTCAACGGATAATTTATTGAACGTTTCTTATATGCCAAGACTTGTTCTGGTCCTAGGGATACAGTTGTGAATAAAGCAAAGTCCCCGCTTTCTTGACACTTGCATTTTGGGGGGATATATGCTCGCCGTACTTAGAATGTTCCACTCCATTGGAAGCAGGAAAGTGACGCTCTAGGGTTATACGCTGATACGTAATATTTACATGGCAAGCACTTAATACAGTACTAAAGGTTCAAATGGGTACTAGAGTATCATAAGAATTTTTTTTATCATTAGAGTAGATTCCTACGTTTATATTTGAACATAGATACTAGGTAGCCTTGGTCACTGCAGTGTAGCTGATGCCCTCCATTGGCTTGCAAACAGTAGGAGATATGGGTAAATTTCATGAATGTCTTTGCCAAATGGGTATTTTCTTCCAACAGTTTAACTGGCAAAAGCCAGCTGAGGCCATACATGGGGAAATATGGCAAAAGATAATGTTCCATTGCCTTGTGGTGATGTTTTACCCAGTATATCATTCAGAGGAAAAAATGATTGCTGTGCTATCCTTTTGTCATGCTGAGCTATCAAGAGTTTAAGTTTATAGGCCTGGACACAGTTATGGATATCTGATGACTGATGCAATCATTACAATAAACTTGATCAAATTCTTGGTCGGACAGATTTGAGTAACTGTAAAAGTTGTTTGTCAGATGTTTTATATTTTGATTGGTACAGTGGTTTGTCTTATCACCTAAGAGTCTGTGTATTTTGCTCTGTGTAAATTATGCCTCAATTAAAAAAATTTTTTCTGTCCTTAATAAAAAATGTTGCTTGATGGATTTTAAACTGAGGTTGATCCGCAGGGTTGGCAATACAGATTACAGCACTGTGGAGTGCTGGAATCTGTGTCCTTCTAGATGATGTTTTGTTCAAAGTTCTAATTAAAATGCCCATTGTATCTCGATTCACTTAGTATAGGTAAATAGGAAATATTTGCTAAACCAGTTCTATGGTAGATGTTAAATTTGTTGAAACAATCTACCTACCTCACCCTTTAAAAAAATCGATTTAAATTAATATTTAATGTTAATGTTAATTAACATTTAATATTTAATGTTACTTTAACAGGAAAAACTACTCTGGCTGACTGTCTTATATCTAGCAATGGCATCATCTCCAGTCGCCTGGCAGGCAAGGTATGTTATATTTGATATATACTTGCATTTCAGTAAGTATTAGCAAATCTACAATGTGATGAGTCCTTCGTTGTGCTCTTAAAGATCGAAAAAATATAAAGCATAGTTCATGCATCTAAGAAGCTGCCAATTCATTTAGCAAGATAAAATAGATTGTTGAGAAAAAGTTATTTCTAGATTGCTTTATGTTACTTTATATTAATATTTTATGTGCAAGAAAGAGCTTTTGCAACCAGTCATTTGATAACCTGGCATGACTGTGGAAAATTTCACAGGTGGAAGAGATGCTTCACAGTGGGTAATAATGTGGATAAAATGCATAAAGGCTAATTTGTGGATTGTGCTTGATTTGAGTGGAACGTTTGCCTATACTGAGAGAGAAAAAGGTACAGGTACAAAAAATGTATCAGATTACAAAGACCTTGAAGGCTAACCTAAGTACCAAAGGAAGGCTTCTGAAGCCTGAGGGTCATGATGAAGATCATGTTTTAGGAAATGAAATGATAGAGACCTTTGTTTTTAACTGTGAACTGAAAGAAATTGGAATAATTTATTTGCAGTAGAAAGGTAGAGATGTTCCTCCCTTCAGTGAATTTACAGTATAGTCAGCAGGAGTTATCAGGTGACTGATAATATAGAGAAGAGGAGATAGAGAAGCAAAATTGAAATTAAAAAGTAGACCTAAGATACTGAAGGAAGACTTGGGCATTTGAGGCACGTTGGGTGGGGAACTGGCCCATGATACTGTCTATAGCAGGCTAAAAAAACTGGGTTGAATGAAATAATAAAGTGCTTTTATTTTTCCCAGTTGAGAAGTGAGAAAAAGTACAATAACTCTAAAGTGAGTAGATGAAAGGAAATAATAAACCATAAATTAATGAAGTAGAAAAGATCAATAAAGCCACAATTTGTTCTTCAAAAAGATTAATACAGCTAACAAATATGATACAGTGATGGTGGACACGTCATAATACATTTAAAGAGTGAATCCTAATGTAAGTTATGGACTTTAATTAATAATAGTGTATTGATATTGGTTCATTAATTGTAACATATATCACACTATACACTAATATAAGATGTAACTAATAAGGGGAACTGTGTGTGGGAGGGGATGCTTGGGAACCTCTTTACTTTCCAGTCAATTTTTCTTTTCTTTTTTTTTTTTTATTTGTTTGTGGTACGTGGGCCTCTCACTGTTGTGGCCTCTCCCGTTACGGAGCACAGGCTCCAGATGCGCAGACTCTGCGACCATGGCTCACGGGCCTAGCCGCTCTGCGGCATATGGGATCTTCCCGGACCAGGGCACAAACCCGTGTCCCCTGCATCGGCAGGCGGACTCTCAACCACTACGCTACCAGGGAAGCCCTCAAGTTTTGTATAAACTTAAAATTGCTCTAAAAAGATAAAGCCTATTAATTTAAAAAAAGTTACTAGCAACGTAGACAGTTTATGATTGTCTTGCATTACAACTGATATAAAGTTCAACATTGATCAGGAGAAAGGAAAGGTGGAAGAAAGAAGTGGTACTAGGAAAGAAAAATGCTGCAGAAATTAAGAAGGTAATAATGGACAAAACGAACAATTTCATGGCAATAAGACTAAAAAGTTAAGTGTTTAAAACAAAAATCCAAATCAGTCATTTTAATATTACATTTTAATTCATTGGGAAATAAGGATGCATATGTTGCATTTTTACAGTTAAGGTACATGGACAGCAGAGAGGATGAACATGTCCGAGGGATCACGATGAAATCCAGTGCCATTTCACTACATTATGCAAAAGGTAAATCGATCTGTGTTTTAAAGAACAATGGTTTTTGTATCTTTTGTGTCCTTCTTTCTCTTCCTGAATTAGTTTCAGGCCTCAGGTTTTTTGCTTTGCATTCCACAAATTTCATTCTGACCTTTCCAGATGATCTGTTGTCAGATCAGAGTCAGGCTGTCCAGATTTGAATACAGATGGGGACATCTGACTGGCTTGAGGGCAGAAGAACTGGCAGCTCACAGGTGCCCCCTTCCACCCAGGTGATTGTATAGATTTCTTTAGAGGAAGGTCTGGAGTGTTAGAACCTTGCTGGTTCAGCCTTATTGTCCCATGTCCTCGCTAGGTCCTCCTTCTGTCCTATGGCCTGCCTATTAGATCTAGAGTCTTATTTACTTGACTGTGTATGCATTGCCATGATCACTATAGTTTTAATCCCCAGATCAGGATGCCATTTTGACAGTAACACTTCCAGGAATTTATCTGACAGAAACAGTCATACAGGCACATGAGATATATGTTCATTGACATTCACCCAACAGTTTGTATTAGGGAAAAGAATGCCAACAACCTTAAATAGTTAAGGAAAATAGTTAAAGAAAATAGTGAAATAGTTAAGGAAAATAGTTAAGTAAACTGATACATCCATGCTGTGAAATGCTATGCAGCTGTTCAAGCAACTGTTTGACCTATATGTAATTATATAGAAAACGTAAAGTAGGAGGCAAAAAGCAAGTTGCAGAGTAAATACTTATAAGATATGAATATGTTTTAGTAATAAGAATATATTATATATATAGATAAAGGTGTCTGGAAGGAAACACCAGAACCTTAACTGTAGTTATTAGGGGCTGCATTATGTGAAACTTAACACTTTTCAAAATATTTATTTTGCACTGTTTGGAAACTTTATACAAAATGTGAATTTTTATAACTAGAAGAAAATAATAAAGCTATATTTCATTTTCCTAATAGACCTGTGATTTATCCTTCATATCTCTGGGACTGACACCAAGGGTTGTACTATATGGGACATGACTCTTCTCTTTGAGGTGAGTCTTACAGTGTTTTTAAACTAAACCAGTTTTGAAGCTTTTAGGTACATGAATTCCCAGTGTTTAGTATTTAAACTGATGCCTTATTTTTTAAATTAATTTTATTGTTTTAATATTTATTTTTGGCTGTGCTGGGTCTTCGTTTCTGTGCTAGGGCTTTATCTTGCTGCGGCAAGCAGGGGCCACTCTTCATCACGGTGCACAGGCCTCTCACTATCGCGGCCTCTCTTGTTGCAGAGCACAGGCTTCAGACACACAGGCTCAGTAGTTGTGGCTCATGGGCCTAGTTGCTCCGCGGCATGTGGGATCTTCTGAGACCAGGGCTCGAACCCGTGTCCCCTGCATTGGCAGGCAGATTCTCAACCAGTGTGCCATGAGGGAAGCTCCTGATGCCTTATTTTTTAAAAACTACCTCTCACCTTTTAAACATCCTCATTCTGTGATCCACTGAATGGGTCAGTGGTCAGTTTATTTCTTTTCTCTCCTTATTTTTATAGATTTTAAGAGCTTTGTAGCCTTCCTTTTTCCACACTCATATTATTAGTCTGTTTTCATTTGAAGATTACTTTAGTGTCAATTTTAGTTGCTCTCTGGACTTTGTCTCCAGTTCCTTCACCACCACCCCTTTTTTTTGCAGTACGCGGGCCTCTCACTGTTGTGGCCTCTCCCATTGCGAAGCACAGGCTCTGGACGCGCTGGCTCAGCAGCCATGGCTCACGAGCCTAGCTGCTCTGCAGCATGTGGGATCTTCCCAGACTGGGGCACGAACCCGTGTCCCCTGCATCGGAAGGCAGACTCGCAACCACTGCGCCACCTGGGAAGCCTTCCCTCAACCCTTTTTAAACCATTTTATTAAGGTTTACTTTATGTATCATCACCTTTAGTCATTCCAGTTCCCTTTTGTCTTTGTGGTACAGTGTTGCAGGAAAATGGCTATAGGTCCCAGGGAATTGAATGGTCTAATCTTTATTTTGTTGAACTGTATGACCTTGGATAACTTGCTTTCAGAGTGTCCTAGATATACTTTCTCGATTGCACAGAGCAGAGGCTTAAGCTAGCTTGGTTGGGGTGGGATGGCTTATTAACAGAATATGTGTGAAATGATACTGGAAACAAGAGTCATGACAATCCAAAAGCAGGAGCATTATTGGAATGACATCTCAAAGAAACTGAAGGCAGATGTTGATTCTGGTTCCAGGATGGCTCTAGAGACCATCAGTAAAAGTTAACGGATCTTCCCTCTGGAACTCCACCGTCATCCTTGGGTTGAGTTCTCTGTTTTTATCTGTTTTCACCCTGTAAGTCTTTTCTCTATTTTATAGCTTTTGCCTACCCTTAGTGCCTCCATCTTCATAAACTCCCCTTTCCCTGACCCCTCCTCTCAACTCCTGTTTTTTTCCCGTAGTTCTGTTGCTTACTGCTGCTTTCTCCTACGTTTACGAGCATACATCTCAAGAGCAGGATGTTGCTCAGCTTGTGTTTTGATGCCAGGCTATGGCAGAGGTTGCACCTATGGACTGCCAGCCTGTAGTTGGATGGTCATCTCCTAGTCTGATCAGTGGTGATTGGAGTGGAGCCATAAAGTATTCAACATGTTTCTTTGTGACCATGATGGCCTAGAAGGGGCTGTGGGTTAGGCAGTCACCACACTTGACAGTTAGAGCCTTGCTTTCCACATCTGCAAAATGGGGGTGGAAGTTGGGGATGTTGACTGAGACATGTTCTCAAAACATCCGAGAGATGAGATACATTCTCATCACTATCTCAGCATTGACTCTCTGGAATGGGGCACTTCCTGCTGTGAAGGTGGGACAACCTGAAGGGGATCTCCCTTCTGGAGGAGGGAGACCTGATGGTTGAAGAAACTCTGCAGGTGATTTTTGTGTTTACCACTTCTTCCCTCCTTCCCATGCCCCTTCCAAATGCCCTGTTAGTTGAGGATCTCTGTACTAAATGTTAATAAAGTGCTTTCTGGTTTTGACTCTTAATTTAACCAGCTTTCAAAAATGTTTTCAAATCCTCACTTGGATTGAAAGATAAGGTATTTTTCTAGTTTAAGGTAAACAAATAAGCTTACCAAAACTATGCATATTACAGATAGAGTGTTGAAAACCATCAAGGTGATATTCGTATCTTAGCATTTTCCAGGGCCCCAGTTCTTCCTTGAGAAAATGGAGCCTCTCTCATCTTTACATTTGTGACTAAAATTTGGTATAAATGTTGGGGCCATATTGTTAAATCTTGTTATTTTCCTATTTCTTAGCCACCTCTCTTTGTGCCCTTCTCATAAGGATACTATACATTTATCTGGTCATTTCAAGAGTTAGGAAATAATCCCAATCCCAGTATACATTCTATAAAAAAATCCTAAGAGGATATAATACCTTTGAATCCTTTAGCCTAGGATGCAACTATAGATGAGAGAAATGTATTCAGATGGATTAAATACTTAGAAATTCCTGGACTGTTGTTGTCTGAAGGCCTGTTGTTGTCATTTCTACCCTGTAGCTGTTCTTTATACCTGTGAGCAAATATTGCTATTGCAGAACTTCTGAAATGAAGTTTTCACTCTAAGTTGTCTTTTTAAAAATTTTAAATAAATTTACAAGTTTATATGTATTATAGAAAATTCAGTATGTTGTAGAATATACATTAAAACACAAGACTGAAATAAAAATTACTTCTAGTTTATCACCAGTTCTTTTATACTTTCAGTTCTTACATTTAATCCTACCATAATTGTACACGTGTTATGTGTATACATGCAAACTGTGAGGTAGATGTCTAACTTAAATTCCCCCCCAAAGAGTTAACTACTTATTCCAACACCAGCCTAATTTGATTATTAAGTACTATATTATTAGTTCTTGACATGGTGCTGGTGTCAACAGCTCTGCATGAATGAGGCAGTCTGGGTGGGACTGTTATGAGTTAGAGAGTAGCCTCTGCCCACCCATGAAACACCGCCCACTACCTGGCTGTGGGCTAGTGTAGTCAGCTGCAGCTGACTGATGCCCCGTATTTTTGTTTTGTTTTGTTTTGTTTTTTCAAGAAAACTTGGCATCAAGATTTTTTTGTAAAATCCTCCAATTTTTAAAATACTGGCAACATAGTAAAAATTGGGGGCTTCCCTGGGGGCTTCCCTGGTGGCACAGTGGTTGGGAGTCTGCCTGCCGATGCAGGGGACACGGGTTCGTGCCCCGGTCTGGGAAGATCCCACGTGCTGCCGAGCGGCTGGGCCCGTGAGCCATGGCTGCTGAGCCTGCACGTCCGGAGTCTGTGTTCTGCAACGGGAGAGGCCATGGCAGTGAGAGGCCCGCATACCGCAAAAAAAAAAAAAAATTTTGTAAAGCACTATGTAGAACAAATTGCAGTTGGCGTTAACATACAGGCTTTCAGTTTGTACTTCAGGCATATGTGCTAGCTAGCTAACTACCTGGTTCAGTGGGATACTCAGTATTTACCCAGGTGGCAGCCACACTGTAGCTTGGATGTACTCCAAATGTGGAGACCAAGGATATGGCAGGGCTTTCTGCAGAGAGATCCATGTGCAGGTTCACCTCTTTATAAACACCTCCATAGGGGTTGTGGTTGTGGGCAAGTGGAGAGTTTACACCCACGTTAGTTTCAACTCTGTGGCTCTCTGGTCTTAATCTCTTAACACTTGGCCGCGGGGAAACTGATTCATGCCATCCAGATTCACACAAGGCCGACATGTATCAGTCGCTTCCCTTACCTTCCAGATATGTGAACATTAACCCGAGGTTCTGATTTCTGTCGTCTTCCTTTGGGACCCAGGTGGGAGGGAAGGGTTCCATTGTCCCTTGTTTGACTAAAGATCAGATTATTTCCTCTTAACATAATGAATGCTTTACTTTGTGATGCATTCAGTTGATGCCAGATCTAAGAAAATGGGTGCACGATAGTTGGATTCTGAGCCAGATGCCTCATATGCGTGATTTTGTTTGATCCTCACAGCAATCGTGTGAGATGGATGTTATCCTCATTTTACATGTATGCAAGATGGAGTTCACAGGGGTTAAGAAACTCCCCTGAAGACAGAGTAGTTAGCATGTGGTAGTAGTCCTGGGAGCCAAGTAATTACATTTGCAGACTCGTCGTTTGCACCAGGAGTCTTTGGAAATCAGTCAGTCCCCAGTCCCCATTCATTAATGACTTTGGCACCTGGCTCATCGTTTTCCTTTTTACCCAGATCCACCAGGGTAGCTTTTACCGTTTCTGAAAATGACCTCTCCAACGGCATGGCTTCATCAGTAGTGACGTGTAGATCTCCACTTCACCCTCCCTCTGGCATGGCTACTTTCTGGATTTTAGCATCATCCAGAACTGTTCATCTTTGACATTTCAAATTCAAACACTCCCTTCTCCACAATCTTTACTCTTCCCAGCTCTCTTGCCTGCGTAGCAAGGTACCCATTCTTTGATTTCAGAAAGCCCTTCAGTCTCGAGCTGCATCACTGTCCTTCATTTACTTCCTGCCTCATACAACCCAGATTTGTCTTTTTGCTGACAGTCTTGCCAAGGTCCTCAGTTTGCTTTCTTCACCTTCTGTCCTCCCAGTAAAACTCTACCCCGATAGAGCTAACTCTCTCCACTTTTTTCTCCTCATACTTGTGCTGGGTTATCGGCTGGTCCTCGGGCTGCTGGCAGAATTCCAGTATGTTGTCTGTCGGGCCTTGCTCATTCTCTCCAACAGCTCTCTTAAACCTTCTAGTCTCTTCAGTCCACCTCTCAGTCCCTCTCCTACAATCTCAGCAGACATTTTTACGTTCTGTTTCACAGAAAATGGGAGCATTCTCTCAACCTTTTGCCACTGCCCCTCAAACTGTAACATTATTAGCATCCTTGCTTGCCTCCTGTCACTGAGACTTGTGCTCTGGACTTATCTCCTTTGTCCTGGTGCCTGTCAGCTCTTAAGCATGCTAAAGTCTCTCATCTTAAGTGTGTGTGCACGCATGTATCTCTCTCTGTGTCACTCTAACTCTTAGTCAAAGGTGTGCTGCTGTTACTGTTTCAGTTGTTCTAACAATAGGCCCCATGCTTTATGGTAATGGCACATCTTAGCAATGTGAAATTGAGTGAAAGATAGCTGGTCCTTGATCTCTGACTTTCTCTCCAGGGTGATGTGAACATAGAGAAGTTCTGAGTAGGTTGCAGAGGTTTAGAACCCTTATATGGGTTCCAGGAAGTGAACATCAATCTTTTTTCACTCCAGGGTTTCTTATTCTGGTTCTTAGCCAAATGAACAAACAAGTGTTGTTTCCTCTGCTGCAAAGTGTAGAGGCATCTGTGACCTTCATAGGAAGTGACTAAGGTGGTAGATAGACCCGGGTGTGTTTCTGTCTTGCAACTGCTTTTGTGACCTTGGGTAAATGTCTTCCCTTGTGGGGGCTTTAGCATGTTTAGGAAATGAAGGGTTGGGCTGCAAAAATGCTGAATGACTTCAAGAATCTCATAACTTTTGTTTTATGTGATGGGAGCAGATAGAACCCTGAACCTTGCTAGCACTGCTCACTTTTCTCTGGTTTATTTGGTTGGGACCCTGGTGCTTATCCTAAAGGGTAGCTGTGAGACTGATGCTGTGAGACCTGACAGTAAAAGACTCGATTAAGGAGGCACACGGGGCCATTGTTCCAGGGCACAGGTTCTTTGACTTTGTTTAGAGATGTCCACAGTGCTCTCTGGTTGGAGTCTTCCCTGGTGGGTGCATCAGAGCCAGAATTCCTTACAAAGCAATTTGCGTGAAAAGAGGAAGCAGGAGAAGGAGTGGTATTGAAGAAGGCAGTCTTGCTGATTGGTGGCAGAATTTCCCACCGAGCCCACTGCATTTTGGAATCCTTAACCTAGTGTTCAGAAATTCACTACCAGTGGAATCTTGGCATGTGAGATTAAATATATGCCATCTTGAGGATCGGGGTTAAAGGTATGACTTTGAAGGTAGATGGGTTTGAACTTTCACTCTTCCATTTTGAATTCTTTGATCTTAGGCAATTTACCTTAGAGTTGGATTCTAGCTGGATGTTCTTCAGAAAGATATTTTACTTTTCCGTGACCTAGCTTCCTGCTCTGTAAAATTGGCCTAATGGTAGTAACTACTGCAAGCGTTGTTGTAAGAAAACATTAGATAATGTCTATAAAATGTTTAGAACAGTGCCAGATAGTGCCCAGATAGGCACTCCACAAATGTGAGCTGTGGCTTTGGTTACTACAGTGTTGTTGTTTTATCATTATCAGTGTCACACAGGGCACTAATCAGGTCATCAAGTTGTTAACATCACACTGGGGAAATTCCTTTAAATGGCCCATAAGTTATAACATTCAGCCCTGTAGTAGTTCTGGAGCACACAAAAGTTGAAAAACACTGAGTTAAGAGGAGGAGCAAAAGTAAAGTATAGGTATATTCAGGTGTTTGATCATTTAAGTAATGATTATGCCATTAAAAGAGAATTGTATCAGATTTATCAGTGAATGGGGAATGAGTATAGAATTCTAATGAACTACCGGTTTTCTGGCTGGTTTACTTAATTACCTTGTAATTGATAATATGATGTCTCTGTAACCTAGGGTGGCCAGGAGTTCTGCTTTGCCTGGGACTGAATTAAGGCTTAGTGGGACGTGGGACTGACGTTGGCGTTTGACGGGATGTGAGACTTTCAGTGCTAAAACAGGACACATAGGCATGAGTCATGCCCTCAGCTTACAACTTTGTTGTGAGGATTAAAGAATACAGTATATCAAATGTGAGAGCACGTAGCACACTGCTTGGCACATAGTAGCTGCTCTTTAAATTTGTGACTTAGAATTGACTGTAAGTCTTGCTGTGCATATTCACACACTGCTCTTTGAGAAGTTGTAGGGAAGTAGTTGGCTACCTGCTTTGTGTCTTTTCCATTAGTTTCTTGTAGTCCCAATTTCCTAATCTGCACAGTGAGTAGAGGAATGTTTATGTTGTATGGATATTTTAAGGGCTCAATAATGTGTGATGAGCACAAGTGTTTAGCACAGTGCCTGGCTCACAGTAGCTCTTGATAAGTGGTTACTAGATTATTAGAAAAATACAATCCTTTAAACTTTTATACCGATGCTGTTTGTTTTTGGTTTTTTTTTTTTTTTTTTTTTTTTTTTGCGGTACACGGGCCTCTCACTGTTGTGGCCTCTCCCACTGCAGAGCACAGGCTCCGGACATGCAGGCTCAGCGGCCATGGTTCATGGGCCCAGCCGCTCCGCAGCATGTGGGCTCTTCCTGGACCGGGGCACGAACCCGTGTCCCCTGCATCGGCAGGCGGACTCTCAACCGCTGAGCCACCAGGGAAGCCCACTGATGCTGTTTGGAATCGATAGTTCCATCGTTGGGAATTCCTAAATTGGAATGGTAGCTGTTGATTGAGCTTTTGTCTTCTTTAGCTTTATTCAGTCATTTCTTAGAAGCTCTCTTACTCAGGGTTGCCTGAGGAAGAGTACTGTATACTTGCACAACTGAAAATGTGTGTCTTCCAATTTCATTTCAGGTGAGGAGGAGTACCTGATTAATCTGATAGACTCTCCAGGACATGTGGATTTCTCCTCAGAAGTATCGACGGCTGTTTGCATTTGTGATGGGTGCATTATTGTGGATGCTGTGGAAGGGGTCTGTCCGCAGGTAGTGGATTGTAACATGGAAATATTTAACTGCTTAAAGAAGGTGTGGGGAGAGAGGAGGAACTGACTGCCGATGACTCTGCCACTTGGGACATTTCACTGACCATCAGAAAGCTGGTTTTACATTTCACATTCAGTAGTGTTCTGGTCTGTGATGGAGTTAAATCCCCCAAGATTTGAAGGGGTAGTAGAGAGAATGACTTTAAGGTACCTTGATGTGTCTGTCATGTCCTCTTGGAGAAGAACTCAGCAAAAATGGGAGAGGTGTTTAGGAGGATCTGGAGGTTTCACTCTGGTGGAAAAGTTTCTGAACTGTGAGAGGTAATTGATAGCAAGATACTGAGTGTCTTTTGTTGGTCTGTCAGTCTACCCCCCCTCCCACCTACACACGCTGTCTCTCTGCCTTCCTCCTCCCCTCTCTTACTCTTCCAGATCCTTAACCTAGACTTTCTTATCTTTCCCACCAAAGTTCAAAAAGTTCACCCCTAAGGCCAGAGTGAGCATGTAACTCGGGTCGACGTGAAACTCAAGAGTGGCTTTCTAAATTCAGTTTTTAAAATAATTTTTCTTTGAAACCTTACGTGTTATCTTTAAAAATGTTGTCACCTTTGTGTCCTACTTCTTAAATGCCCCGATTTGTTTTAATGTTTTTTAAAAAGAATAAGAAAAGGTTTAAATTTCAGGCATACCTCTGAGATATTGCAGTTTTGGTTCTGAGCCACTGCAGTAAAATGAATATCACAGTAAAGCGAGTCACATGAACTTTTTTTAGTTTCCCAATGCAAATAAGAGTTATGTTTACAGTATATTGAAGTCTCTTACGTATGCAATAGCATTATGTCTAAAAAACAAATGTATGTACCTTAATTTAAAAAATACTGTATTGCTAAAAAATGCTAACGATTGTTGAGCCTTCTTTGAGTTGCAATGGTAACATCAAAGTTCAGTGATCACAGATTACCACAACAAATAGATGAATAATGAAAATTGTAAAATATTGTGAGAATTCCCAAAACGGGACATAATGACATGAAGTGAGCAAATGCTGTTGGAAAAATGGTCCTAATAAACTTGCTTGATGCAGGGTTGACACAAACCTTCAGTTTGTAAAAAATGCGACATCTGTGAAGCACAGTAAAACAAAAGCACAATGAAATGAGGTTTTCTTGTAGAAATGGAGAAAATTTGATAATTCCAAGAAGATATGCTGTAATTATTCTGTAACTTCCCGTCTGATTGCCTGTAAGGGCACAGGTCCCCCAACTGGAGAAGCACAGCCTTAGTCTTTGTAGTGTCTTAGGTGCCCTGAGAAGACGAGTAAAATGAACAGACCTGACTTTAGAATAGCAGAATAGTGGTTAATGCTGAGAGGTTGTTTATGATCAGGAAGGCATACATAGGGGACTTCTGGGGGAATGTTCTGTTTCTCAACCTGTGTGTTTGCAACATGAGTGTTTGTTTTCTGATTATTTACTGAATAAAATTCAGTAAACTATGTGTGTGTGTGTGTGTGTGTGTGTGTGTGTGTGTGTGTGTGTAAAATTCCACAAAACTCTTCACTGTCTCCACGAAACTCTTCACTGTGTTTTTTTAAAAAATAAATTTATTTATTTTTGGCTGTGCTGGGTCTTGGCAGCTGCGTGTGGGCTTTTCTCCAGTTGCAGCATTGTGGTGCGCAGGCTTCTCACTGCCGTGGCCTCTCCTGTTGCGGAGCACGGGCTCTAGGCATGCGGGCTTCCGCAGTAGTGGCTCGCGGGCTCCAGAGCGCAGGCTCATTAGCTGTGGTGCACGGGCTTAGTTGCTCCGCAGCATGTGGGATCCTTCCGGACCAGGGCTCGAACCCATGTCCCTGCGTTGGCAGGCAGGTTCCTAACCACTGCGCCACACAGGAAGCCCTCTTCACTGTCTTTTACATAATTTTATTTATCCTTCATAAATAAGTTGTCAGTTCCATAAAGGCAAGGACGATTTCTTGTCTGTAGTTCTATGCTTCTGTGTTATATACTTTGTTAATGTCTGTTGAACACCTGTGTCTGACTGGCATGGTCTGAGTTGTGATAAAGGAGTATGGAAATGAGCTGCTTATTAATCAGGATTTTCTCATGTGCTTTACTTATTTCAAATCACGAGCTTTACATTTTTCTTTCTTTTTTAATCAGACACAGGCAGTTCTGCGACAAGCCTGGCTCGAAAACATCGGTCCAGTTTTAGTGATTAATATGATAGATCTATTGAGAGTGGAACTGAAATTCACCCCACAGAGGCCTATTCTCACCTTAAGAATATTTTAGAACAGGTATTTTATCCTTTACTTCGGTATTTGAAAAATTGTGGCTCAAAGAAGAGTTGTAAGGAAGTTGCTGAGTTGAGTATGAGGCATTGCTACAGAAAATTCACTTACTTCGATTCACATGTGTCACAGTCATCATACCAGAAGAGAGGCAGTAGAACAAGTGTCATCTTAGGAGTCCCCTCCATCTCCTGGCAGCATCCTTGAATATAAAGCTTGGACAATAGGTTTCAATGTTCTCTTGTTTAAAATCCTGTAGTTTGGTTTCACAGTGAAGCAATATTAGGAGATTCTTTGGCTTTTTTTATTACCTGTCTTTAGATGAAATTTTACCAAAGCATTCATTTGTTTATTCAGCAAACATTAACATACCTATATGTTGAATGAATGAGTTCTTGGATGTTCACTCTGTGCTAAGGGCTATGACTATAAAGACAGGTCAGAGTCCCTCTTTTCAAAGATCTCACAGTGTGGTAGGGGAGACAAACACTTAAAAGAGATATTTGGAGATCAATGAGATAAACCCTGGATGTGATTTGAGAGCATAAATGAGGGATGCTTCACCCAGACTGGGTCAGGAGGAAAGGGAGAGTTAGGAAAAGTCTCACAAAAGAGGCCTTGAGATGGAAGGGAGGTAGTGTTTGCCAGGTAGAGAATTATGGTAAAGTCCTTCAAGAGAGAAGGAATGAGATACACAAAGTTATAAAGGAAAAAAAGCATAGTACAATGTTTCATTCAAAGAACTGCAAATTATTTGCTATAGTTGAAGAATGAGATCCTGTTAAGTAGTGGTAAGAGGCGGGAGTAGAAAGGAGTATAGAGTTTAGATGATGGTGCACCTTGTATGCCATGCATGGAGGTTTGAAATGTCTTCTTCAAGACGGTGGAGTACCGTTGATGAGACTGACTTGAGAATATTTATTTGCTAAAGAAAGGAAATGATAAAGGTAGAGCAGTGAAAAAGAATGGATCAGTGGATCTAGTTCCCTGAAGAGATAGTCAGGGATGAGTACAGATGAAATACTCCCACCCTGCAGCACAAGGAGAAGGGCCAGCGGTATTTGTAGATATAGATGGAACTACAGGTTGAATTATGGGGAGCTTGCAGGATTTCTGAATAATAGGTTCCATTTTCTCTCGGAGGTAGGAAATAAGATTACGTACTTGAGAGTGAAAATAGTTGAGGGTTAGAGGTCAGGAAGAGGGCCTGAAGAGAGGGGCGAACAGTTCAAACATCTGCTGTGAGAACTGGTGAGGGAGTTGACTAAGGTTAAAAAGGAAGATTGTGGGGGTAGGAACCATGAGTTCTAGTGACACCTGGCCCTGGTACTGGAAACCAAGTTGAAGGTACGACAGATTAGTGTCTGCTTTCAACTCATGAGCACAAAAATTACCTTTCAAAAGTATTCCAACTTAGCTTTGCTGGGTGCGGAAAGAATGGGTTGATAGCATATAAGTTAATGATTGTTATAAACGTCATCGCCATCCATGTGTGCTTAATATGAGCTCGAACTGTGACTTACGATTCTAGGCTTAGCAAGGGTTAGACACTGTCTCCTGTCGTGGGCGTGCAAAGCATCTGAATGACATTCTGCCATTTTACCATCTCTCCTAGATTAATGCACTCACAGGAACTCTTTTTTACTTCTAAAGTGCTAGAAGAAAGAGCAGAGAGAGACTGAATCCCAAGTGAATCCAAATTCTGAGCAAGGAGAGCAAGTGTATGACTGGAGCACTGGCTTGGAGGACATGGATGATTCTCACATTTAATTCTCTTCAGACCAGGGAAATGTGGTATTTACAAGTGCAATAGATGGGTGGGGCTTTGGGTAAGTGTTTCAATGTAATTAAATCTCTTTGTGGATTTTATATCCAATTTTTAAATTAAACTTTTTATTTTGAGATATTGTAGATTCACATTCAGTCGTAAGAAAGAATACAGAGAGTTCTCTTGTTCCTTTACCTAGTGTCCCTCCAAAGGTAACATCTTGCAGAACTGTAGTGTAATATCACAGCCAGGATATTAACATTGATGTAATCCATCACCTTGAAGAGACTTCCTGTTCCACTAATATAGCCACACCCACTTCCCTCCCACTTCCAACCCCTCCTTAACGACTGACTCTTCTCTATTTCTATAATTTGTCATTTCAAGAATGTTACACAAATGTAATTGAATAATATATAACCTTTTCTGGATTGGATTTTCAGCATAATTCTCTAGAGACTTATCTAAGTTGTTGTGTGCATCACTGGTTGGTTCCTTTTTATTGCTTACTACTATTCCATGTATGGTTGAACCACAGTTTGTTTGACTCTTTACCCACTGAAGGACATCTGGGTTTTTTTCTAGTTTGGGGCTACTATGAGTAAAGCTTCTATAAGCATTCCTGTGTAGGTTTTCATGTGAACATAAGTTTTCTTTTCTCTGGGATGAAAGCCTAGAAGTGCATCAGCTGAGTCCTAGGGTAGTTGTATGTTTACTTTTTAAAGAAACTGTCAAACTGGTGTACCATTTTATATTCCCACTAGCAAAATATGGTGATCCAGTTTCTCCATATCTTCACCCTCATTTAGTATTGTCACTAATTTTTTTTCTTTTTTCTTTTTTTAGCCATTCTGATAGGTGTGTACTGGTATGTTATTATGGTTTTAATTCGCATTTTCCTAACAGCTTGTGATGTTGAACATCTTTTCATGAGCTGACTTGTCATCTGTATATCCTCATGGGTGAAATGTCTTTTCATGTCCATTGCCCATTTTGGTTTTGTTCATGTATTATTGACATATTATATTGGTTTCAAGTGTACTACATAATGATTAACTATGTAAACTAAGTAAACTGAGTAAAATTATTCCTAGGCGTCCAGCCAGCTGTTCCCTTCCCCCTCAGCCTTCTGGGGTTCAACGTTTTACTTCCATATTGAACGTTTTAAAAAACAATTCAGTCCTGAGGAAGCCCACGGAGCTCATATCCCAAATCTGCATCATTATTGGTGGTAATGCAGACACTGGTCTTCTAGTTGCAAAACAATTACTAACTTGATAAATATTAATAGAGGGAAGATTTGCTAAGAACTGTGGAATCAATTCTTTCATTTGCCTTCTTTCACAAATATTTTTTTCCACACATATCAGTACTTGGTCACAAGAACCTAATCTAGGTATTTCCAGCTTGCAAAACTCTTTAGGAGGCCAAGGGAGTGAGGTAGAGTTAAGAAAATCAGAAATGTTTATGAGAATAAGGTGTAACTTTGTGGGTGTATTCATACAATGGAATATTATTCAGCAATAAAAAAAAAAAGAGGGCTTCCTTGGTGGCACAGTGGTTGAGAATCCGCCTGCCAATGCAGGGGACACAGGTTTGAGCCCTGGTCTGGGAAGATCCCACATGCAACTAAGCCCATGCGCCATAACTACCGAGCCTGTCCTCCAGAGCTCGCGAGCCACAACTACAGAACCCGCATGCCACAACTACTGAGAGCCATGTGCCCAGAGCCCTTGCTCCACAACAAGAGAAGCCACTGCAGAGAGAAGCCCGTGCGCCGCAACAAAACCCAACGCAGCCAAAACTAAATAAATAAATAAATAAAATTTATTTTTAAAAAAGAATGAATGACTGATATACACAATATGGGTGAATCTCAGAAATATTAGGTTAACCAAAAGAAGCCAAACACACAAGATTACGTATCGTATGAAGACCAAGAACAGATAGTACTGATGTGTATTAATGGAAATGAAGAAGTAGTTGCCTGGGAGGAGAGGGAAATTGGTTAAAAAAGAGGCAAGAGGAAACTTTGTGGGGGATGAAATGTTATATACCTTGCTTGGGATCACGGTTACATAAGTGCATACAATTGTGAAAACTCATAAAACCGCATGCCTGATAGCTGAGCATTTTATTGTACGTGAATTATACCTCAGTAAAAAAACATTTTTTTAAAGAAATGCACGTATGTCCTGCCTTGAATCGTCAAGGTGTCTTTGTGAAATGTGACAGAGTAGAAAGAGTTAGATTTGGAGACAGACACACTGGGCCCCAATCCAGCTGAAGTACCTTGGGAAAGTCACTTAGCTTTTTTAAGTGTCCACCTCTGCAAGTAAAACTAATCTAATTTACAAGATGGCCATAAGGATTAAATGGAAAATAATAAACTTAGTTCTTTTTTTTTTCCGGTATACGGGCCTCTCACTGTTGTGGCCTCTCCTGTTGCGGAGAGCAGGCTCCGGACGCGCAGGCTCAGTGGCCATGGCTCACGGGCCCAGCCGCTCCGCGGCACGTGGGATCTTCCCAGACCTGGGCACGAACCCGTGTCCCCTGCATCGGCAGGCGGATTCTCAACCACTGCGCCACCAGGGAAGCCCAAACATAGCTATTTTTAAAATTTGTTTTAAATAAACTGTAATCCTAGGGGGCAACTACAAATATATTCCCTTCTCCTTTGCAAATGATACCGTTTGCAACTTTGGACAAAAATTCCTAAATCAAAAGGAAAACCGGGAAAACGATTAAGTTAAATCAGTCCCTCTGTGAGGGAGCCTGTGGACACAGCTGGTAACTGTCAATTACTTGGGATTATTACAAAAAAATCTGGCACTTTCTATGCTCATATACAAATGTGTCATCATCGTGTCCTACCTTATCTTTTTACCATGTGTCAAAAGTGAAGGGAAAGGCTGCTTAGAATGGGGATTAAAGAAAAAAACGCTATAATTATTGGAGGGGGTCAGCTTCAACGTTTCTAAAGGAAACTCCCATTTTCACCTTTCTAGATGTCTCCAGGACAAATGATGTATGCAGTTTCAAGACTAATCTGAAGTTTAGATTCAGAATTCATGGAAAAGTAAGAATGGAATTGAAATGCAACTTTAACATTTCTGCTTAATTCCTGCTCCCTGCTAAACATCTTTCATTTCTCGGCCTGATCCACTTTGGAGAAATAGAACCCATTAGGGCATCCCCTGAGAGACCCTCCACTCTTGTCCTGTTGGCTCTGCTTGGAGAGTCCTGAGGAGCCAGCGCACTGCAAAGGATACCTCCAGCTTCTCTCTGAGATTTTTCTGGCAGATCCAGCTGGTCCGCAGTAGCCCCTCTCCCAGGCTGTGGTCCAAGGGCCCCATTCTGGCTGCCATTCCCACCAGTTATTACAATAAGCTAGTTGAAGGAAAAGGAGATTTAAAGGACTCCCTTGCACTGTATGGTGGCTTATTCTCAGTGTGCTACTCAGAGCACCAGACAGGCAGCTAACCAGAAAACAGCTGGCAGTGGTCTTTGGCCAGGTTGTCTCCAGCCCCTCATCATTTCTCATCCAGGGGGCTGTCGTGACATTCATTCCTTTCCATAGAGACTTTCTGGGAGCTTAGTAGCTGGACACATTGTTCTGCCACTTGCGGCCACTTGGGAGCCCGAGTTCAGAGACCCCAGTGCGTAATGGCCAATGGGCAGGAAGTGAGTGAGGCCTTCTGTGAGCACCTCCAGAAGCCAATGGCTGGGTCCAGCCCTGTAACATCCGGGACTGTCCCTTGAGGTGTGTGTAGAGTCACTCTTCTTATCTCATCAGTACCAGGTTTTGGCTTGTTTTAAAATGCATAGTCATTTGGATTTAATAACTCAACCAGGAAGATTTGTTTAGCATGTACCGTACAAGGCACTCTGCTAAGTGCTTTATGTGGATCACTTCACAGTCACCTATGAGGTTGATGTCGTTCATTTTCTATCTTACAGTTGGAACAACTCCCCTAGGCCTCAGTGTTACAAGGGCCAGAATTCAAATTGATAGTCTGATTTCACAGCTTGTGTTCTTAATCGCTACCCAAATCTGTTTCTTGTACTCACAGTGTACCTTAAGAGCACAGTGAAGCTCATTTCATGGGTTTACCCCACAGATAAGGCAGTAGACCAGATCATGAGAGGCACAAGTTAAAAGCACAGTTCCTTAGACTCTACCCCCAGGGGTAAAAGCATTACTAACCTTTCTGTATCACAGACAACACAAATCAATGGTTTTAAAAATGTCCAAAGTCAAACTCATGATCTCCACCAAATCTGATCCGTCCCCAGTGTTCCAGATCACATTGACAGCATCCTAAACTCCCCCCTTCCTCTCACTTCCATCCTTTCTTGTCAATTTCCCACTGTTACCAATGGAGTCCAAGCCATCATCATTCCTCACTAGGACCACTCCAGGAGCCTCCTGAGTTTTGTCTCTAGAGTGCCTTGTCCAGTCTATAAGCACAACCATCTTTGAAAACACAAACTCATGGGACTTCCTGGCAGTCCAGTGGTTAAGACTTGGCCTTCTAATATAGGGGGTGTGGGTTCGACCCCTGGTCGGGGAGCTAAGGTCCCACATGCCTCGCGGCCAAAAAACCAAAACATAAAACTGAAGCAATATTGTAACAGATTCAATAAAGACTTTAAAAATGGTCCACGTTAAAAAAAACCTTAAATCCAAAACACAAACTCATCACGATGCTCCTCTGTTGAAAAGGGAATCCTCTTGTACTTTTGATGAGAATGTAAATTGATACAGCCACTATGGAGAACAGAATGGAGGTTCCTTAAAAAACTAAAAATAGAACAAGCATACGACCCAGCAATCCGACTACTGGGCATATCCCCTGAGAAAACCATAATTCAAAAAGAGTCCTGTACCACAATGTTCATTGCAGCTCTATTTACAATAGCCAGGACATGGAAGCAATCTAAGTGTCCATCGAAAGATGAATGGATAAAGAAGATATGGCACATATATACAACGGCATATTACTCAGTTATAAAAAGAAATGAAATCGAGTTATTTGTAGTGAGGTGGATGGACCTGACGTCTGTCATACAGAGTGAAGTAAGTCAGAAGGAGAAAAACAAATACCGTATGCTAACACATACATATGGAATCTAAGGGGGAAAAAAATGTCATGAAGAGCCTAGGGGTAGTGTTAGAAGCCAACCTGGAGCCTCTGTGCCATGACAGGGTCATAGAACAACATTCCAAGACAGCGCTGCAGGGCAGTGCTGTGCCCAGGAAGCTGACTACATCTCTTCTGAGCTGTTTTGTCATTTTGTGCTTCTGCCTTGAAAAAGTATATGGGGGATTTGCCCCCTGTCCCAAGCTTAACCGTGTAAAACATCCTCTTCCCTGTCCCAAACCAAAACCTACGAATTGGGACTTTTTAACAACACCCCCTGGCTGGTGGGAGAAAAAAACAAAACAACCTGGAAATGTAGGGTTGTTTCTATGGAAAACACCAATAATAAAAAAAAACAATGGCCCTACATGGGAGTAATAAATGATTATGGGTATTGTTGGTTCTGGTATAAGGATAAATTAATCATACAGAGCCAACTGCCAACATTGGAGAATTGGTGACTCGTCCATTCAGACAAGGCTTCTTGCCCAGAAAAACACAGTGATAGATTGAATTGTGAAATATATTGTAGATAATTTAGGGATACATTGTTAAGACTTGTCCATGCGGACCTCTGCGATACACAGGAAAGTTCAGGAAACTTCCTCCTTCATAATTTCTTTTAATGGCTTGTTACATATTAGCTTGGCTTTGTTATTAGTACAGATTGAACCTACTCTAAGAAAAAACAATGATGTTTTGAGAACCTTTAGAATTATTTTAAAAGTACATATAGAAATATTAGGTACAATCTATTATAAATATCTTCTGAGGTTTTAGCTACGCACCTGATGATGTAATGACTTAGGGTATATAAATCTGACTGTGAGAAAATAAAATATGAGACCATGCTTGCACATACAGAGTGTTATTGATTTATTTAACCTCCCCTCGCCGACGCTGTCCATCCCTCGGGTATTCCTGGACCTGCAGGAGCCGGACTCCCGCAGGGTAGGACGGGACTAAAACACAGACCTACTAGAGCATGGACTTGAGGATATGGGGAGGGGGAAGGGTAAGCTGTGACGAAGTGAGAGAGTGGCATGGACATATATACACTACCAAACGTAAAATTGATAGCTAGTGGGAAGCAGCCACATAACACAAGGGAGATCAGCTCAGTGCTTTGTGACCACCTAGAGGGGTGGCATAGGGAGGGTAGGAGGGAGACGCAAGAGGGAAGAGATATGGGAACATATGTATAGGTATAACTGATTCACTTTGTTGTAAAGCAGAAACTAACACACCATTGTAAAGCAATTATACTTCAATAAAGATGTTAAAAAAAAGATGCGGCACCTCTATACAATGGAATATTACTCAGCCATAAAAAGAAACGAAATTGAGTTATTTGTAGTGAAGTGGATGGACCTAGAGTCTGTCATACAGAGTGAAGTAAGTCAGAAAGAGAAAAACAAATACCGTATGGTAACACATATTTACGGAATCTAAAAGAAGAAAAAATGGATCTGAAGAACCTAGGGGCAGGGCACAAATAAAGAAGCAGACGTAGAGAATGGACTTGAGGACACGACGAGGGGGAAGCGTAAGCCGGGACGAAGTGAGAGAGTGGCATGGACATATATACACTACCAAATGTAAAACAGACATCTAGTGTGAAGCAGCCGCATAGAACAGGGAGATCAGCTCGCTGCTTTGTGACCACCTAAACCGGTGGGATAGGGAGGGTGGGAGGGAGACGCAAGAGGGAGGAGATATGGGGATATATGTGGACATATGGCTGATTCACTTGTTATAAAGCGGAAACTAACACACCATTGTAAAGTAGTTATACTCCAATACAGATGTTAAAAAAAAACCTTCCATGCCTTCCCTTTCTTCTTAAGACAAAGGTCAAAATTCCTGGCATAGGGACTGTGTCTATCTTGTTCAATTTGTCCCCCAATGTCTATAATAATGCCTTGCACATGGTAAGTAAGTGCCCAGTACCTATTTGCTGCCTGACCGAATACATGAGTGAAAGAATAAAAGTCCCTCCGTGCTTGGGTCTCAGGCTGCCTTTCTGCCTCATTGCTGTGTCTCCCAGCCTGGTTATTGGATCTCCATCCACAATAGTCTTTTTCGTCGGTTTGATATACCGTTCTGTCTCCTGACTCGTGGCCTTTGCACATACTTCTTCCTCTCTTTTCACTTAGTTATTCCTATTCATCTATTTTCAGGGAAACCACCTAGGCCCCAAACTAAACCAGACCCCTGTGCTATATGTTTTTCTATTTCCGTGTCATTCTTCTGCACAGCTCTTACCACAATCTGCCTGTCTTGCCCACGTACTGGACCATCAGTTCCAGGAGAGCAAATCCACAGCTGGTGTGCTTAAGTTATCCCCAGCACTCAGCACACTGATTGGCCCATTGCACACTCTAAAAATATTTGTTGAATGAATAGCATAGTGCCTAGCAGATAACTGACCAGTGATGCTGTGGAAGGAAAATACTGCACAACCTAAAAGTCGAGAGGTATGTTTTATTCGACAGACATTCTGAGCACTTCAAGCTTGGGACATAGCATCCCAGATAATGTTGAGAAACTGTTCTGAAGTGGCAAGGAGCGGATTGGGGAGCCACGATATATAGGAGTTTCTGCAACAAAAGACCAGGTAGTTGGAACATGAAAAGATTACTGTTAATTAAAGAAAACCAGCTATCTCAAGTTAAGGAATTTAGCGCCTTTGTCTGTAGGGGAAGAAGCAAGAGTCTGGGCTCACTGAAATCATTCCTTTGATGTGCACCTCCACTGCCTGGGGCCAGTGTCCTGTGCTGTCTCATCCTGAGTCTCCTCCGGGTGGTGCACCGTCAGGGCAGCCATGTGATGGCTTGATGGCTGCAACATCCTTTGTTTACTGATATGGCAGGCAATATTTTAGCTCACAGTGGCAAAATTCACAGTAAAAACAAAGAAAAAAACAAACCAAGACAAAAACCAAACAGTAGTAGCACTTACTGAGCACAAACCTGTGAGGCAGACACTATTATCAACCTCATTTTACTGAGGAGGAATCGGAGGTGTACATAATGTTGTCCAGCTCACTGCTCTGTGCAAATGCCCACCCCGGATCCATGATCTGTGCCTTGGAGGAGAAGTGGGAGGCATGGTCACACGGTGAAACAAAGGAGATGCCTCGGAACACGTTCTTAGAAGAGCCGTGGGTACCGTAGGCACCTTGACCTGTCTTCCAGTGCTGCAGGCACCTTGACTCTGGCATGAGCTCTTCCTATCCTTCAAAGGAAGAGCTTGTGCAAGAGTCATCTGTCCCTCAGGAAGCAGCAAATGGATGCTAGAATAACTAGGAGGGATTTGATCCAAGAAAACTGGTTTATGTCAATTCTTGATTCTCACAAAGTGAGAATTCACATTGGGAAGTTTATCCTTATTTATTAAGTACTCTCAAGCCTTTAGCCACTCCTAGAAAAAACAGAGTCATACACTTTCATACCTAGAAGAAACAGTAGAGATCATCTAACCCTAGATCCCTCTCCATCAGGAGTCCTTCACATTTCAGTGCCACGGAGCCCTCCGTAGTCTAGAGAAGCCTATGGCTCCCTTCTCAAACAAGGGTTTTAAATCTATAAAATAAAATATACTTGATTACAAAGGAAGCCAATTAATTATATTGAAATACAGTTACTGAAGGAGTTTTAAATGTGATGTAGTAGTAAATTTGCTTCTCTATTAACACACTAAATAATAGGATCTACTAGTACCATTGACTTTGAAATGGTGATGAATGTAATTGCTGTTTTGGATGCCTACCACAATTTTCATGTCATGTGAAAACAGCTATGATTTCTATTGGTAACAAAATCACAGGTATTGCTGCTACTCCTACTATATGTTGTGGCCTGCATTTTTACAACTGAAGGCAATACTCAATTGCCGTTAGAGCTTAGTGACAATGAAGATGTAATCCTTTTCCCATCCAAGTCCATGGTTCCCTTGGAGAACCATGGGGCTCAGGTTAGGAACCCCTACTCTGCAGCATCCTGGTGGCAGCTCGAACATCTTGAGTGACAGAGCACTCAATATCTCCAAGGTGTCCAGTTCCTAGTTCAGTCTCCTTTAATCATTATGAACTTTAGGGTGAGATAAATCTAGAAGCAGTCCCAGCTTTGCTGGCATGTTAGTCATGTGACCATAGCTATTTAACCCTGTGGACATCGGTGTCTTCATTGTAAGAATGGGAACAAGATGACAATTACATTAGAAAATATGCAGATGTCTCAGAGCACAAAGAGCACATAGGTGATTTTAGCAATATTTTCTTCCCTTTGGTTTCAGTGAGTTGAAACCCACCTTTTTGAAGTTTCCACCTAATTTTGCCCTAGCTCTCCTCTATGAAGCCACACAAGTCATGGCTCCTCACATACTTGAAGACGGCTCTATCCCGCCCCTCTATTGGCTGTCTCCATGTGGTGATTCTGTTGCTTCTCTGAGTAAAAGCAACTCTGAGCATATGGCTGGGAGTTATCTGTGCTGCTGCCCATTCCCAGAGAGACGTGTGAGGGCCCTGAAACAGTCATCATGTTAGGATCGATTTTTCCTTTGGAAGGCACTTCCTGTAGGATCTGTCCTACCTGTCTTTACTAAGCTCCTGTACTTTTTTGTTTAGGTGGTTCACGGGCACGTGGTCAGAGTGCTCTGTGTCTTGCAGTGAAGGATTCCGCCGTCGGCAAGTGACCTGTAAGCACACGAGAGCCAATGGGACTGTGCAGGTGATGCCTCTGAGAGCATGTGCCCCCAGAGAGAGGCCTCTGGGAAGAAGACCCTGCCCAGTCACCCGTGTGTTCAAGGGCTTATTGAACCAGGGAACCAGGGAACGCTGACCAATCCAGTGTTTTGAAAGTATGATCATCTAGTATAACCATCCAGTCCCTGTGGTCAAACCCATGCATCAAAACAATGAAATTTAAAAAGAGACTTCCCTGGCAGTCCAGTGGTGAAGACTTCGCCTTCCAGTGCAGGGGGTGCGGGTTGGATCCCTTGTCGGGGACCAAGATCCCACATGCCTCGCGGCCAAAAATACCAAAACATAAAACAGAAGGAATATTGTAACAAGACTTTTTAAATGGTGCACATCAAAAAAATAAAATACACCCATGCATCAGGGCCCCTCCGCACGGGGGAAGAGGAGAGCCCAACTGCTGCGTGACAGTCATGAAACTCAGCTGCACAGGGACCTTACCACACCGCGCACAGGCTGGTTCACGGGACCTTCTTATCCTCTTAGGGGCCTCTCTGTTGTCATTAACACAGGCTGCAGGGACCAAAAGTTCCCCTCGGCCCTTCTGAAAATGTTCGGTAATGTTAGTGCAGGAAGGTATTTCACACTTTCTGCATTTCTGCCCTGCAGGGCAGCAGTTGTTGCTGTTGGGAGTCATTGTGCTAATTCTCTTAGGTCATTTTTCCCTTTAGTTGTTCTGATTAACTCCAAGCACTACATGGTTACACACTTGTCTAACTGGAAAATGCACAGCCCCAATTCTGTGCAGGGAAGACGCAAAGCAGAGTGTGATACATCCTTCTGGAGCATCAAGTTTATTAACTAGAATTGGAAGAACCAAGGAGTTCTTGGAACAAGAACTATCCGCCCCCTCCCCCACCAACATGGAAGACAGAAGACTGGGGGAGGGGAGACGTGCCACAGGAATGACACTCCAGTCTCTGAAGTTTCACCCAGGTGAGGGTTGAGGGGCGGACCTGCAGCCACCGTGGCCTCTCAGTCGCCCTGGCTGCTCTGGACCATCCTCTGAGCTGGCCAGGGTCTTGGATACGATGCTTCTGAAAGCCGTGCAGAGAACACAGTCACCTTCCACTGGACCGGGTCCCAGGGAGCGCGGCGGCCTGACCTTCCTGCCTCGGTCACCCATGGGGTTCAGATGGGCTCACTTTATTACGACGCCTCTTGCTGGGCAGCTGGCAACAACCACCAAGATGCCTTTTTAAAAAGTTCCAGACTGTCCCAGCCACCCCTTGCTTTTTCTGGCTGTGGCCAAAGGGAATGGATGAGGACATACTCTCAGGCTGTGCAGCGTGGGAGGACCTTCCAGTGTTGGACACACGCAGGGGGCAGCTGGTTCCCGCTGGGGCTCCAGTCCTGCTGCTGGTGCAGGGGTATGCTCCAGGGCCACACTGGTGGGCTGGGCTGGGGGTGGCAGTCCTTGAGTCCAGGCTGGGTGGGGGACAGGCAGGCTCACTGGTCTTCTGCCCTGCCTGCTGGTCTTCCTGCTCTTGCATATTTTCTCCCTGGTGGAGCCGCCTGGTTTCCAGGGTGGACAACTCAGGGCTTGGAAAAGGCTCGAGTTCATTGCCACTGAGGTCCCCGGAGGAGAAGGGCCCTGCAGCTATGATGGAGGACCCCACCATTGGTTTCTTGGAGCTCACACTGCCTTCTCCTCCGTCCTGGATCTCGTCCCACATCGAGTCCAGAATCCTCCTCACTGTCACCTCCAGGTCCTCTTCACAGGGTGGCTGGAGTGGCTTCTTCTGGCCCATATTCACCCATGGGTGCTTCATGAGGTCAGGTAAGGTGCCTCTGTCACTGGGCTTGAGGGAGATCATTTTTTGTAATAAACTCCTTATCTCCACAGACAGGTAATTTGGAATGGGATATTGCCCTTTTAAGATTTGCTTCCGCAGCTCCTGCACGTCTTTTCCCACAAAGGGACTGGACCCAGTTACCATGTTGTAGAACACTACTCCCAGGCTCCACACGTCCGCCGCAGGGCCGCTGTACCTCTGCCCCAGCAAGAGTTCCGGGGCAGCATACGCGACTGTGCCGCAGAACGTGTCCAGTTTCCTGCTGTCATCACACTTGTTGCTGAAGCCAAAGTCTGTGAGTTTTATATTCATGTTGGCATCAAAGAGGAGGTTCGGTGGCTTCAGGTCCCGGTGCACGATGCCCCTCTGGTGGCAGTGTTGCAGAGCAGAGACCAGCTGCTGGAACGGGCCTCGGGCCTGTGCCTCTGTCATACGGCCATGTATGTTCAAGTAGGTGTACATGTCCCCACCACTGAGGTACTCCATTATTAAGAACATTGTCTCCTCCGTGTCAATCACCCCCAGCAGTTTTACAATATTGGGGTGATTCAGAGCCTTCATACTGTGCACTTCCCGGAAAAGTCGCTGCTGGAAAGTTGAGAAGCTCCGACGCCTCTTTTTAATGACCTTTACAGCCACCTGTCTCCCGGTCAGAATGTGCTGGGCCAGCTTCACTTTAGCAAAGCTGCCTTCGCCAATGGTGTGGAGGATCTCATAATCATCAATATGAGCCTCCTTGTCAGCACAGTTGGCTGTGAGGCCCTGCATACTTGTGACCTAACTACACTGACTGACAGCACTAACTAGCAATGCTAACTATCCTAACTAACAACGCTAACTATGCTAACTGTGCCAACAGCGCTAACTACTACTAACTACACTAACTATGCTAATAAAGTATTAACTATACCAACTAT
Source organism: Kogia breviceps (assembly GCF_026419965.1). Taxonomy (NCBI): domain Eukaryota; kingdom Metazoa; phylum Chordata; class Mammalia; order Artiodactyla; family Physeteridae; genus Kogia; species Kogia breviceps. The sequence continues at coordinate 30,022,456 of NC_081320.1, forward strand.
GCTAACTATACCAACAATACTGACTATGCGAACTGTACTAATCTAGCAATACTAACTAAAATTAAGATAAAAATGAGAAAAAGAAGAAAGGAAGAAAGCAAAGCAGAAGAAATGGAAAAGAAACACCAAAAAATTGAGAAGAAAAAATTTAAAACTCTTAAGAAATGATACAGAGAGAAAAATAAAGAAAAATGAGAAAAAGGCAAAGAAGAGAGAAAAATAAAAAGGAGTAAAGAGAAAAAAAAATCAACAAAATGGCAGAAACAAGGAAAAAACAAGGTAACTGTGGGTCCAAGGCCGTCAGGTCACCAAAAGCAGCTTCCTGGGCTCTAAGGACCAAAAACCTGGTCCCAGCTGGGCTCCTATAGGGCTTCTGTGAAGTTCATAACAGTGGTGCACTGTGAGGTCAGAGCAAGAAATGGACCCATCAAAGCTGGGGATAAGCCACAGTGGTTTTCTCACTTTTTGAGTTCAAGGCCCCTTTACACTTAGGAAAAAGGATCCCAAAGAAATTTTTCTTTACTTGTGTTATTAGATATTGGTATTCACTTTGTTATAAATTAAAATCTGTAGGATACTTCAGTGGCCTTTTTATTTCTAGTTTGAAAATGTGTAATAATTTTAAAGACCTCGTAATGTCTACACTTGAAATATTCAATTCCTTTTCCTTAAATTCTGGTCTCAAAATATGTTACAACTTAACTGACTTCACAATACTATACAAAATGTTCTGTTGCATAAGACCCGATAAGGTACGTTATGAAAGTCTATGAAGCTGAGAGAAGAATTGCCGGGAAGGTCATGAGCAGATTTCTCATCAGGAGCCTCGGAGGCCAGATGGCATGGCTCAATGTACTTGAAGTGTTGAAGGAAAGAAACCGTCAACAAAGAATCCTATATCTAGCAAAACTTTCCTTCGAAAATGAGGGAGAAATAAAGACGTTCTCAGTTAATCAAGAGTTGAGAGAGTTTTTAACCACCAGACCTGCCTGCCACAGGGAATTCTTCAGGTTGCAGTCAAGGACCCTGGACAGTAACTCAAAGCCTTATGAAGAAATAAAGACCTCTGGTAAAAGTAGATAGACGGGTAATGAGAAAAGCTAGTACTATCATAACTTTGGTTTGTAGCTCCACTTTTTGTTTTCTATTTGATTTAAGAGACTAATATATAATAAAACACACACACATACAAATCATCACCTTGTTTCTAATACTGTGTTTTTTAATTTGGGGGAAAAGTCTGATTGGTCTCTAAGATGAATGTATGTGTCTGACCTCAAGGATTGCATTTGGAAATCATAGTGTCTCTGTCTCCAGTACAAAGGTTAATAACCAAGGTCGGGTACCTTTGAATGCAGCAGCTCAATAACAAGCCACAAGATAGATGGATTTGAGGCAATAGGGACAAGAGCAGACTTCAAGAAAAGGAGCAGAGGAACACTAGTAATATGTGCACAGAAGTCTCAGAACCGGTATTCCAAATACCACCTTGAATGCTATTATAATAAAAAATACCTGGGAAAAACTGCTTAAGAAATGTGTAGTAGACCCTGTCTTAGTCTGCAGGGCACCATAAGAGAAAACCGTAGATTGGGTGCCTTAAACGGCAGAAATTTATGTTCTCCCAGTTCTAGAGGCTAGAAGTCCAAAATCAAGGTGCTGTCGGGGTTGGTTTGGGTCAGACTTCTCTTTCTGGGGTCAGACTTCTAACTACATCCTCACATGGCCTCTTCTCCATGCACACACACACAGAATTCTGGTGTCTCTTCCTCTTCTTATAAGGATACTATTCCTGTCAGATTAAGGCCCCACCCTTATGGCCTCATTTAACCTCTAACCTCCTTAGAGACCCTATCTCCAAATACAGTCACACTGGTGGTTAGAGCTTCAATATATAAATTTTGAGGGGATAGAAACGGGTCCATAACATTATGCCCTTTGGTCCCCCCAAAATTTACGTCCTTCTCATGTGCAAAATACACTCACCCCATCTCAATATCCCCAGAGGTCTTAACCCATTCCAACACCGAATCCAAGTCCAAAGCCTCATTAAATTTCACCTGATCAGGTATGGGTGAGAAATGACACATAAAATTAACCATCACAGAACCTATAAAGAAAACTGTAACACACTGTTGAAACACATAAGAGAAAAGTTGAACAGTCCATTCCTTTAAGTGAACTGAAACATGTAATTCCAATTCAGATTACAGTAGAATTCTTTTTTCGGAACTTAACAATAATTTTGACATTCATATGGGAGAATGAGTGAGGACAAGTAATTTTTAGAAAAGCGAATTACTAGAGGTATAGAAAGACTTTCCTTATCTGATGTCAAAGCATGCTGCAAAGCTGTTGTAGTAAAATAGTGCAGCATTAGTACAGGAATAGACGTGAGTCATGGAATATAATTAGAGTACAGAAACAAACCCATGTAAAATGAGTTTAAAGTTCAAAGGCAGCTCATCATAGAGGGAAGAATAGTTCAAAAAAAATAAATAGTATAAAACTACAGAAAGTTTTTTTTCCCAGACATTAAAGATCTAAATAAATGAAAAGACATCCTATATTTATGGATCAAAAGACTTAATATTATTCAGATGACAGCACTCCCCAAGCTGATCTACAGATTCAACACAATCCCTTTCAAAATCCCAGCTGCTTTGCAGAAATTGACAAGCTGATCCTAAAATTCATGTGGAAATATAAAGGACTCAGAATAGCCAGAACAATCTAGAAAAAGAACAAAGTTGGAGGGCTCAGACTTCTCAATTTCAAAACTTACTACAAAACTGTAATAATCATGAGAGTGTGGTACTAGCATAGCATAGACACATAGATTGATGAAAGAGAGTTGAAAGTTTGGAGATAAATCCATGTATCTGTGTCAACTGATTTTCTGCAAAGGTGACAAGACCATTCAATGGGGAAGGAATAATCTCCTCAACAAATGGTGCAGGACAACTGAATAGCCACATACAAAAGAATGAACTTGGATTCCTAGCCTACAACATATATAAAAAATTCAGTCAAAATTTATCAGAGACCTAAACTTAAGAGCTAAAACAATAAAGCTCCTGGAAGAAAATGTAGCCATAAATCTTCATGCTTTGGATTAGGAGATGGTTTCTTAGATATGACACCAAAACACAAGCTACAACAACAACAAAAATAAATTGGACCACATCAAAATTAAAAACTTTTTTTGCTACGAAGGACATGATCAAGAAAGTGGACAGCCCACAGAGTGGGAAAAAGTATTTTAAAATCATATATATGAAAGGGAACTTGTTTCTAAAATGTATAAAGAGGGCTTCCCTCGTGGCGCGGTGGTTGAGAATCCGCCTGCCGATGCAGGGGACACGGGTTCATGCCCTGATCCGGGAAGATCCCACATGCCGCAAAGCGGCTGGGTCCGTGAGCCATGGCTGCTGAGCCTGCGCGTCCGGAGCCTGTGCTCCGCAACGGGAGAGGCCACAACAGTGAGAGGCTCGCATACCACACACACACACACACAAATGTATAAAGAACACTCAAACTCAATAATAAAAACACAAATAAACTAATTAAAATATTGAAAAGGATCTGAATAGACGTTTCTCCAATAAAGACTTACAAATGGCCAATAAGAACAGGAAAAGATATTTAGCATCATTAGTCATTAGCGAAATGCTAATCACAAAGAGAGATAGTAGCAAGTGTTGATGAGGACATGGAGAAATTGGAACCTTAATACTTTGCAAACGGGAATGTAAAATGGTCTAGCCACTTTGGAAAACAGTCTGACAGTTCTTCAAAAGGTTCAATGTATGGGTTACCATATGACCCAGTAATTCTACTCCTAGGTATGTAACGAAGAGAAACGAAAACAGGTTCACACAAAAACTTGTATGTGAATGTTCATAGCAGCATTATTTATAAGAACCAAAAAGTGGGAATAACTCAAATCAAACCCATAATAAAACTTCAGAAATTGGAAATAACTGACCGATAGATAAATGTGGTATATTTGTACAATGGAATATCATCTGGCCATTAAAAAGAATAAAGTACTAATATGTATTACAAGGTGATGAACCTTAAAGACATTATGGTCAGGGAGGGAAGGCAGATACAAAAGACCACATATTGTATGATTCTCTTCATACGAAGTGTCTACAATAGGTAAATCTCTAGAGAAAAAAGTAGCTCAAGAGTTAGTTGTCTAGGCCTGAGGGGGAGAGGCCATGGGAGGAATTGGGAGTAGATGCTAAAGGGGACAGGGTTTCTTTTGGGGATGGTGATAATGTCTTAAAATTGATTGTGGTGATGGTTGCACAACTCTAAAAACCATTCAATTGTATACATTAAACAGTGACTTGTACAGTATGTGAATTATATCACAATAATGTTAGGAAAAAAAAAAGACTGTATGAGGGAAATTGGTCAACTAATGTAAGAAAAAAAAGTAAAATGAGAGCCCAAACTCACATACATCACGCTCATCAGAATAAATTCTGACTTGATTAAAGTGCTCAGTGGAAAAGTAATTAAACTGGACTGGACAGGAAAGACCTTTTCAAGCATAAAACAAATTACAAGAAAAATTAATAGGTGTTATGAGTACAGAAAAATTTAAGAACTGCATGTCAAAATATGTTTTTTCTGTAATTGAACTCACCTCAACACAGAGCCTTCATTTTTGCTCTGAGCAGGAAAACCCAAACCTGCCCATGGCTTATGGTTTTAAGCACAGTCATTTCTGAACCTAAGCCTGGTCAATTACAGACAGATTGGCCCTGTCCTTTCCCCTTCTGCCCACACGTGGTCTAAGTTTC